>NW_028186546.1:3214637-3564027 GCF_003343005.1 Rhea americana
TTTTTTTTTTTTTTTCCCGAGCACAGGAACCTATATATTTTTAATCTTTGAATTCGATTCCTTTTCTTTCCTGACACTTGCCGTAAAGCCAGATTCTTGTGGCTAATGCATGTGAGTAGAAGGTGTTATTTTCACCCATCCATAGTGTAAATTAAAAGTTCTTGGTTCTCAGTGACCTAAAATGCCATCCTTATAATTAAAGAAATATGACAAAAGCAAAACATTGATATTTGTAGTTCACAGAGCAACTGTCCTAAGCCTTTAGGAATGAACTTGTACAGGAATGAACTTGAACTTATTCCRTGAACATCTACAGGTTCAAACTCATTTTCTTCTTTTCTATCTCCTCTTTTTAGTCCTTTGCAGCTTTCCAGAAAGCTTTCTTTTATTTCTTCATCTCAACTTTCAGTCCCCTCTCTTTTGCCTTTTCTCATAGGCAGCCCAAAGAAACCGATGTATCTGGTGAGAAGTGTGTTCCTCACAGCCAACATGGATAGAGTCTCTCAGGCCAAATATTAAAAACTAAATGCAAAGACCAGAAATATACTAAAAAATAATAATAATAAAAAATACAGGTGTGTCGATTCCATCTTGGACTTTTTCAGTCATTCCAATTCCCAGRGGACTTGCAGTAATAAGATGATGAAATTTTCCCTTATCCCTGCCCTAGACCAGGCAGTTTATTTTACCCATGTTTMTTCAGCTTACAAGATTTGCCACATGTTTTAGAGCTCCTGGAATAAACTTCAGTCCACTACTGATTACAGGGGGAAGCTACATAACAAGCATGGAAATAGATACCTGTCTTTTAGATGGGCTGTGAGCTGAGATTTTCCACCACTCATGCTCGCCATCCTTCTGTAAAGTGACAGCATATTTAGATGCAAAAATTATGAATAAGCCACAGCAGGTCTAGATAGAGGTGTGTAAAACAGGCAGAAGAAGAGACCAAGAGAGTTTGTATTAGAACATGCATTTTGAATAAGCATCCTAAGAACAAGAAGCCAAAAACTCAGTCTTCTTGGTATTACATCTGACATCTTCCTGCTTATATAGAACAAAAGTATTTCATAAGAATGATGTCATGTTTTTCCAATATCTTTTCTAGACAGAGTTAAAGTTGCTAGATGCAAGTCGACCCAAGWCCATTAAAACAAGGTCATGTAATGCATTGACAAAGAATCTGTGATTTATCCCTTCTATCAATCACTGCAATTTGTGAATGACCACAGTGTGCAGCATATTATCTGACTGCAAAGAAGTTGCACACACACACAAAATTAATTCTTTTAACAAGAGCAGTATTCCACTGCTCCAAAAAACAAAAATCGCAGAATGAAAATAAATAAAGAAAGAAGTAAAGAACAGGAGAACTACAGTTAAATGGAAGGCAGGCCTTGCTGCAGAATTAATGCATTCAAGCAATGAAAAAGTCTGCAAGCCACATTTACCAATACATAATTTAATATCAGACAGAGCTTCTAAGACTTTCAGCCCAAAAGGTCCAAAGAAAAAAATGAGGTGATATTTATACTGAAATTTTCATAATGAAGGGAAAATATATATCCATATGGCATAGGAATGCTTAGAGTCCAATAACTCTTGGAAGGAAATGATAACTGCTCTAAAGGGTGTCATTAACAATGATGTTCCCTTAACCTTAGAGGTATGTATTTCAGCATGCAGAACATATATATACATTTAGAGATCTATTGGGAAACTTATGGTTTCACACTTGAAGGCAACACTAGATAGATGGCAGGTGGATTTGAAGAAAACAAAGATGTGTTTTCTACAGCTTGCTCATTCCTTTTAGTTCTGCAGATGTGGAATATGCATTAGAAGTTAGCATTTCCCAGCCTTGCTTTGATCTTTAAAAATTGATCGCTGAATATTATCTCCCTCCTCCACCAAAAAGTATGTACTTAGAAGCCAATAAAAAGAAAAACAGGACTCAAGATATTCATTGCAAATACAAGTATATTAAGCATAGCAAATTGTTAGCTACCAGTGTAAAATCAATTTCTGCTTGTTAGGAGAGGAATACATAAAATTATGGTAAAAAGCTGTCATGTAACTTTAAATATTTACTGGTATGATAACCTCAAGATGAGAGGGGAAAAAATGACTGTATCACTTATATAGCAGCATAATCTGTYTGTTCCTTATATAGAGACCTATGAACAGTCAGAGCTATCACTACGGTTAACACAGGTACAACATCTTTAGCTTGCAGAATTTTCTTTTAGTTCCCTTCTTTCACTGAGTTGAGTTTAATGTATCTATAGGTAGTCAACCAGCAAGCCAGCCAAAGAGGAATATGACCTGAGAACATAGGTAAMTAAGAAGTAGAAAAAATTATCCTGGATTAACGGAAAGAAAATGAGAGGCAGTTCTCAGAAATGTGTACAGGCAACTGGTCATTTTAATTTGATCTAGCAGCCAGTGAACGCGCTTTATACAGCAGAGGAAGTGGCAAGTTTGAATGTGCAAGTAGAGAACAGGCATTTCTTTAACATGTCCTTACTGGCTAGGGATCTTCAGACAGTGAAGAATACTGAAGAGAAAAAAGGAGAACAACCTGTATAAACAGAGTTTATAGGCCAAATTCTTCGTGCTTCATTTACACAAGTAGTCTCATTACTCTTGGATCTGCTTGCAGGAGCAGAGCAGAAAATATTTGGCTCCAAATAATATAATACACAAGAAATTACTTAATCCCACCCTGAAGGAAACATGTAAGGCAGTGACTGATTAAACCCTGTGAAATACAGGAGAATCATAATCTCCTCATGTACAAGATTTATTAGAAAGGTGAACTAAGTCAAGCCTTTTAGTGGTCCCCATTTTCTGGTTAGTAAATCTAATGGCAAGATAGCTTTCCAAATGCAGTAATATTGATCTATGCAATGCAGCATCAGTAAATTAAAATCAGCTTTTATAAGCTCTTCATGCCAGCCAGACATGAGGTATACATAACAAAATACCACAGACCAGCTATTCAAATTCACACTTAGAACCAGTGCTATAGAGAAGAAGGTACTATGGAATATGGCAAAGATACAAAATTTTAAAGACACTGCCTGTTCAAAAAAAAAAAAAATGTTCTCAAAGTCCAAGATCATACATTATAGTCCTATATTTTTCACTAGTCATATGAAAGTTATTAGGAATTGCTGCAGGCACAAGGTCAACATTGCCAACTAGGTGTAGGTTATAGGATTTTACAGCAGAAGCAGCTAGCAAATTCGTAAGCTTTTTATTTATTTAGCTTCTAGTATTTCGCAATAAAAACTTTGCAGTCCTGAATCAAATGTATGTTCTCCCTTTTGATGTTCAAAGCAAGCAAACAAATAAATCAATAGTTTAAGGGGAAGAAAGCCCTCTCATATGACTGCAAAATTCTTCTTTCAGACTCCCATGCAATGGAAGTCTCCCTTTAGAAGTCAATCTCTGCTATGCCAAAAAGAGGGAAGAGAAGAAAAAAAAGAGAGAGAGAGAGACTGGTTTATATTCTGTCTCAGAAGGATCATTATTATCTGGCTGACAGCAAGCTGWTACTAACTTCAAATGCTATTCCCCAGGCTTGGAAAACACACGGAAGGAGTGGAGAGGTAGTAAAGAGGGACAAATTCATCTTTTCTTAACTATAATTATTTGCAAACAGGCTTGAAAAATTGGGTCTATTAGCTATTTTCCTGTTTCTCATTTGTGAKATAGAGATTTGTACAGCCCAGAGATCTCCAAAATATGATCCTGGATACAACGAAGTACAACGAACCTGCAAGATATTAATGCTTTGGGATTCAAACCTGTCTCAATGCAGAAGCCTGGAGATGATAGAGTTAAATTTAAAGGAAGTTGTGGACTCCACTTGCACATATGTAATGAGAAAAAACAGGACAATTAAACATGCACTTAGGGGAACAGAGACATGGAGCTACTGGAGAGAGTCCAGTGTAGGGCTATGAAGATGATCMGAGGGCTGGAGCACCTGCCCCATGAGGAACGGCTGCGAGAGCTGGGCCTCTTCAGCCTGGGGAAGAGMAGACTGAGGGGGGATCTGATCARYGTGTACAAGTACCTGAAGGGAGGGTGTCAGGGGGATGGGGACAAACTCTTTTCAGTTGTCCCGTGTGACAAGACAAGAGGCAATGGGCAGAAATTGAAGCACAGGCAGTTCCGCCTGASCGTGAGGGGGAATTTCTTCCCTGTGAGAGTGACGGAGCACTGGARCAGGTTGCCCAGAGAGGTGGTGGAGTCTCCTTCTCCGGAGATCTTCAAGGCCCACCTGGATGCAACCCTGTCTAACATATKCTCTAGGTGACCCTGCTGAGCAGGGAGGTTGGACTAGATGATCTCCAGTGGTCCCTTCTAACCTTACTGATTCTGTGAATACCTTTCCTCCCTCTTCCTCAAGCTCCACTTCAGTCAAACACCTCTCCTCATCCCCTTGCCCAGTGTCACCTTGCTCTTGCTGCAGGTTACTCTCCCTTCCAATCCCTTCAGGGAGGCAGCTGCAGTCAGTGCCTAATGGTTGTTGCTTTCTGCCCCTCTCCTTGCTTCTTAGCTTGCTTTCCTCCACTGCTTCTTACTTCAAATTTGTTTTCCTCTGCTTCAGCATGGGTTCCTTCAGCAGCTGCATTCTCCTTTTCTTTTGGCGGGGGCGGGGGGGAAGGGGGAGAAGGGAGGGGGAGGGTCACATCACACATCCAGTACGAGTGCCCCACAGGATGCAGTAACTTCAGAGCTGTCTCTGCTCCATCAGAGTGCCTCCTTCCAAGATTGCACCTCCAGCTGTGTCCCCAATAACTTCCACRTCTCCTCCATTTCCCCCCCACTTGTCTCCTCCTCTTCTCCTTTCCCCAGCAGCTACCACTCTTTCTTAAATGTTTGA
The DNA here is from genome assembly GCF_003343005.1 of Rhea americana. Taxonomy (NCBI): domain Eukaryota; kingdom Metazoa; phylum Chordata; class Aves; order Rheiformes; family Rheidae; genus Rhea; species Rhea americana. Next base: position 3,219,535 of record NW_028186546.1, read on the forward strand.
GCAGAGACACCATGTCTCTGCCTGGTTGAAGTTTAGAAACGTGATGGGGTGTTTGCATCTATGTCAGAGACTTGTACAGCAAAGTTCATGGACCTTTCCCACATAGGTCACCACTGCAGCCCCCAGCTACCAAACCCTGCAGTTTATGTCCAATACAGTATCTTAAATGAATCTGACCTGGGAATGCTCATGCTCAARTTGGGCATGGTTCCAACTTGCTTTCTACTATCAAAAACTCTACTGTGTTCTTCGGTACTGTATGAGAGTGTCTTGTGGCCCTTCCCTCAATCTCAGCATTAATATCTCTCCTCGTTCACAGCTGCTGCTTTTCCTGGGAAGTCACAGGAAATTCATTATCCAGGAGATCTCTCCCCTCCAAAAAAATTGGCTGAAATTGGATTTAAATGCAAATGCACCCTAAAACTATTGTGGGATGGAACAGAGTTTAAAACATACATGGCTGGTTTGGAAATAATAATAAAAAAAAATCTTGAAATGATATCAGAATTGGATCTCTTAAAATTGTAATTTTGAGCTTTCAAAGAGATAAAGCTTATGTTACCACCAACTCTATTTCTGCAATAAATTCTGATGCTGTTCTCTATTTTCATCTGTATTTATCAGAAGGATTAATTGTCTAAAGGTTATACAAGTTTCTTGAAAATATTGTTTACGAGAGAAACCACATTAATGCTTTCAAAGAAAAAGGGACATGAGCTCATGTCTTTACAGAACAGAAAATCTACACAAAAGTAAAGTCTTCAATGAACAAATGAATAATAAAAAGGTTACCTTCATTTTGTATTCAGAGACTTGCTGTTAATTTGGGGCTATCTTTTAAAGACTTGGAGCTGGGAAGAGGCCAAATTTAAAACAAATAAACAAACAAACAAAAACCCCACTATTGTAGACTTTAAAACAGGGTCTATTAACTCAACATTAAAACACAACCAGACATGAAAACCAACTCAGAAGGTATTAAGGTTTGACCCTTGTAATTAATGGGTAAGCTTTAACACTGACCTGGATTTCTGAAAATTCCTGGAAAATGGCAGAACCCTCTTGCACTTTAAATTATATAATCAGTTGAGTGTGTCATAAGCAGCAATAGAATATAATAAAATAAATAATTTCCAGAGGTTAGGGTTACTAAAATACAATCTCTTCCACCTCTTCCACTCATAAATCAGTGTGGCTACCTTACGCTTCCATTTGCTTACCATCATGTTGGGAACATTACAGAATTAAGCAAACATATCTTAGGAGGTGTTAAGGACATATGCTGCTCTACACTTTCTTAGCCCAAATATCTCCACAATATAGGACTGCCATTATTTCCCTCTGTTTCGATATACGGATGATGGGAAGCTTTTTTTTTTTTTTTTTTTTTTTTTTTGGGGGGGGAGGGAATTAAAACTCTTCTAGTAGGCATAACAACACACATAAAGTAATTGATCTCATCATAAACAAGCCTATAAAATGGATTATTTGGGATATTCTAGGAAAGATTAAAGAACATACACTCCTCAGGGAATGACAGTTCAGAAAAAGCAGGTAGGAATATGTTACACTATACTAGCAGTATGCTTGAGCTCTCTTGGAGGAAAGAGTCAATCAGTGGCAGGATGAAACTGGTAAGAATTAATATCTGCCAAAGGAAGAGAGCAGCAAAATAAGGGCTAGCCCCGAGAAGGATGAAATCAGTCAAATGAGTACAGAAGGGGCAATGAATGAATTGTAACAACACATGAACGCTGACCAGATAATGGCAGCATTCAGGAATTAAACACGTGACTCTTGCCAGCCCGGACAATGGCGATACATCAGTAGAAAGTGCACTAGGCATAAAGGTTTGGAAGTCTTAGTGCTTAGTTATTAATCTTACTTGTACACAGGGACATTCCTTGATAATTTATAATTTCTGTGTGTTTCTAGTCTATATAGTTTCTCCATCTATCTCCACCTATTTTGCATTACTTAAGGCAGATCATTTAGAGTGCTTTAACCATTTTGACTGAGAGATTTTAATTTGTCAAAGTAGTCACTGTTTATCCTATTTTGTAAGGCTGAAGCATATTACAATTACGAGCTAACGCTCCTAGAACCACTCTCTAGGTCACCTTAAAACAACAACAAGAAAATCATTATTCAAAACCAGCCTGCAGATACCTGATTATCACTTACAACACTCACCACCTACTCTTCCAAGACACTCCTTTTAGGGAAACAAGTGCTTGAAATTGAGACAATTAACACTGATTGTGCACTTACTGTGTTGCTTAAACCATGAAAAGGTGCTTAGATTCAAGCCCTACCAGCATGGTATGGGAACTTTCAAAGAACAGAAATCAAGATTCAAATTCATGATTTACATCCATTACAGTTATTTATGGAGGCAAAAATTCCTCCCAAAGCTTCTATTTTTTATTTCATGGTTGAACTACAATTTATGCAACCATCCTGTAACCATGTAATGATTTAATTTCAAACATGGATGACATTATAGCACACCAGCATCCACTCCCTGTAAAAATAAAAATCTGCACAGCATTCCTACATCTATGCATACACACGCACACACACACACGCACGCGCACACACAGGTGCACACACACACTCTGATTGTTGTGACACCGAGGCCAGGGCTAGAYACATCACAGTGTCACTCTAAAACACTTACTCAACGACCTCAACTAAACCCACATTAAGGAATATATTCTATTGACAGTAAATAGTTTTCATTCAAAGAGTCCATCAAAATGAGGATTCTAAGACASACACAGGATTAAACGTAGAGGCTAAGCTTAACATCTGGAAAATAAGGTATCTGTGATGRTATAGTGCCTGCAAGAAAGATTTCACACCCAGTTTTTCCTGACTGCACTATCTTCTGGGAATGGAATGCATTTTCAAAGTAGTACGATCGGTTTACTTTCAAACCGTGTTCTTTATATTCTATAAATCTTAAAAGAATATTTGATATTAATGCAGCTCTGAGGCATGCATAATATTGGAAAGCCTATGTTTCCAGGGAAAGCACATGCGCGCACAAACATATGCTCTGATCTCCGCCCCGGCGATCTTTGTTCTCACAGGGGTCTTCCTCTGCCGAAATACATTCTACATTGCGACAAAACGGGGTGTACTTCCTCGACGGCTCTTACTCCGTTGCAGCTCTGTGCAAGCCTAAAGGAATAAAAATAGTTTTTCCTGAAGATTTCTCACTGTTGAGATGTGCAGCTTCTTTTATACGCCTTGAGTTTAACACATTAATAAGGTTACKTATTGCTTTTGTAGCTCAGAGGTGAGAGCGTTATAAGTTAACATCCTAAAGAACAAGACAGGTGTACACAGACAACGCAAGATGTGTCCTTTGTTTGATCTCTTCATAGCCCAAAACAGGTGGACGCCTTTTAACCTCCTTGTGCTTTTTCTCAATTTTAAGTTTCCSTTCCAGCATTCTTCCTCCTGCTCCCCCACTTCTTGGAACATTTTCCTTGGTGATGGATAAACCATGAGAGACTGGAAGCCATTAGCTGAAATAAGCGTTCAGAAAGACCTAGTGCTTATGCAAAACTGAGTAGGAAACAGCCAGGGTTTTCCAGATCTCAATTCAGAGCTCAGTTTGCTCATTTTTTCTCACATCAGGCATTTCTCCAAGTTCATCTTTAATCCAAAACCTTTGGGAAAAAAAAAAAAAAAAAAAAAAGCCTCTCACATAAGCAATTTTAAAATTCATTAGAATAGAAGAGAATAAGTGTGCAGTATAATGCTCAGTTGTGGAACTCTTTGCCACAAGATATTGCTAGGTTTAACCGAATTTAAAAAATGATTGGGTATTTAAATGGATAACAGGAATGTTCAGTTATAAATATTAAAAAGAGATGACAGGAGTTCTGAGAAGATTATAAACTGACCTGCTTTTGTGTTTAAAGTAATTCTAATGGGGATTAAGCATAAACTCCCTCTGTGAACACGTCATTTCCTAATGACTYTCTAAAGGTGTTCTTGCACTTCTTRTGAAAGCAGCCTGTACTCAGCCATCTCAGGGACAGCTACTGCATAGGTGGCGTGTTGATTTTAATACCAAATGTCAGGTTTTGTATACGGCTAAGAGGAACGCCTATAGCCATATTAGGTGTTATAGGYCACCTAATGACAGACCATAAATAGTGGATGCCTGCACAGGCTGAAAACAAAGGTCCTCGGTGGTACACATCTGGGGATTTCTGGGCTAGTACAGGCTGCTAGAAAATACTTGCAGAACAGATACAGGAAAATTAGTTTGGGCAGTGAAAGTTTCAGTTAGTAATAGGAATGGGAACATTTCTTATAAGTTGCCAGTGATGTTCTGGTAATGAGCTAGAAGCCAAATAAAGGATGAGGCCTGACTTGCATAAGCCTATCAGGAAATTAAGGTAGTCTAGACAGGGTAAACAAACTAATTTCATTCTTACAGGAAACCTGGTAATTGCAGCTTTTGGCTAATCCACAAATAGCAAAAAAGGGGGTATTGAATTGCATGGATGGATGCAGGGAAGATGAATGCAAGGAAGAAGGAAAGTCCAGGTTAACTGTACATTTTTCTTTCTACCTCAGCTCTGCTGATTTTGATTCTGCTGCTTCGTGCGCGCTCTTTCAAGAAGGGAGGATATCCCAGCAGGCAGCCTGACAGCAACAGCACTTCAGAGGCCCTGCCACACATCTCAAAATGCTTTCTCTTGGTCAGCTCATTTCCCCGCTTCTACTTCGAGCAAGCACATTGGCACTTGCAAGAAGCCAAGTCAGCCACCAGCGGTGATAAGAAGGTCACCTCAGAAGAAAGATGACAGCTCAAACGATAGATAGGCAAGAAAACACAGCAAAGGGAAAGCTTCAAAGGGGCCAGGAGGGAAAGCTGTCAATTTTGTTTGATTCAGGGTCCTAGCATTCTGGCTATATTATCTGGCAGACACTTTCATTTTACATGTTCTTGTTTCAAAGTATAGTGGGATTTCCATTTTGGCTTAAAGTCCAAAAATAAACCACGGTCTTGATCCTTTAACAATCAAAAAATTACCAGCTATTCCCCACACACATGCAGAGCCTCATTACAGTTAATGAAGTAGCGCTTCAGTCACAACCGAGAAATATTGAAGTTGGCTTTTAATTAGTTAATTAGTTACTTCAGGAAATACCCTATAAAAAAAAAAAAAAAAAAAAAAGTCACAAAAACTGTGATGAGATCATAGATTAGAGAGTAGATAGGAGACTATTAGATTAGATAGTGAAAACAACGTTGCTAGGGCTGGACTAAATCCCTTGGTAGCAAAACTGGCTCTACCGTCTTTCCATGACACTGATCCTTGCTACAGAGATTACAGAAGGAGTGCATTTAGGTACAGATCACATTGTACAACTGCAGGACAATAAAGATGCATAAAGTGTGGAGTAGGTGCTAAAACTTCTATTGAATCAACTAGACAGACATAAAATTAATGTCACATTTGTGTTTCAGGACTTTTCCTGGGAAATAGAATGCTTCCTCATGACCTGAATGAGAGAATCAACCCCCCTCACTATTTCAGTGTTCTGTACATCAAAATGAGGTCTATTTTGCAGCACCTGGCCTAAGACCTCTCATGTAACTCCAAAGCCAAAGGAAAGCACCAGGTATTTGCTCAAAATAACCAGAGTGATTTGGGGAAAGTATATAACACAAATCAAAAAACAAAATTTTTCTTTTCTTTTAGATGCATTTACCCAAATCACTTTCTAAGACACGGCACCAAACTCTCACATCATTCCTTCCATATTTTTGTACACAAGAAAATAATCACTGCTATTTTTGAAGGCCTGGCTGATATTCTCTCTATAGTTACTGCTGAAGTGAGTTTATGATTTAAAAAGTAATTTTGACTACTCCAATTTCCTTAGCTTTAACTCTGGACCTAATCTCAAGTACTTAACAAATATTAAAATAACCAAAATCTTTTCTGTAAAGAACATGTTAATATCCCTACTATCTAAAATTATTGTTTATTAGAGGTCAATGCCTCATAAAGACCACACATTTCTTCTGTTATTGCAGACCTTTCCGTCATGCCACCAAAGTACTTTAATAGCCTGTTAGATCTTTGCTGCAGTGGGCTCTTTTCTGCTTTTATTTTCCAGTGATTTTACGATACCTATCATAACAGAGTCCAGTTCCATGACTGAGGACTAGCAGACGCAGCCATAATTCTATTATCATCATTGCCACCAACCAGTTTAATGCAAAAATAGGAACCTTAGTGATCAGTTTAGGAACTAATCTTGCTGTTTAGCAGCCTATAACATAATGATGGAACTAATTCAATTGATAACTTTTCTGAAATCAGAGGCCATACTAATACATAAATGCACAAAAACACTATCAGTCTCATAGGCTACTCAGTCAAAAAAAAAGAAAAAGGGATCAAAATTAATATAGGCCAGGCAACATAGGTTACTTCAAATAATCTTAAATTCTTTACGTAGCAAACATAAATCCGGATCAGTTCTTCAAATGTGAATACTAATCAGTATTATAATAGGACCTAAAAGCAACTGAGGTAGGTCTTTCACAATGAAAGCAAACAACGGTTCCTGTAGCTGTGAAAATTTTTCGATTTACTAATAAGAAGTTTGGGGAAAGAAAGAGAGGCTTTATATCACAAAAAAGGTAGATTAAAAAGCTAAAAAAAAACAGTCAAGATGAGATTAAGTTAAATACTTTATCTCAGATTTTCTTAAGGTCATATTTTCTAATTGAAATTATTTGTCAGCACTGACATGGAAATTGTAATACTTCATCAATTTGATTTTGCAATTTTCAGTATAGCATTTTTAACTGAAAAGTTCAGCCCAGATATGACTGATCAATTTAGAAGTGAGAATGGTGTGACTCACATCGAATATTCAAAGTGCATTAATTACCATAATGAGTAGATAATCTTACCAACACACCCATGGCACAGCTGGCTCTGTGTTGCTTCCAGTCTGTATATTGCATGGCATGCAACAGGTAGGAGAATAATCATTCCTGAATGTTGTCACCAGAAAACGTTTTAGCTGTTAATGTCAATGCAAAGTATATAATTTGTGAATGCTTCATTTGAAGACCTAATTTAGTTAAGCATTTAAACACAAGAAAAAGCTTTCTTCCTGTGAGTGTGACAGATTGACCTGAAACATTGTATAGACTCTGTCTTCAGAGATACTCAAAACGCAACAGTACAAGGACCTAAGCAACCTGGTCTAGTTGTCCTTGCTTTGAGAAGGGTGGATGGGCTAAATGACCTCCAAAAGTCCCTTCAAAGCTCAACTACTCTCCCTGTAAGTCTATTCAGAGATAATTTGCCTTAGAAGGAGAAGAAAAATGCAGTATGTTTCAAATCTCAGGCTTTTCTCCCAGGGCATGTATACAGTTTATGTTGCACAGCCTTTGGATTACACTGGGAATAGATGCTATAGAGTAGATTGTCACCCTCMCAGATAAACAGTTTAATTCTTATACTACAGAGTCATTATCCTGCCCTTTGGTCCTTTTATGGCACACGATCCCTGTGTTGTTGACTGTACAGGTGTAATAAAAGGCTTACCTGTTAGCTAGAACCAACAGGACTATTTACATTTCTAGCTTTGGGAAGCAATGTTGGACTTTGGTCACAACCTCACACAAAAGCATTTAACTCTGGTCTGTGAATAGGAACCTACATCAGTGATCCAGGTTTATGTGCACATATAATTTCATATGTACACATGTATTTCATATGCATCTCTGTCTCTCTTTCTGACTGAATGAATTACATTGCTCTCTCTCTCTCTTCATCTCTACTCCTTTTACTATATCGTTCCAAAGCTCATTTTAGRCTCATAAGTATTTCCTGCTCAGATGAAACTAGGACTTACATGCACTGCAAGACTCGCTTTAGAAGGGTGCAGAGATGTTTAGTAGAACATGTTGAGCACTGCTCCATTTCAGTGCTTCCCTGAACTCTGGCTTTAGTACCTTGGTCCAGAGTGAGGAGGAGAGCTGAAACAGATGAACCCCAACCRCTCGATGACTGAAAGGCAAAAAATCCCTATCTTTAAGAGACTAAACCATTTATTTTTACAGGCACTCATGACCTGGGCAGAAGAGAGGGTTCATTTGTGATTTTTTCCCTCCCTTAAAGTGTGCATTTTGCAAGTTGCTCAATATAAAGTGAAGACTGCTGTCTTCCAAATACTAAGATGACATTTTTGTGCTCCTATGGTGCAGTTTATTAATTAAAACAAAAGGATTTACTAATTCCATAAAAATGTATGAGACAGCCATTTCAAGCACTCATTGCTAATGGAAGGTATCATACTGTTTAAATGTGTTTATAAAACAAACAGCTGCATTCAGATTTGCAGATTACATGTTTCTGGGGTCCAACTCTTCACGAATAAACCTAATGGAAATATGAGTTGAAACAAACAGAAGTGCTGTCACACCAAATAACAGGCAAACTACATGTTTTACTTGGCTACCTGCATAACAGTTATTATGGATACATTACTTTCCTTGCAAACTGACCTTCCAACATATGTGCAGGCAGTTACCAGTTGAGATTTACTGGAACAGAACRTTTCTCACCTGATGTGAGGCAACATCACGCAGACAAAAAAAAAAAGATTAAAGTGCAATTAAGTCAAATAGAGCACAGATTTGTTACTTTAATAAGGCAATATGCTGTACATGCCACAAACAATAATAACATAACCTCACATAAACCAGGGACATCTATTGCCAAAAGTTAGTGAGATATTTATTATGCTAATCTTTGGGTAACTTTTTAACAGACTGTAAGCAACAACATGTGCTCTTTTTAACACAAGGGAATCTTTAATATTTACTATAATTATTGCCTGAGCTGCTTAAATTCTTAATGATGGTATTTACATGTAAGCCCATTTCACAAAGCTCAAACTGCCATTTAAATAATTCTACAAACTGTACATGGCCACAGCTGTGGTTCCTTTTGTTTAGCAAAATCAAAGTCAGAACTCACTTTAATCTAGTCTAGTCTTCTTCTTCTTCTTCTTTTTTTTTTTTTTTTTTTTTTTTTTAAGGGATTGGAAATTCTTCAGCCATGAGATTTGAATGGACTCTTCTGATTTCCCTCTAATGTAAAAAAAATCTCCACAGACAGTATTTACAAGCAAGATTCACAAGTCACTAGCTACGACTATTATGGTGCCAGACTAATTTCCCCATCTTCATGATTTTTATGTTCTCTTGACTTCAAGCTCTTGGGATATCCCTGCTCTTCTTTGGTTCATTCAAAGATCTATGAAATTACAGTTAAAATGCAGCCCTTAGCTGTTATCATAGTTTACAGATTCTCTGTAAATTCTCTGAAAGGTTATTTAGACCCTATCCAACATCAGTAAACATCCATGTAAACAAAGCTGGTCAAGAGAAAGATAAGACAAGATAAGATAGTGAACCATTTCTTTGTCACAAACAAAACTGAAAAAAACCCATGTACTTTGCAAAAGCAGTGCCAATTTCAGCAAAACTTTGTTTTTTAAATAAAATCAAATTAACTTTTAAAATGTACTGGTGTAGACCATTTCAAATTCTCCCAAATGAAGCATTTAAATTTGATGGGTTTTTTTCTGATTTTGGGGAGATTATAGTATAAARTGGGATACCTGGACACTCCCCCACACCCCTACCAAAATGTTTCAGTCAATCCCAAATGATTTATTTCTCTGCTCTCCAAAAAAGCTCTCATGAAGACTGTTCATGACCTCAGATTGCTTTTAATAGGAATACAGACAAACTTTCAAATCCTCAATCCTTCACAACATCACATTTCTTCCTTTGCATGACAACCCAGCTGCCAGGAAGCACTGTAGTCCACAAATACAGGGCTGCTTTTCAAGTCAGCTACGTATGCCACTCTTCCTTCCTTCACAGTTCAGCTGGTAGCTGTTTCAGCCTATAACACCATTTGCAAATTCATCACTGATGTACCCAATAATTATATGCCAAAGCCAGCAATATAGGGCTGTGTTCCAAAGATCTGAGCATCTAAAAAACAAAAACCAAGACAAAAGTGTTTTTTTTTTTTGTTTGTTTGTTTGTTTTTTTGATGTGGTGGCAAAGGGATGGAGGAGAAGCACAGGGGGGGAGCCTTAGGCTTGGGTGGATGCTTTCTCTTTTATCTCCATCAGGTAGATTTCCTCCCTGAGCAAACACATTCCTGTCTCTTGTACAGAGTGAGTAGCAGAACTCTGTGCCCTGGAGATGTATCTAGATGAAGAACTGGTCCAAGAGATTGTCTGTTATGCTGCGCAGTGTATTCCTATCTTTCTTACCATAACCTTCCTCAGATGATACCATCATTTATGTACTGGCGTGCATGCACTCAACTTAAGTATTTTACAAGACCTGACAAAAAATAAACAAATAAGCAAACAAATCCCACAACCAATCCACACTCATGTATCCAGAACGCATGCACACACAGCACGGTAAGACTTTCTGCAATTTGGGAGAAGGGTAATCYTCTTGTTAATGCCTACCTTTGCACCAGCCTATTCCTAGAGTGTCTGTGGCATTTCATGTGTGAAACATGGTATAAGAGTCATTGGTTCTAAAAATCCACTGAGACGACATATTCCTCAGAACCGCTGACGTTCTGCCCATTCACATACCGGCCTGACTTACTGCACATTCCTATTGTGGAGGAAGCTTTCATTTATGTTCTCCTTTTACAAAAAGACTAGTAATTGTACTATTTCTGTTCTATTCTCAGTCCAGTCACTTCTTCTGTAATCCTCCATGTCTTACCTTGTCAGTTTAGATTTCACACTCTTAAGGGCAGGGTCTATAGCTCACTTTTATATAAATTTTTAAGAGATTAAGATGCTGGCATGCTTTAGGTAGCTTTATAAAATAAACCTCTCATAGTTTGTGCTTGCTCTGAACCACAGAAGACAAAGCCCAAGTTATACATGTTTCAACTAGAGAAGGCAAAAACCAAATGAGGCAAATGTAACTAATGAGCTTGAGATGATTGTGGAAACTGCACGTAGCATTCTACTAAGCGCATATTACAGAGAGAAAGACATAATAACCTGGGAAATGGCTGCACCTCTTTAAATATCCAAATGAGGTCCAAGAGCACAGCAAAATATCAGACAAATATACAGTGAGCAATTACTTTAACCATGCTTAGCCCGTCAGAAGGTTGACTAATGACAGGAAGCAATGCCAATTCCTTATGCTGAATACTGGGAAATGTGAATCCTTGAAGCTGAAGATTCTTAGGCTTTTAAATAACCAATATTTAAAACAATAAAATATTGATACTTGAGAAGTCTATCTGAACATAATATTACTTCCTCCTCCTCCCCCCCCCCCCATTTTTGCAGTGCATCAAGTTAAGAACTAAAACAAGAGCAAAGATGATACTGGTAAAGCAACTCATTTCTAGAAAGCGCAAAAGCTGTGATTACATCTCAGGCACCCCAAGAAGACTTGTATAAGCAGGCTGTATAAAAGACTGCTTCCTCACTTTTGTTTTGCCCTTGATTCCATTATCCATTTTTGGTGCCCAGGTGACAGAAAGCATTTTATGAAAAGAAGGAATACTAAGAAAAATTATTTAAGTGCAATAACGTTTTCTTCAGGAATGGAAATATATCCTCCAACACCATAAAACTTTAAATAAATGCCTGATTTTTCCTAGAATAAATTGAGATTAATTCATGCTTTGCTTTCCATTGCCTTAATTTAAATATGTGGATGTCATCCAGGCAAGAGTAACCTCTTTTAGGCCTCCCTCATTTACATTCTGTACAAAAGTTTTAAGAAATCTAGCCTTATAACATCTCTAGTGACACTGCAGTGACATACATGTTCTGAATCCTCAACAAGCTATTATGTCAGGTCAGGATCTCTTCCTGTTGCACAATCCTGCTCCGACTTTTGTTACCACCTTCTCTCCTTTAACTTTTCTTGTTCCAATTTGATCACAAATGTCTTATTTGTAACACTAAGCTTCATACTTCCCTGTCTTGTTTCCAGCCAGTTCCTGCATCTGGATGCCATTCTCTCCTGCAGATCCTCTCCGTAGCTACATTTTATCTAGGCAAAAATCCGCATGTCACTAAGATGCTTATTTTTTCAGCGTGCAATGTCTTGCCAGTGGAGGAACACAGATGCAGCACCCAGGAGTGCACGACTCTAGTACATTGTTCTGCGTAGTTATTTCTGTAATGAACACAGAGCTTTAGCCAGAATCCTGTTCTGACATTCAAAGCTTTCTATGAAATAATCCTGCTTGCTCTGTTGGGGTTCTGAGCTCTCCTGAAATGATTCTATTGCTGCCTAGCAGAGGGCAGGTCGTGATGGTAGGAGTGAGGATATGTACAGGAAATGGAGCAAAGACAGACCTGTCAGCCAGAAAGGGTAAAAGCAGCCTGTGTGTTCAAAGCACTGAGAGCCAAATTAAAAGCCTGGCCAAGATTTCCTGCAAGTTCAGCAGTTCTCTCAGATCCTTTCATTTAATTAAGAGTAGAGCAACCCCTGAGCCTGGTTCTTGGGATACACTAGGGAATAAGGGAGAGAGAACATGGACATTGTTTACATAACTGACGGGACTCAGATAGTCTAATGATGAGGGCATAGAGGTGGATAGATTGTTTGAGAGCCTGTCAGCCCTAACCCATCAGCCAAGACAGAGCTACCGCTTAGAAAATAAGCAACAAATAATTACAGCACACTCAGGTAAGGTAAAGCCATGACTTCAGTGTTTCCTTTCCTCCTTCCCACAGCTCTGCATTGGTCTTGATGTGTTTGTGTGCATTGTACTGGATCGCAGATGCCTTGGGGCTGAGAGTGTGAGCACTGCAACAGGCCAGAATTGCGGCTTGCGTTCCAACAACACTATTGTATAAAAATGGTTCTTGCAGCTCTAAATCATGTTATTTAGTCATCCTCACAGCAACAAGGATAAGTTATGATCAACCACAGTCTACTGTACATGGCAGAACTGGAGGTGTGARTGTCCAAGGTCAAGTGTCTACCTTTATATTCAGAATTTACATAAATTCCTGGATATAGATCTGTTGCATCAGTAGGTAGTCTTGAATAGACTCAGTCATTTATCTACGTCTTTCTGAAAAATAAGTTAGTAGCTCTACTGAAACTCCTTGGCATTAAACAGCAAGTGAAAAATTTGAGATCACATCAAGCACAGAGTAGAGCGCATCACAGATGAAAGCTTCTAAAAGTCCCCAGTGTGATCCATGCACCTTTTTTAACAGCAAAATAACTCTAAAGCTTGYGTTGTGCCCAAGCTTGGAAGCATCTAGCTTTCACTGAATCCTGCCTGTCACTAAAGCAAGACTCTTCATTATTAAAGCATGAAATACTTCCATGCAAAAAACCCAGCATCATTAATGAACTTAGTATTTGCATTTTAGTGGAACACGTACTTTATAAAAAACAGCAATAACAGTATAAAACCTAATTGCAAGTTGCATGGTACATTAATATTTTCCATAAACAAACACCCAAGAAATAAAACATATGCTAATGCAAAACCATATTTTATGCTTGTACCTGCCAAAACTGATGGAAAGAAATCACAAGCAGAAATGTGAAAATCTGAGAGCTTTTCTTAAAACACATTCCTTCTAAAAAGAGGTCCAACCTGGTATCCAAGATTTATCTGAGATTTTATTGTTATTCAGACTAAGATATYATCAGAAAGTCATAGCCCAGGTTTGTTAGGCATCAGTTACACACATACAAAAAACAAGCAGATATTTTCTTCTCTGATAACTTATTTGAAAGGTAGAAGGCAAAAGAGTTCCTCCCCAAAGTGAAAGAAAGAAGTGAAATGGCCTGATAAAGTAAGGCAGCAAGACAATTCCCCTACCCAAGCTAGGAACAGATATCAGGCCTGAGAATTATCAGTGCCAACATTTCAAATATATATATATATATATATAAAGTACGACAATTTAAGAAGATTCTCTTCACATATGAATATTTTAAATGAGAGAAAATACATATGGATTTTTTGCTTTATGGCTTCTACAAGAAGGTCTAAATCCTTGACAGAGGAAAGTCTTGCTGAAAACCTTCTATAATGCCTTGGCTCAATCTGCCTTACCCGCCTCTCCCTCATCTGACCTCTACAAACAAAATGGAGTCTTGTGCTGAGATAAATGAAGATCTGACATTCAGAAGAAATAATCCTGGGCTGCACTTAACCAGAAAGGCAAGCCTTTTTAAGCTGATTCTGTCAGTATACCAATTGGAGGAAAAATCTGAAATCTGTATTGAAGTGCAGTCTTCTGCAGGATTAAAAACTAGTAGATGGAATACAGCAAATAATGTTTATTTAAGAAATTGGCTGTGGTACACAYGAACCACTGTTTTCTTCCAGACTGAACTGCAACCCATCTCTGATAAATCAGAACCTGGCCCATAACATCGTGGTGCATAACATGAATATTAAATTTGATGAGCTTTCACAGGTAAGAGTAGACATCAATAATTCCACATCCAATTCCATATTGAGAAGATATCTCTTCATTAACTTCAATGGATATTGGATTAAAGTCTTGTATTAGGTTTCCTCAATGAAATCTTCAACTATTTTTTCCTCCTTGAGAGTTTTTATGTCCATCAGAAATACAGAGGACAAATTATAAACCCCTACACACACACACACACACACACATTTTGAACATTAGCAATTCAACAATACTGTTGAAATATGCCAATATACTAACAACAACAACAAAAAAATCTTTTACATCTGCCTGGAGTAGAAACTGTAGCTCACAAAGCATGTAGTTGAATCTGAACCTCAAACATTCARCTCTCATAACTGCTGCTCTTCAAGTTTATGTTAATCTTTTTTTTCCAGTTAGCACTCACATTTAGTTTCACGTCTGTAGAAACATTATATTCTTATCATTGCTCTGTAGCTTTCAGTCAGTCATATTGACAACATGCTATGTCTGAGAGCAAAGAATGCCTCAAACCACAGCACTGTTTGGGAAAATGACATCTGAATATCCAAATATATGTGAGATTTTGACTGCTTATAAAATGTGATAGTCTTGAAGTAACAAGGCCATATCTAAAAAACAAACAAAACCCCCAAAACAACAGAAACCTAGAACACGCCCTGACCAAATGACAGATGAATAAGAACTATCCAGCTCCTCATCTCCAACAGGAGCCAGAGCTCAAACCACTGAACAAGCTCGGAAGTAAGAAGGYGGGGGGAAACACTAATATACTCGCAATAAGGCTTAGAAGTACATTTTCTACTTGAAGTTAAACTGGTGTCAAGGAATCCACGTACATTCCTGCTGTTTATTTGTTTTTCAGTCATGCTCAAAACCAGCACAGAACTGATCTAGGGAGCGCTCAGACTCCCCCTTTCACATACGCAGCCTCCCGCAGCACACCTGCCTGTCAGGTCCCACGACAGAGCTCGCACTGGATTACCTGACACGGTAAATCCTCTAAACCGGGCGCTGTGATAGGAGCAGAGCTCAGTGCAGAGCTGCAGCGGGCACAACTTTTCATTGCCCATCATTTCCCATCTCACACGCTTGTGTAGCTACAAATACCTCCCACGTTTCCAGAACAGGACTTCAGTCAACATCCTCGTGCAGTGGGAGCTAGTGGGAGAGCAAAACCTTCCTTTCCTTTTCCTTCAAGAATAACTACTGTGCATCCTCACCCAAAGCAGCAACTTTGCCACCGGAAGTGGCTCTCGTTAGAGCTATTAATGAAGCTTTCTTCTAAGGGAACTATAGCAAAGGCAAAATCTACTATTACCATCGCCGCAGCTAGGTATGTCTTTAGAATGAGCAGGCGGCCTGTATTCCCTGAGAAGGAGCCACTGAAACGTCTACTAGAGAAAYGAACAGATCATACAACAAATTTGTTTTCACATCATTTAATTACACTGTTTGCTTCAGCTTTCAAAGACAGCCTCCACAGTGCCCTGAAAACATTCATGCTTCTCCTCTCTCCCCACTTCCAACTTTCCTAACAATTTGCCAATGGTATTTTTTTAGGTAGATATGGAATGTATGGAGCTGAGAACACACACARTCCTGAAGAGAAGGGTATTCAAAACTGTACTGCTGCTTCACAGAATTTATGGAAGAGTTTTGCAGCATGACTTAAATTTGCTGRGATACAAATGTTTATTGAATAGACATGCTTGCTGTACATCACTTTTGGTGAATGAGGAAGACATTTATGCAGAATATGCAAATATATCCATCTAATAAGTTGTGTTTAAATATAACGTTCCAGGCTGGACATAAAAATTCAGGCAACTGTTGTAGGAACYCGAACATCTCTTTGCAACTTTTGTCCCATGCAGAAACTTGAGTGTCCCATACAGAAACTAGTAACAGGAAACTTGTGTGTGAAGTATAATTATAAAGCATAATTATGATTGCAGATGAGTAGTACATATTTCATGCATCTGTTAAAGATTAAAAGCAATTGATTTGGGGAAAATCAAAAAYGCTTTTAATCATAAATAGTATTATAATTAACATCTGTCATATTAAAGAAAATGGACTTGACACATCACTAGTTTTAACTACTATACCAGAAGATTTAATGTGTGTGCATTRTTTTACTCCTTCTCATAATTTTGAAAGTTAATTGAAGAAATCTGAACTTTCTGTTGTATTGTTTCCTCAAAATTCAGATTACTGGCCACTCAGCATTATTTACTTTTTTAAAACAGTCCTTATTGTTTCTGAAGGCACAAAGGTAAATACTAGCTAAAAAGAGCTATGAAACTCTTAAAGATATACAATAGATTTGGTTCAATTTTCTACTGTTTAGATGCCTTTTCAGGACATGAATCTACTAAGTCTGTAAAGGATTATGACTCTTTCACAAGAAAAGAAGTTTTTTCCATATATATATATATATATATATATATATATATATATATATATATATATATATGTATTTTTTTTCCTGAAGCCAAGATTGAAAATACTATAAGAAGTACTTCTATAGCGGTATATAACCCCTTGCAGTCTGGATCTGTTATGGAATATAGAGCTGAAAAATATGTATTTTCAGAAGAATTAACAGGACTTCGAGGCCAGATATTATTGTCATGCCTTGTTTCTGTGAAAGTGAGCTGGCAACAAAACCCTTACATAGTTTTCCATGTAGAGTATCAGCTTTCTCTTACCTCCTTCTGATCCAGAGGTGCAAGTTGTTGGAAGGGCTTTTATGTTTTTTTTCCTCTTTCCCCTCATTTCCTAATTCAGTCCTTACAAAATTGTTTCAAGTATAYACACTCATGAAAGAAGATAAGCAACTCTAACTATTCTCCTATGCCTCCAGAAAATACAGCCTTTATAAAGTAACACAAAATTCAATAGACTTCCATATTTTATATTCAGAATTGTAAGACAGAAGGGAGACTGAACCATTTTTTTCCCTTGCTACTATCTGAGTCTAAGGACAGAAAATTCGATTTCATTTCCTTGTTGGTAGAAAATGGCTTTTGTATGATAGTACAAGGATTAAACTGCACAAAGTTTTGCATATCCACAAAATGATACTTGACTAGACACAGATAGAAACACTTCTTAATTACAGAATCCCAAGGGCCAAACTGTTTCAAGTAGTTGACAGCAGAAACAAAAAGATTCAGCAYGACATGTAACAAATTCAAAAGGTATTACTACTAGCCTCTTCGAACTGCCTCTATTCAATATAAATTATAAATGACTTTTGCACTGATCAGAACGACAATTTGGAAGCCACATTAAATCCCACACAAAGTTTAGTTTCCTATCTGGAAACTAATTCCGTCAATAAGCTAAGAAATGACTAGCAGGAAAAAAGAAAAAAAACTAATTAGAAATACAAAGAAGACATTAAGGTTGGTTGCCCAGTAAGCATTAAACATAAGCAAATCTTTCAGGATGTTATATGCAACAGTCTAGCAATGTCTCCTCAGTTTAAATAAATAAATAAATAAATATCATGGATTCTCAAGTAACTAAGTCTGTATAATCAAATCATGCTACCGCAGTGCTACATCACAARTAACCAAGCCAGACTTCACAACCAAAATTACAGTTCTTTTTTCTCCKTCTTATAATAGCAGAGATTCTGAAAAAGAAAACATCACTCAGGTAACGTAGCATAACATCCACCCATTTGCAGGATCCATTAGATCAGTCCAAAATCCTCTAGTCCAAGCCACTGTGGAACAGGCACATAGATGGCAAGTCACCTTCATAATCCAATTCACTCCCATATTCATCAATGGTATTAACTGTGCTGGCTAACACACAGCACAGTTTATTTTTTTTTTTTTCACTCCATGGATGCATCTTGGAAATAACAGCCAGAAGAAACTGTGCTATCTTGTAAAAGAATTCCACTGGCTCCCAATATTTGAAGATAGGGGTTCACCCTCTAGTTTATATAGATAACTTGAGTAGATTAGAAGACTCATTCTAGTTGTTTTCTATCAGTGTTTTGCAGAGGCAATCACAACCTGAAAATATGCACTTTTCAACCTGTATCTGTAGAGAAAGCTACTGTAGATATTTTACTCAGAAAAGAAACTGAGTTTGAGCATCTTACTGACGTAATTAAGCCTAGGTCAGAAATAGTCAAACCTAAAACAAAAAAAAGCTGAAAAAAGTACAAGTTAGCCTTCTGTTGCTTGAAAATAAAAGCCTTGACTAGAGGCATTCCACTGAATTCATTATCAATTAGCGAACTTTTAATTTTAACATTTTAAAACATAAAATTTTAACTATTAATTTGGGTACTGAGGGAAAAAAGTATTTTGGGTACATCTCTCCTCCCCCTCCACAGGCTCAGTTTCAGTCAAACACTTCTTCCTCCCTTCTTAGCCTCAACTTTCCTTGTTTTTGCCACGTGTTACACTCAATCCTTCCCAATTCCTTCCATGAGGCAAGGGGAAGTGTGCGACTGGGATCAGTGCACAATAGTGCTCAATTTCTTTCTGTTACTCCTTGCTTCTTACTCCTTTCCACCACAACTTCTTGCTTATTACTGCACTGCTGCAGCAGCATGGGGGCAGGATGCAGCCCCTTCAGAGGTGTCCCTGCCCCAGCATCTCCTTCAAGRATATCTCCAGCTGTGACCCCAACAACAGCCATGTTAATGTATTCCTTCCACTCCCTCCTCCATTTTCTCCAAAAATACACCTCCAATGTCTGTTCTCACGTCTGCTCCCACGAGCRGCTACCAATCTTTCTGAAATACGTTTGAGCAGAGGCACCACGTGCTCCTCTGACTGGAGCCGTGGGGTATTTTCATGCTTTCAGAGCTGGCTGAAACCATCGCTCAGCTGCGATGAGTGCAAAGCAGTTCATGACCTCCTCCCACACAGGTCCCCTTGGCAGCCCTCCAGTAYGGAAACCTCACAATTTATGCCCAATGCATTCCATCTCTCACCTCTGTGAAACTCGTATTTGAGAACTGTTTGAATATACATCCATTATTAACTACTTCTAACATCATCATAACCTTAATATAAATACATTAGCAACGCTACCTGTCCTCCCAGACAATAGAGATTGACATTGTTACAAYGCGTACAAACACTCGCTAGAGCTGCAGGCCTCACCCCCGGGATCAARATTAGGGGTTAACATTATCACTGGCTGAATACATACTCCTCCCCTCGTTCCTGTGGAMCAGGATACAGGAGGAACTTGTATCTATTCGACTTCACCSCTCACCTCAAAACACAATACCAAACAGTTTGAACACACATCCATTACAAACTCCATCCCTTATCTCTACAGAGTAGATTATCAGGGTTAACATACATTTATAAAGAATTCATATTACTAAGGCCTTGACTCTGCAAAACACACAACTAAAATCATTCTAGCAGTTTGAATAATCACTCATTACAAATTCTGCACTTTGCCACTCCACAGAGATATCTCATTTGTAGGAATGAGGGGACCAGGCTGTTGCTTAACACATCCCCCAATCAGTGGATCCSACAGCCCTCCTCCCTTGTACCGGGCCGCGTTTACAAGTGTCATAGGTTCAAAATCCCTCAGAGCAATGCCACCTTGAGCCATGAAGCACCCTCAGCTCCCTGGAAGTGTCACAGCTGCCAGAGATCAGGAGACCCAGCTGACCCTCTTGGATCCTACAGGATGGGACAGCCCCACCACCAGGGCCCTGGGGTAGGAGCTTGGGGCAGGATCCATCCCAGTTCTTCCCAGTCGCCTTTCCACCATCCTGCACTTACCCTCATCTCCCATACAGAACATGCACACTACTTCTACTACAACATAAATTCTCAATACTAGAATCAAGCCTCCTTCCCGAGTTTCAAAGTCACTACAATTACCCCGACCCTAGACCTTGCTCTATCCAAGTGTTGCCCTTGTCCCCTTGTTCAGGGGAATTTTACTTAATTTAGTAYGTTGCCAATTAAGATAAACTTCTAATGATTGATTCGAGTATTYAGAAGGAAAGAAAATGATTAAGCACTTAGGGAAATCCCTTTCCTCTCCCCTTCCCAGGCTCAACTTCAGCCAAACATCTCCCTTCCCCTTTCTCAACTTGCCTTTTCTCCGCGCATTACACTCCGGCCCTCCTGAGCCCTTCGGTGAGGCAACAGGCAATGCAAGATGTCGGGATCAGTGTATAGCGGTTTCTGTCTGCCGCTCATTGCTTCTTGCTCCTTTCTGCCATTGCTCCTTGCCTCTAACTGCTCCTCTGCTCCAGCATGCATTCCTCCACAGGCCACAGTCCCATCAGAGGTGTCTCTTTTCCAGCATGCCTCATGCATGGGCTGCAGTCTCTCTGCGGTCTCCTTTTTCCAGCATGGCTTATCCATGGGCCACAGTYCCCTCACGGGGCTAWRTCCTTTGGTACAGAGTGCTCCCTTCTACAAGTCCACCTCCAGTCACCAACATCTTACCACCTTCTTCGTCTGTTTTCTCCAGAAATGCACCTCTTCGCWCATTTCCTGTTGTATATCCTTGTATATCTCCTCTCACATGTGTCCCTTCCATCTCCTCTCACCACTGCTTACTGCCCTTTCCTAACTACGCCTGATTCGTGGAGCCACGTGCATCTGTGGCCACAGTTTTGGCATATGGGGTTGTCTCCAGGTGTTACAGAGCTGGGAGTTATTGGCTGTGATCAGCCCAGGGTGGTTCACGGTATCCTCACACACTGGTCATCCCTACAGCCTCAGTAACCAAAACTCTGCAGTTTACACCCAATACATGTTTGTACAATCCAGTGTGATATTCTCACATGTAACATAATGTTTTCATGGAYATAAAAAATAAATAAATAGAAGTTAACATTTGCCAAACAAGGATCAAGAAATACAGAACATAGTAGCTATTTCCAAAATGGCTCCTTTAAAGCTGCCATGGGTCTCATGCTCCTCAAAACCCCTAACTGATAAATAAGATTGCCGGGTCACAGCAGCAGCACAGTCCACTGTCAGGAAGGAACAGGAACTGGCAGCCTCCAGCCCAGGAGGTCTGCCGTTCCCCGCAGTGATGATGATGATGTTGAGAGGCAACAAGTATCTCGTTCTTTTACCTTCCAGTCCATCTCGCTGTGTTTTAAGTCTTTAAGGTGGTCTTAGGTGGGCCTCCTGGTCACAGGTCTTGCTGGAGTCAGAGGTGAGAGCAAGCAGCACGAGTACACAGCAACCTCTACAAAGACTTTAGCAGATGGAGCTTCTTTTGGAGACTAAGCTGGGGTGGTCACCAGGTGTGTGAAATGAATCCCCAAAATAACGTCTGCAAGGGTGAAGCACAAAGAGGAGAGGAAATAGCTGGTGCTGTCCTGCCAAAATGCTGCACAGATGTGACTAGGGCACTCCAAAAGYGACTGAGGTTGATGCAAAAAGTTGTATAACCGTTATTGTTTAAATGACAGAGAAGACAAAAACAGAAATTAAGATTTTAACAACACAAAATATGGTGTTAGGCTGATGATTTGTTGTCCGGTAAACATAGAGAATGCTCCTTGCATGAACAAAATCACTGTTTGCATTTAAATCTATAAAGCACATCTAGTTCATGCAGTACTAAACATAACAACATATTACAGCTAATCTGTTCAATTTATAACACCTAGATAGCTTTTCTTGCTGCTGTCGTCTAGATCACTAAAACGTGTAACTATAATAAAATAGTATCTATGAAAATATTTAATATTCACCACAGCAACACCATTGCACCACACAAGTTGCGAGCAGAAAGCATATTGGAATTCCATGTTATCTGTGTGAGTTAAATCAATTCAATCTTTAATTAAAAAAAAATAAACAAAAGAGGGGCAAAATCAAACAGTGAAAAAATGTTTGCCCAAGCTTCTCTGAGGGCAGGAAATACAGTCCAGTGGATAGGACAAATATGGGACTTGGAAAACATGGGTTTAAGACTGTTTTGAGCCCCTTTCGGGACATTGCAGAAGCTGGMTAGGTCTGATTCACCCCGCTGCCCGACAAGGAGGGACCCAGTCGGTCCGGGCTYGGCTGCCCTCGGCGGATGCGGACAAGCCCCGCAGCTTTCTCCCCGTGGGATGTCCCGTCGGGACACAAGCCAACGTGTTTCCTCATGGCGCCGGCGCCTCGTGTGGGAGACGGGCGCGAAGCAGCTCCTGCCGCTCCCAGCCGGTTCCAGCCGGCTCCGAAGCCGCCCAGCGCCTCCTGCCGCTCCCAGCCGGTTCCAGCCGGCTCCGAAGCTGCTGCATACCGAAGCTTTAACATCCTGTGGCAAAAGTTCAGTCTGTCCGGGCGCCTGGCTCAAATAAATTCAGCGAARACACCAGCAGCTGCTGAGGGAAGGAGACACGCTCTTGGGGAGTCCCGGGTACCGCAGGAGCAGGGACATCCCGGAGGGACTGCGGCCGCAGGCAGCCCAGGGTGAGGCGGAGACCCCAAGGAACGGTGTGACAAGAAAACTGGTAACCAGTGTGCGGCAGAAAACCACTAAGTGGTAAAGAGCGGCCAAAATAAAAGGTCACAGGTGTATCCTCAGCCTCCTGTGCCCCTGGTTGCCTYGCTGGAGGAATTTGGATGGACTGAGTGTAACGTGGAGGTTATAAGGGTATTTGAGACTGAGGATTGGGAAAGATGTGTTTGTGTTGAGTTTGTGTCCTTTTTTCTCCATATCCAAGTGTTCAATACAGTGTTTAGAAGTCTATGTTGATTAGCAATACTGAAAGTAAAATTCCCTGATTTGAGACTGTTCTGCCTGCAAAAGTAACTCCACAGAGGAGGCATGATTTATTTCATTATCTGCCTGTGCTTCATATTTAAGARAAAAGGGGCAAAGCATGGGGAAACTAAAGGAGATTTGGGATCTCCCAGGTACCGAGAGACTTCCACATCTTGTGGGATATAAAAAATGTCAGTGTCCATACCTTGTAGCCCATTTAGGAAAGCAGTGAGAACCTGATTCAACTGGTTCAGCCTCCTCCTCCATAGAGCAATTTAATATCTCTGTCTTCCATCACTTCCCTAGAAAATGACTGGATCCAGGTGCTTTTATTTTACAAGGAGCATACAGGCCTGGCTCAAACCTGTCAATATTTCTCAGCACCCATAACTGTGAGTTGTTTTTCTGTCATTTTTACCCCTTGTGTTTTTTTGGAGGGCATGGGAAGCAGCGAGGAATATGAAAGCCAGGACATTGAACAGTGAGCAATCAAACAAGACTCAAATCATCTGGTGGCAGTTACTTGGCTACTGGAAGTAGCCCTGAAGTTTTGTTGCTATAAAGGAAAATGCTACTTTACTGTCCTTTCTCACAAAACTTACAAAGTTTTGGCTGCTGCCACATGCACGTATAAAGAAGCTCATGTTGTACTCAGTGGTCTGTGGTCATCTAGAAGTCTTTACAAAAAKAACTCTTGTCTCTTTCTCCTTTATGGAGTACTTTGAGATTAGATACCAACCAAGCAACATGTAGGCTGCTGGCATCCTGAGACAAAAGACTATCTGAAAGATAGGCAGCATTAAAATAAATCTTTCTKTAGTTTTCCAAATTATTGTGCCCCTGTTGACATTTGCCCATAGCTAAGATGGAATCCTACCCAATTCTTTGTCTAATTTTAGCCTTGCTTAGGAGGGAGGGCTGTCTGCCTGAGTGCTATGGTAACTGACCTGGTGAGAATAAGATGAGTGCAGACCTTCACTATTTGTCCTTGTACCCCATGTTTTCATAATAATTGTATCTAAAGCACAAACTCTTGAGTTCTGTCAGACCTTGATCTCTGCTGGAGCTGGCTTTGGCGAATGTCCAAAACTAGTCTAGAAAAGCCTTTCTCAGAAAGATTTCTGTAGTGAATGCATAAGTCATGCCAAATATACAGCATTTCCTTGAACTGCTCTAATTCTGAACAGAAGAGGTGCAACCTCTGATTCTTCTGAGACTGGAAGACRTCTGGAACACATTTTATATAGCCTTGAAGTAATTTGTTTGGGAAACTTTAGAAAAGTTACTGTACCTCTCTCYCTTATAGCAGTGCAGGTGAATCTGAAGGGTTTGGAAGAGGACAGATTGGGATTGGCCAATCCTGGGGTATTTTTTASAGAGAGTTGTTTGAGGAGAGTGTGGCAGGAAAGTAAGGGAAGAGCAGAGCAAGCCCCAACTTCCTTCAAACCTACCAGTCTTGAATGTATTATGAGCTCCTGACATTCCGATGTGTAATATCTCTAACTGCCCAAGAGGAAATGAAGCTTGGAGTAAGCTTATTTGTACTTTGTTCCTGTACTTAGCAGTGTTTGAAGTGAGGAACCAAGCTGGGGCCAGGGCCAGAAAGGTGAGGTGATCATTGGCACTGGAAGTCAGAGTTTCAGAGATTGGGTGCTATAGCCYTGGGAGTTGTATTGCTCAGCTCTTTGTGAAATACACATTCTTATCCTCAGAAAGTAAATATATTAGGAAGTCTTGTCCCTCCCATTTGCATGTTCCCATGTCAGCATTAGGAAAAGCACACCAGCTTCCCCCATGACACAGTATATAGTTGAGGGCCGCTTGTGGCTGTTTCAGAGAATGCCAGCAAAACGTGCTTTCTTCAAACACCCAACACAACACTGCAAGTCCATCAGCAGGAAGGAATTCTTATGGCATTTTTGTTGCTGAAAACTTCTTTAAACATTGTAATTACTCTCTTTTTTCTATTTATTTGTCATCTTTGGCATTGATTATTGAACTTCAGTAAATCTTTGAATAGTAAGAGACTAAGCAAATAAACAGTAAGATTACTAATTATGGTGATCTGATTCAAAACTCATTTAAGTGAAGACACACCTGAAGTTTTCTCTTTTCTCCCCTTTGATGACCGATCATTGCTACTTTCAACTTCAGCTTGCTTGGAAAAGACAGTGGGCATGTGAAGACCATATTTTTTTTTTCTTTGAACCTCTTTTCTTTGAACTTTTTTTCTTTGAACATGCTTACTTTTATAATACAGAATAAAAACAAATAAAAGTGCAATACAGGGACAGAAGGTTTAAGAACAGGGCACACAGATGATTTTTATTGTCATTTTTTTGCACTAAACTATCATCAGAGGACAGCAGAAGATCTGAAATTGCGAAGATACATCGGATATGAGTGTGTGTGTACATGTGTGTGAGAGAGAGTGAGGAGAGACATTTACAAATGCTTTCAAACATTTTCTCCAAATCAGAACTAGAGTAAGAAGCCCATGATACTACAAATACATTTTTTCTATTGATATTTCTAAATAGACATGGATGGAGAGATGCTAAAAAGTATCCTCTTTTCAAGAAAAAAATATGATTACCAACTTTTCAATTTGGGGTAGTATGAAAAAGGTATTTATTTCAGTTAATGCTTGTATGAAGTAATCCAAAATCTCAGTCTTTCTGCTATTCATCTGTAAGTATAAAACACAAAGGTGATGTTACCTTATTGCAGCATAAAGATGGAAATTTTCAATAGTTGATGTGCAGGCACTGATCTTAGTTTACTGTCTCCTCATAGCAGACAACCTTACAGTTGTTGCATTGGCTTGGGACTCCAGAGAGATTATCTCACTTTTAATCATGAATTTCCTGAATTATTTTTAATGAGTCCCTTCCTCTGTCTCCTGATTATAAACTAGGAAACAAAGCAGGTGACTATCCAGCCTCTGAATTTGAGAAAACTTATATATGAAACAATTCCTAATGATGCAATATGGGCATTGCTGTTGACCTCAACAGAACAACTTAGAGTTAAAAGTTAATTATACTAACTTGTATCTGATTCAAGGACTAAACTTACAAGATTCATAAATCTTTTCATACAGGGATGATTTTCTCCTATGATATGAAACAGAACCTAATGGATATTCTTTAAACTGTTATCTGCTGATACTCTGAGCCTTCTGTTTGTTATTTCAAAAATATCTTTTTTTCTTTGTGTTTCTCATTTGTATTTCCTTTTCTACCTGCTTCTTCTTGTCTTAAAGAGCTTCAAAGCCTGGGCTAGCACAATGAGGCATGGCTGGAAATCCTCAGTGTAATTGAATACGAATAAAAACAAGTAATCCTAACAAGAACTGAGCAGATACTGTTAAGCCAAYATGTTTCCTTTATTGCAGTTTTCCCAGCCTCTTTCCAGAGCATAAAATTCCAGTATCAGTAGTCTTTAATTTCTATTTTATGCTTTTCCTCTTTAATAATCGCAAATTATGTGACAGATTTTTCTTTCCTCAGAGAATGGCAAAATTACTGAGGCTAGAGACTATTCAGTTGGATTGCTCTAGGTAGGATGGCAGACAACCARAATTTTGTCAAACACTGACAATTTTTGAAACAATAAAAGAAATAAAGTTTGTGACAAATATAAGTCCAGTAAATAGAACTGAAGTTCCACTAAAATTTCATTAGTCTATTCAGCCGTACTCTTCACACTCCAGTCTTTACCTTCTTGGGCTAAATCAGATGTTAATGCACATATATTTTTGACATATTTTGATGACTTTGCTGCTTTTTACTGATTAAATCTGACAAGCCAGCAGACTCATTYTGTGGATGGGAATATGGAGATGGCAGTAACAGAAATGATTTTAGGCAGGGGAAGCTGCGTTAATAGTGAAGAACAGTTTTCAAATAAAGCAGAAATTAGTGAACTGCATTAAGAAATTCTTTAAAGTCTCAAAGCATTGCCCCTTTCCTTTTCAATTATATCGTAGTAAATTTCTATGAAGAGCTTAATGACGGAACCATTTGCTGTTGCAGTAGCTSTAAAGAAAAATGACTTAATGAACACGAAGACATAATGAAAAGTTGCAACACAACATAAACACCTATTCTTCCCAGATCAGGCAATATAAGTTTTGTTTACTAACATTAGAATTTATAAACTCTCATGCAATCCTATTATATATAAATAATTACACTGAAGGACAATTTCATTCATTATCTGAATGAAAGTTTTAAAATTGAGTATATGAAAGCTACGTAATGTTAGAATTAGCACATCCCTTAGTTTTGTTCCTATATTTTTCTAAATTCCCCTAAGTAAACTGAAAATAAAAATTTTGTTATGTGGAGAAACACTAGTGTCCTCATGAGTGATCAGGATGGCTAGGAGCTTCACTGCCATAGTGTGGTCCCCTGTGCCTTGAGCCATTACTGAGGTTTGAAAGAGTTTTCTCTAGCGCGTTCTATAGCCTCTYTCAAACCTGACTCTTCAGATTAGTTCCTAGTACAGAGTTGTTTCTTTCTTTCAGTAACTGCTCGTTCTAGTCCTACTCTCTTCATCTGAATAGCCAAGTCCTTATGCCTTTGGTCACTTATCTAGTTGTTTAGCTCAAATATCGTGGCTTCTCCTTTGCAGATTCCCTACCCAGGGCTCCAAATACTCTCTTTAAATATGCTACCCTTACTTCTTTCCCACATATCTTGCAATCTAGTTTTGAGTCATTTTACTCAACTAASTTCATTGCTTTTGACTCTGTCCCTTACCTCAGCCTTTAATTGCATATTCTTCATACARTATTAACTCATAAACAGCTTCTAGTGTCTACTCATCTACATGAGCTATTTGTTTTATCTAAGTAAAGTACCAGACTCCCTGCTCATCTATCTGTTTCCCTTGTCAGCCAAAGTTCTAAGTGGCCAAAACTAAGATCTTGTATTGTAATGTATTGGATAACCTTGATAATACCACACCTACAAAAGTGAGGAACAGATCAGATTGTAGAAGTTACTAGTGGACCTGGAGAAATCTCATTTCTCCTTCYCTAGTGTTCAACAGTCATTAAAATTACAGCTTTTTGTAATGCTCACTTATTAATGGTAAAAAGAGAAATCTGTCACTGACTAAGAGCACAGTTTAGAAAGGTCTAATTGAAARGAAATCAAATTCAACAGAAAAGCTTGAAATTACTTCGGTGCACGTTCTTATGGAAAGAAAAGAGTCATATCTCTCCCTGTAGAGCCTGACGAGAACACAGAAGTCCTTAGCATAAATTAGCTCTTAGGGGAAAGAAGACATTGTATTTCTGATATCTTCTCTTGCCCAATCCCATTTAGCCACAAACCTATTTMGCAAGCAAAGCTGAAAGTCTTCTCAAGGATATCAGCTGAGTTTGTATCCTAAAATCCAGGCTGTGAATTTTCACAAGGCAAGGAYCCAAACCCACAGGCATAGACTATCACCTGAGAGGAAGATTATTTTCCATTTTTTCCTCATTTCTTTTTGTCTACAGTATACTGGTGTATGCATGAAAAGTTATTTTGTTCCTTTCTACATCTGTGCTCTGTTTAAGAAGAGGGAATAGTTCTTGAAGATGAGACTATACTTTAGAGTCTGTGCCTGTATTGGCTACCGAGGTTGGTATGCAGAACAGCCTGCCCACTATGGAGAACTGAAAAGAAAAATAGCCTAACCTAATCACTAGTATATTAGAGTGACATCCAGGAGACCTAGAATCTATTTCCAGCTCTATCACTAACAGTTTATATGACTTCAAGCAAATCATTCTGTTTTCTGACCTTTCAGTTTCTTCGCCTAATAAAACCCCCCAAAACCACCATTGTAGAAACATCCATGAAATTAATGTTTTGAAAATAATATGTGAAAGCTAAATATGTCCAGTAGTTCTGAGGCTCTTTTGAATTGATTGTCCTTMCTTTTTAATTTAGTGGGAAAAATATCAGCTGAATTGAATGTAGAAAGGATTAGGCTTCCGTACTGCAAGACAGTTATATTGCTAATTTTGGCTTTCCTGTTTTCCTATATTTTGGAGTACAGAAAAGTGAATTCCTGTGTGTCCCATAGTTTTCCACTTAAATCTAATTCCTAAATTACTCTATATTGGCCTGAAATTTTGGACCAAAATATCCTTCAGTTGTCATTTTAACAAGAGATACAATCAAAAAATAAAAATGTATATATATTTAGTAGCAAAAACAAAAACAAATCAAAACCTAGAAATGTAAAAAGGTTTTTATTTTTCTTTTGATAAGGAGTTTGGTTGAYGAGACAGCCAAAGGTTATGTTATAGCTTTACCTAAGTGGGTTTAGTTTTGGCTAATTTTCTAAATAATGCTATGTATTTCAAATTGGAGTGATTGTGCAAGATTCAGGAAGCTATAGACATAATTCTGTGGCTGATACTGTGCAGAAGGTTAAAGTAGATGTTTTATACTCCTGTGATGTACCTGTTCATTGAATAGTAAGTATTTTCAGTGGTATGCTTGCAGGAATATAAGTATTCTGAAGTCGAGAGTCATCACAGAGAGTCTTGGGAGTGGATATTTCTGGATCTAAGCTTGAACAGTAGGAAGAGAAAGGAGACACCTATGAGACAGGAGATGAGTTTAGTGGCAGGGAGCCAGAAAGAACTGGCCATTTCTGTTATTCAGGTGTGGGGACTTTACTGTCCAAGTATAAAAAGCAGAAAAAAAAAAATCTGGCAGACAGTATGAGAACTGAGTATGATCTTAACAGCTGTATGACCAAATCAGTCTGATCTGTCTCTTCTACAACCCTAGTGCTATCAGAAACTTTTGCACCTCAGAATATACCAGGCTTGAATGAATCTCCAATTAGCAAAGAGATCATTAGAGGGAAATAGAGATCTCTCAAAAGCTATATCATTTTTTATAGCATCTCTCACCCACATGGAGACACTTAGCATAAATGTTATAGAGAGCAAAGTTTAGAAGTAGTCACAAACTGCAAGTTAAAGAAGCAGAGGAAAATCATGCTGGTGATCTGAATAGCTAGGACCAGATGGCATACGTTAAGGAATTCTAAAGGATCTAGTAAGTGGCACGGCTGTTTTGCTTGCACAAATATGCAGTAACTCTCATGAAAGCTACAGGACCTAGTGATATCTTAAAAAGGTACCAAGGAATGGAGCATACATATTCCATTTCTCTCTTAGGATGTGTATGGAAAAACTATGTGGAACAGGTATGACTCTTTGAGGCACAATCTTCTTATTTTGACACCACATTAACTTTTGGGTATGGCTTAAGTGCTCCAGCTTAGCCTTTAATGTTTGTACTGTGCTTTGAAAATGACAAATATTAAGCATACTATCTAAATTGAGTATATAATAACKATATAATAACTTTTTATATTTAGATCATAGAACATCATTAACTAAGTCACTGAATACATCTAAGTAGATTATATTGTCAGTGAAAGTAGACTTCTCAGCATATTGAAAATACCAGCTCTTTGACTATATGTCAAGAGCAGTCTGCTCTCAACAGCCTGCAAAATTTTGAGCTTGCACACTGCCTTGTGTGAATATCTAGAGCAGACTTGCCACTATATTCCAGACTTCCATATYCCAAGACTGTTCCCTGCTTTAATTTCAATACTTTCTTATTGAAAGAGATGTATGGTTCATTTGGAATAGATCTGTTATAATGTTGTCAGGTGTTCTGAAAACATGTCAGGCTTGGTAAWTAGTTTATATAAAGCAGGTACAGTACATTGTGTCCTCTTCAGCTCCAAAGGCATCACAATCAAATGAGTACCATTAGGTATAAAGGACCAAAATTCATTGAACATCTCACCTGTCAAAACCTCACAAGTGATAGCAGATAAGAGCTTGGGGAATAGCTTTTCTAGTCTAATTCTTTTCAGAAGAATTCTAGTCTAATTCTTTGTCACTGTTCTGAAAGCAGATATTACTTTTACCTCATTGGGTAGTGATGTATTTCTTTGATCACATTGTGGTGAATACTTATCCAGCCTTTACTGGAGCTAGATTCCYGTATCAGTTGAGGATATGGCTTTTTATTCAAAGCCGTTCTAAAATATCTCTGAGTACTTAGGAGAATTCAACACTGATGATTTTTTTATGGATCAAATAATAGTAACAGAAAAAGAAAATTATTGTTAGGCAATTTAAATTCCTTAAACATGTGTCTGGCACCTCTGTGGAAACTTCTAGGGTCAACAACTCTTAATTATCTTATTCTGGTTAGAAAACACTGGTAGAATTAAAATACATACGTACTTCTATTTTGGAGCATCCCCAAGTCTTACTTAGTCYATGTCTACATATTGTTTCCTATTCTGCTTCTGTTGTTGAAGAAACTCTGRCACAGAACGACAGATGGCCTTACTTGTCATCCCATTATGCAGCCAAGACATTTATGATCCTACATGCAGTTCTGAAATGATTGCCCTGGATGTGGTATGCTCAGCCTTGCCCTTAATCTTTCCAAGGAATGTGTGGTCAGGCAGTTTGAAGCATACAAATTTAAAGTGCTTTTGATGGCTAGGCTGGAGTTATCCCAAGTCTGCACTCCTTGTACAATCTAACTATGGAGATACAGTCACATGACTGGACGTAAAAGAGTGTGTCTCCAGTGTGTMTGATGGGATTATATTCCATTCCCAGGGCTAAACAAAGTCAAACAATATTGCCGTGGTTTATCACCTCAAAATACTTGTGCAGTGTTTGGAATGCCGTTCCAGTCCCCAGGTCTCTGACATCCCTCCTTGCCTGCCTCAGAACAAAAGCCTTCCCGTTCCTCATAGGAGCACCCCCGTTTTCCCTTCTTTGTGAAGGGAGCAGGAAAACCTTGTGGAAATGGGCAGCTGGGCTAGTTTAGCGGCATTCTCACTTGAAGCATGCTGGGGTGACTTTATTTTTGCTAACTCCATAGAAAGCAGAAGATTCTTTCTGGATTGGAGCTGCAGGATACTTGTGCCCATCTGCAAACTGTCTTCTTGTGGATGATGGAAATAAGGTGAGACATCTTCCTGGGAGGCTAGCACACTGAACTGTACTACAGAAGACTATACGCTTATAATAATGAGGTGTTTCAGGTCCAAACTGCCATCCTTCCTTCCTATTCTCAGTGTTTTCTCAGATAGTTTCTAGTTGACTGATTTTTTCTAGGTGAGATATTATGAAGTTGCACTTGCTAGGATTCCTATGGTTTTAATAAAAATTGATATATGTTGTGACTTTTGAACGTAGTTGGACAGCTCATAGGGAAAATAGATTTATCACTCTTACTGCAAAATAATTTCCTTCTCAATAAACTTTGACAGCTGCTTGAAAAGTAACCACTGATAACACTATTTAGGAATGGAAAAAGAGCTCTTCCTATGTCAGATCTTTAAAGTTTATTAAGATTCTTACTCATACTCTATTAGTGAAAAAACAGAACAAAACAAAACAAACAAAAAAAAAAACATTTGGGGTATGAGAAATTCAATACTTAAATTCCTCTCAGTTAGGAACAATTGCAGCATGTTCCTGTTCTCTTTTACCCATTTTCTAAAGAGACAGGGTAAACGAGGGAAAGTAGAACTTCAGTTGTTTCTGGAAGATGTAAACTAAGTCTACTGCATCAGTGTCATCAGACTGMGAAGATGAAAATGAGGGAAATGAGAGGCTCTTATCAGAGTTCCTTGRTGAACATGATAGTTTCAAACAGTGGTCGACAGACATCAGTGTATCCCTTGTGTCTTCTTACAGGGAACATTCTGAACAAAAAATTTACTGAATGAAAGGTAATGAGTGAATCTTGCTTTGCCCCTAAAGCAAGACTGAAAAGGACAAGCTTTATAAGAGCTCGTAAGATAGGCTCGTACATATGAGCTCATGTACGTACATCTCTTACATTTTACAGAAGCTGATTATATGAACTGCAGAACACACTATCTGTGAACTAGATACTAACAATATAGTATCAGGCAATATTCCAAACCCTATCACTAAGAAATCATAATCTCGTTCAATTCTCACTCATCTTCTCATCATTTAATTTATTAAACTGATAGATCTACAAAAGACTGTGCCACCTTCATAAGTTTACTTTTTCTGTGTTTTGCTACTAATTCAGTCCCTCACTAATACCTTTTTCCTTCCCTCATGTACAATGTATCTCAGAGGGGTGTTACGGCCATATTCACATGTCTGCTCGCTCTCCTCTGTTTCTTTAAGTCTGTTCTTAGTTCCTGTTTTTTTGAAGGTCTTTTAGTTTGTTCTGTTTAGCCCTGTCTTCCTTGTAGTGCTCTAGAAGATTACCTCCTTGATTTGATAGTCTTATTATCACATCATCTGCATTTCAGCTTTGCTAACTTAAAATTGCACGTCATCTTTTTTTTTTTTTTTTTCAGAGAATGGAAGCTTAATTCCAACATAAAGGAGAAATCAGAGCTTTTGTACACTACAAATTCTACCAGAAAAGGCTATTCTCAGGACAGTACTAATGCGTGTTCAATGCCAGGAATTACTACTGTAAGCTTGTATGTAAATCAGTGATATTTTTTCTACAGTTACAATACTTTGGTTTTTCCTGGAGAGGAAATGATTATGCTTATTTCAATAAAAAGTCCCCAGAAATAAAAAAGCAATAATCTTAAAAGAAGGTAGCATGGTAAAAAAATAACATCCATGTTGTACACTTTCTCTGCAGAAGCTGTTGGCAGATGGGGAGGAAGTCTCAGCATTCAGTGAAGATGTTGAAATGACAGTGGTCTGTTTGGAACATTTGGATCCAGAGTGTTCAGTAAAAAATTTTCATCTGAGAATTGGTTCAAGCAAAACAGCCCAGAAGCTGTTCCATATTCTCCAAACTGTATTTATGAAATATATCCAACCTTTTCCTTAATTTTCCTAAATCRGTCTGAGAGGACTCGTCTGAGCTCACCTATAAACCAGCCCTTAGGATAAATTGTCACAGAATACGTCCCAGTTGCTGAGCAGTTCAGTACCTGTGTGTGTTTGTGTGTGTACAGCTAGTCAAATCTGTCCTTTTTTCTAGGATCTCTACCTTCAGATCAGAATTCCCTTGGTGACATGCCATTGCGCTTTTACTTGAAAGTTTACATCATAAAGAACTTGAAAGCATYGTGGAAGAATGTTACTCACTTTGCAAAAATTAGCACTTTATTTTCCTTTTGTCTAAAAATTTGTTGCATCCCTAAAGGAGCTCAGCATGACCAACTGCTCTTTGGATGATATCTTTAAGAAACTCAGATTCCTCTGAGAGGATCATAAATTGTGGAGGGAGTACCTTCACAGCTTCCTCTTTGATTTTGTGATGCCTGTGTAATTCGGGATGTTATCGAACAGAGCATGAGCATAAAAATACAGATAGGACAAGTGCCCCACTTTCTCAAATATGATTCTACACATTTCATTTTGACATAAGTAATTCCTGTATACTGGAAATTTACAGTGAGTCTTTGATGCATCAAAACGTATCAGATCAGGCCTAGTTAAAACAACACACTGAAGCCTAGGGCAGAGGCTTTTTATCTCCACTATTAAAAATCAGAGTGAGCATATGGAAAGCTCATTATGTAATCTGAATTTACACTATTGGGAAATCTCAAGATGTGTGCTTGATACTTTTTACCTCAGGAGGGCATGAGATGGACTTGCACTACTAGTCAGTTTAGCTTGGTCTTTCAAGTGTTTCTCCATAACAAGAGATCATAAGAACTTCTCCAAAGGAAGAATAAGATTCTGAATAAAGAGGATCTACCCACAGCCTCTTTCACTCAAGTCAAATCTGRCTGTTGCCACGTAAAACTTAATATTATTTGAATGTGGTTCTTATTATACAATGTAACAGAGATAACAGAAAGGATACTGGTGTCATTCATGTCTTGAGAGAAAGAAGAAATTCTTTCTATAGAAGAGATGTGCCACTGGTGATTTCTCACTGACATCAGCAGTGGTAGAATGGTCAAGTGCTGGCAATATTTTTGATATTTTAAAAATCCACTTTTTTATAGAGGAATAATTGAGTTGTGCCCCATTGTCAAGAGCAATAGATTTCTTCAAGAAAACAGTGAGAATTACACCTCAAAGCTCCTATAAGCCTGAATGGAAAAGGCATTGATACTTCTGTCAAGTCTACCCCTTCTTTGACAAAATAAGTTTCACAATTCCCAGACGAACTCATTCATTTCATTTGTTATCATTGCCTCTCCTGTCATTACTTTTTCTAGAATCCAAGGGGAGAGTTTTTTTGCTGGCAGGTGAGAGTATGTCATTTAAACTCATCTGTGTATGTCATAGCTGCTGCTTAAGGATCTTCCGATAGGAACTGTGGATCCTTACAGCTTGTGCTTTGCACCCATTATTACACTCCAAGCCACTCTTGAGTCATTCTATAACCTGTATAACTTATGCGCACCTTCTCTATTCTCACGTAAATTTTCTATGACTGCCTTGACTTCTGAAGCCTCCTATGACATTGCTGACAGGTAGGTACCTTTGTTCAGCTTGTCCTATGTTTTATTGGAGCACTGCCAACAGCTCAGTGTCATTTCTGAGTCTTGTGTCTCCATGAGCTGAGTAGGCTATTAGAGACTTTTCTRCACTCTTTAGATCACTTACTGAGTTTGTCTCAAACATAAARTCTGCCAGTCATCTAGTCTTGTACTCTGTGCAACTTTTCTTGTAACTCAGAATTTTAGCTGAGTRTCTTCTGAATTCTAAAAATGAGACTTGGAGCAAAGAAGAATAGCAAAAGGTCTCTGGTTGGAACTTGATTTGTTTCTGYTTTTTAACTGCTAAAATTTACAAATACTACAGGCAGTAACTGGACAGTGTTTTGGACAGCAGTCACCATARCCTATACAATAGACTGACAAGTCATTTTCTTCTTTGCTTATTCTTTTTACAGGTAGAAGATACTACTACGAATTTGTCATCAACTCTTAGTCTTCATACTTACATGAGCTCAGTTCTTGTATACATGAGCTGACCCTCTRCATGGAAGGTCAGCATAAGATAACACTGCAACACGACCTTCAGATGGAATAAGTATATTACCATGACACATTGACAAATTTGACTTTCTTTGCCTCACTTAGACTTCCAAAGCATCCTTTGTTTCGGTAGCCATATTTCATCATCATGTCATGCCCCAGTGTC
Organism: Rhea americana; assembly: GCF_003343005.1. Classification (NCBI taxonomy): domain Eukaryota; kingdom Metazoa; phylum Chordata; class Aves; order Rheiformes; family Rheidae; genus Rhea; species Rhea americana. The sequence goes on from NW_028186546.1 coordinate 3,255,968, forward strand.
TTCAGTATGGAGGACTGATAAGGGAGGAGGAAGGGCTGCCCTTTTTCTTTGTGTTATCTGAGAGYACAATATTCTCTAGTAAAGATGAGTGCGGTCTGCAAAAGCAAAAATACCCATCCTTGATTAACATTTACTGGAATGTGTCAGGGTTCTTAAYGTTGCAGTCAGGAAGATATCCTGTCATGAATAGCTACAGCTGCAATGAAGAGTAAAGAGTCTGAAAAAAAAATCTTAAGGAATTGAAGTCAGGTTGGTGTAACCTACATCTTTGAAACTGGAGAGAGARTGAATCCTGTGAATAATTTATGATTAGTGGTTATATTTTTGGAAGGAGTGGGTCATGGCTGAGAGGATTAGTCTTGCGTACAGAACAAATCCTTCTGAGTTGTCATCAGAATGTATTTTCATGATAGAGAAACAGTCCAAGATACCATATCCTTTTTTGTCCTCACCACAACCTCCCTACCCGACCTAGAGAGAAGGRATGATTCCTCACAGGTCACACGCAATATGTAAGCAACAAAGCGACAGGCTGCCAGTTCAGCCTAGCAACAATTCATATCACAAAGGGAAGTATGTTGGCTAATTCTATCAAGCAATCTTACATAACTGGATGGCTCATACACACCTGCTAAGAGATAGAAGACTTAGGTATCCCAAGCTCTTTTACACGGCCTCCACATCGCCCAGCAAATCAAATAAGCTAATATTGCAGCAGCTTCACAAAGGTACAGGTTATATTCAGCACAAGTATAGTGCACATTCTCATAAAAACATTTAAAAATATCTGTTATGGTACTGGTGAAGCAACAGTTGTAGCCACTCCTCCAGTCTCCCCTGGGACTTCTCTCATACAGCCTTTCCTTTCCCAGTGCTATCAGCACAGGTCATTGAAGCATGCTCTTCAGAAAGTCTACTAAACTATATTGTAAAGGACATTTAGACATAAACATGCCTGAGATAGGATTGAATTCCAGATTAAGATGCATAAAATAAGATGCTTTATATGGGCATCTACAAGTGACTTCAGTGTCTAAGCTCCCATGATAGTCGATAGAAGTAATAGTCACTATGGTCAGGTGAGATGCCTAGAAAGCTGTTAACTCACCACAATGAACCCTTACATTTGGTTAAATATGTCTCTAAATTAAATCAATTGATTTAATTAATTTGGAGATAAGATGCCCGTAATTTCTACAATCTTAAGTGGAAATGTGTGAGATAAACAACTGMTACGGGATATGGGACTGGCAGCTACCTCAGTCAAAAACATGTTGTGCTGGACATACACATTTTAATAACAGCCAGAAAAGAGATGTATCAGAAACTAAGAAGACAGTTTTGGACATTTAAGTTTTATTTCTGTTATATTTTAGTATGTTCCTACAGGGTGTGATTTGTTTATTCTTTTTTGCTAATAAAGTTACAGAAAACAGATGTCAAACAGAGTTTAAAGAAGAAGTAAAACAGCTCAGGTTTCCTGGCACCTGTGCAACCTTGCTGAAAATATATAGCTTCTTCTGAACAGGGTGCAACTGAAAGATGAGCCAGGGTCAGAGAGTGAAACACAGAAGCAACTAAGAACAGAAGTCCTTACAACTCCATTTACCAAGGTGAATTCCAGGTCATATGCAACTTTTAATTTAGATCAGAAGCCTAAGTTTTCTTAGCCGATACCAAGATCAATTRCTTGGTCTATAATTCTGCATTAAAAGAATGAAAAAAAAAATCCATTAGCTCTCTGAAGTTTAAGAGGACTTGCCTGGGTAAACTGGCATTTTCGGTTTTGTTTGGGTAATGTAATTTGCTTGTTTCTGCTTATAGTTACTCGTTTAGCAGATTAAATAAGTGAAGTCAGATAAGTCAGCAAGTAAATGACATCATTACTGGAAATAAAGTTCAAGAGGGATATGCTACTAAAAGCACGTGAAGCCTGCTAGACAATGAGAAGATGACCCGCAGAAAAAAAAAAGTATAGATTAGGAAATTAGATTTATGTGAATTGCTATGGAAATGGAAATACCAGAGGGAAAACCCACAATCACCAGAAACCTAAAAGCAAATTAACTCTCCTACTCAAGGTATTATTAATGATGGAAGCTATTCCTACAGGTTACTGCCAGATGCCAAGCTTGCTTTTTTAAATACATTCTCTGCTTTGGCAGGTAGACCGTTARAAACAAAGGGCAGTATTTGAGTCTTCACAAAGCAATAATCAGAAGGACATTTTCTATGTTACTCAAGTGAGTCACCATTTTCTAGCTTTTTGGGTGAACGGAAAACTGATGGCAAGATAAGTTGTCCTATGGACACGAGCACTAACACCAGTATTCTTGACTGTCAGATTATTGTTGATGGGTCCCAGCTGAACACTTGTTACTTTTATTAGGCTTGTTGCTAGACAGCCACTCCATAATTATGAAATCATAGGTCAATCCTCCCTTATCGCTAAAACAAAATCATTTTCAAAGTCRATAACTTATTTCTGTCTTTAAACTTGTTAACATGAGTGAGGTGGCTTAAGAAACATCCTGTTTTGTTTTTTTTTTTTAATACATATTAGTTAAAGTAGGCTATCTAATTCTTACTGCATACACATATTATGTATATTTATATTCATGTACATTTACATCAGACTTTCAGTACCATTGCTGTGCTGTACTTTTACAAATCAATCTTATACATCAYTCACCAAAATACTGTTATTACAGCAGTTTCTGACTCAATTGATAACACTTGTTTGGTCAGAATTTAACAATTTATTCATATTTAAGTGTTGCGTCCTCTAGGCAAAAAGAYTACACAATGACTTGACTTATGCCAAGAAATCTTTTTAGGCTTCACATTTGCCTGTATCCCTTTAAGCAAAACAAAAGATCACTAATTGTCTAAATTTGTCTGGACCTAAAGGATAGATGTAGGAGAAAGCAAAGGATTTTATAAAAGGCGCATGTACTGTGTCCGTGAACTTACGAAGGTGAATATTGAAAGAATTGCCAAAGACAACAGCAACTCAGCAGTCAGTCTGACATCCTAGAACATAAGTAATTAGAGAATGCAGTGGAGCTATTTACATTAGCATGTAGGGAGTGTATTTGTAGAATGAAACAGTTGGTGCTGAGGACACTGATCATACTTCATGTTTTTATTTTATTTTATTTTATTTTATTTTATTTTATTTTATTTTATTTTATTTTATTTTATTTTATTTCTGTCTCTCCCAAGTCTGGGTCCATCAACATCATTAGAAGTTGGAATATGGTAGATGAATTCCTGGAAAAAAAAATCTAATTTAATTTCAAACACATTAACTGGATTCCTTCCAAAAGAAACTGCTTGATGATGTGAACCACAGTACAGTTKCTGGGAAAGATCAGATTTGCTCCAGAACATTGAGCTATACAAAATTTCTAATATAAGACACAGTCARTGAAGCCAACCTGTTTATAGCTTTCCTTAAATACTTACCTAACATTTACCTCTAAAATTAAACCTTAGGAATTATCTCCTCTTTTCCTCTCTGCACATGTCTATGGAATCCTGAAGACCACCATAAATCCAGTGACGTTTAGGACAATTTGGCTAACCTAGGGCAATAAAGACACTGGAAGCTCTAGGACATGGCTTGTAGTTCTCCACAAAGAGACAGTCGGATTTCTGAAGCCGCCTCACAGGCAGGAAAGCCTGACCTGTAGTAATGAGATTTTTGTGTTGTGTGCAATCTCTGAACAGAAGTGTCYTTTTCTCCCCAGCCGGCCCCCTACCACTACGATTAGAGGTAGTGCTAAACTTGGTACATCAAGACTGCTATCTTAATACGTATCAGTCATCTCAGGTTTTGTTTTCCTTAGCTCCGTATTGGAAGTGTACCAGCAACCTCTAAACTATACCTGACAGCAATTTTTGGTCACAAATATAAACCACCTTTGAACAGTCTTAGCAACTGGCTCAGTTGCTTGTGGTTATAATTTTTCATACACAATTTTGTTTTTCACATTAGGGTGAAAAAATGAGGGTCATATGTCAGGTGCATCTGGAAGCAAAATACAGAGCCAGACCTGAGTGGTCAGACATAAATTTGGTTTGGTAGCTTTTTATAAAATGCTGTGATGCTTSAAGGAAATGTTTTGTTATAGGATTAGAGACAGCTATCTAGAACCCTGGTGGTACACCAGGTGGTACACCTTTCTTAAAATAATTCAAGAATTATTTTAAGAAAGAACTTTAAGAAAGTGTAATATACAATGAAGAGTAAGTCTCCTAGTACCCAAAGGGAACTATTAACAGTTGATTCCCCCCCACATATCTCCAGAAGAGCAAGCTACTAGATGGAGAGTTAGCCTGGAGGAAAGAATACAGTACAGAATTTTGTTTACTGAACCTTTTTTTAGGTTTCTTTTACCTAGCAGATATTTGTCTAAAAATTCTGGCAATTTTAGTATATGTATAGGTTATGAACACTAAGTGGCTTCAGCACTGTACTACCCATGGAAGAGGATAACAAATGCACACAAGCTTCACTCTTCAAATGTGCATTTAAGCATCTGTAATTTAACCATAATAAATAAGCTTAGTTCGTTTAGAATTCATAGGCCTAATGGCAGCTAAAATGCTATGGAAGAAAAGTCGGAAGATCTCTATATCCTCCTTCCTCATTTAAAGAAAAGTACAGGAAAAAAAAATAAAATTTAAGAGTTTCAGCAAGTGATTAAGGAACTTGTSTCCCCTAGATTCCTTGCCTCAGATGCACAGAATGACCCAAACTAGTGCTTTTTCACTTTTTTTTCTATTCAGTAGCCCTTGCAGGAAYTTAGCAACCTGAAAAAACTGCACAGGACAGCTGATAACATTTTGCAGTAACTCAGTGGAAAAGATGAATGGCACAGAGAAAGGCTGGTACACCTAGAATGCCATCAGGCAAAAAGTATCTATGTTTTTTCTTTTTCCTACTTTACTGCCCATGTACATCCTATCTGAAACCAAAATTATCATTTATGCAGCCTCAAGTACTTGAACAAGAGGAACGAATCCAACAATAGCAACCAGGTTTTGCTGATAAGTCTGTGGCTATAAGACAAGTCCGAGGTCAAGCCATGAAATYAAGCTGACAAGTTAGGGTCAGCACAGACTCAAACATAACATACATAGAGCATAGCTTAGGTAAAAAGCAAGGCTGAGCTTAAATGCAGTTCCTGGGAACTTGTGTGTGGGTAGACACCCCGGRTGAGGCTGGTCAGGGTAAGYAGAACCTGCAGGTGTGCTGAGGGTCAGGGCATCACTAAACACATCCTGCAGACTGGCCCGATAGCTTTATTCTTCGAGAAGGAAGTGCTGCAATAAAGTAGAGCTCTCATGTATTGATATATTTGGTTARTGAGATGTATTTAGTGATGCTATGGAAAAATAATGGTATTAGGTTTTAAGAAAGATAATGCATTATTTATTAGGAAAGGAATTCAGGTAGCAGTGTAAGGGCTTACCTCTTCCCTATTTTTAGTATTTTTTTTTCCCTAAACAATCCTATTCTTAACTTCATTTTGCTTTTAAAATCAAGGMTCAGTTATTTAGGGAAGATCCTAGGTATGATTTTTAATATGAAGAGATAACTTTAAGCTGTGGATGGTTTTTGGTGGAGACATAAGACACAAAATTTGCTACAGCCACTGTATGAAAGGTCATGGAAGGCGAAGAGTAGAATTAGATTCTTGGCTGTAAGTAGCAGTTGAATTCTTTGCTCTTACTAAAAGACTTAAAATTACGCATTAGTGTTGTGTGTGTTACTTTTTTTTAATGTATCTATCTGCATAGAATGATGTTCCTGTTATTATGAGGATTTGGTGAATGTCCCCAGTTACAGGATTTTATTATGTTATAATTAGTTATCTTGCTTTGGTTATATTTCTTACRTTTATTTAGTGAATCTGTACTCTGTGTGTGTGGATGTAACTCGTTTGAAGCTACACAGAACTAAATGAAAACTGGCAAGAAATCCTACTAGGATGCAGTTTGTCTAAAAAGACTTACCGTAGTTGCGACAAATAGGCAGAAGAGTGTATCAAAATGCATCTCCCCTGAGTGCTGCAGGACTTCCTGGTACTTGCTGTACTCTTACCTGAGTACAAGCAAAATCCTATGGAAAAGTATATTACACTGATTTAACTGGTGTTTCCATAAGCCATTCTTATTTCTGGCTCAGTTTCAGAGAGGAACCTTATTCTAATGACTCATCTGTTAGGAGTAGCTGTTCATGTTTCTGGATATCGTAGAGAAAAGGTGAGAAACACAAGATAGGAAAAGGTGGCTACAGACATGCAGTAGTAGTGGAAATGTTAGTGACATTTCTTTTCATCCTTGAGGAGATAAATATTATTTCTAGAACCCTAAAACCACAATGTGGTTTTGAAGAGCTAGAGGATGCTGTATCTATGCATTCTTACTATTTTTAAAAAGGATTAACTGATCTAGGTGATTCCTGCCTCTTCTTTTTCCATTCCTTCCCCTTCCCTGTTCTATTTTTTTGTCAAATCAATTGATTCATTCTCTTGGATAAACACAGAATTAAATACATTTGTTCTTTTAAATAGATTCTTGGAGCAAATTTTTATTCATGGTAACCATAGTAAATCCATGGTTAACAGTGTAAATCTTTGCTGGTAGCGTGTTAAGCCTCAGGCTTACACCGTTCAAATCACCCCGAAAGCAAGGTTTGCAGCAGCAATATAAGGAATAGGGGACTTCCGGAGTCCTCCACACAAAAATATATACTCAATAAGTGTGTCAAGGAAGGATATAACATAATAAAGCTGTGATTCTTTTTAGCATATCCGTAACAGATTGTAAAACTGTTTAACTTTCTCACAGTTACTGCATGCACATCATGTTCTTTTAAATGGCTGAGTGCCAGGGTGATAGTTTGACTGTTTGCCTTGTGCTTGTTATTGTGGATCTAGGGGAACTCTCTGGAGGGAGGCTGAGACTGCTCTTTCCCAGAAAGCAGCTGGCTACACTCAGAGAAAGGCATTGCTGGAGTGCGGAGCTGGGCGCATGGATAACAGGAGAGACCTAACCTATAGTGCGGCAGAGATCAAGAAATGCTGAGAAAAGTGGGAACCAGCACATAGCCAGGAGTCATATATAATGGAAAGTATTTTTTTTTCCTAGAGGTAAAAGCTGACTTCTTGCAATCCAAGAAACTGTTGAGAAGATTCTGAACTAGACACCAAGGGCATAATGCATGAGAAATCTGTGTTCCAGATTCTTGTTAGTTATATTCTGCCTTCTTCTGAGTTTTCCATACTTCAGAAAATTTCTTACTCTTGTTTATGGTCTTAAAATCTGGTTTTTGATTTTTAAAATTCATCTTTGGGCTTTTGATGCACTTACTACCAAAAAAGCTTCAGTTAGTCTACCATCAAAATTCTGGCAATCCTATGATCCATTATTCTATTTGTTCCTTTTGGTCTTATAGAATCACTATAACTGACAGGCTTTATTTTGCTGTAGAATTCTGGAAACATCACAGCTATGCAGGATAAATCTGACTCAGAACATAAACAGGTAAAATAACACTCTATTTCGTAGAGTCTACTCAATTGCTCTTCTTTCCAGAGGCAAAAATGTGGGGCACTTATCTTGGGAAACTGATTATCCCTTAGCTTAACTTGCTAGTATCTCCTGCCCTGTGTTAAAAAATGTTCTGAAATAATATCAACTGTTGGATGAGAAAAAGCTGAATACCTTCCCCTGGGCTATCTCCAGAGGTAAGCTACCTGAGCTTACCTCTGGGTATCACCCAGTGATGTTTGATTAGGAAACACTTAAAGTGACAGCACTTACAGAACCAGTCTTTTTGACTGTTTTGAATAGTTCTACATTTGCAAAAATAAATCACATTTATATGTCAGCAACTTCTAGAGATTCCTCCAGGTGTTGGAGGTCCCASACTGAAGATGTGGTCTGAAGGCACAATTTTTTAATGTAAATGATAATTTGACATTAAAAATGCAAATATTAGTAAAAATTCCCAAGAAGCAAATTATACATGTAGTTCAGCACAAACAGGATGGTTACTTATTTTATCTGTTGCTTCTTTTTTTCTTTTTCCTATTTTATTTTGTTAACAAATTGTTATGCAGATTGTTATGCAGCACCTCYGCTTTTTGACCATGCTGCACTATAGTCTTTACCTTCCACAAGTGAAAACACATTTCTTTGGCTAAATGCAAACTGAACATGGGATCCCATTAGCAAGTATCTCTTGTTTTTTCTCCCCTTGCTTGCGGTGTATGGCAGTATTTCATATTTTTCACCCAATTCCATACAATACTGTCTCTGAAGGAAGGAATTTCTGCACAATCAACATCTGAAAAGGGGGTGTTGTGCCCATTCCTCACAACTGTGTATTGACATGGAGATGGACAGGTTGCATGCTTAATACAATACTAGGGCCGTGTAACTTGAGGAGCAGGAGAAAATGTTAATTTTGGAGTAAGCAAGATCTATTTGGACACTGCCACAGATGTGCCCAGTATTACATACTTGTACACTCACAGCCACTAAAATGAAAAATTAAAATTTTGATCTGCATTCTTTAAATCTGTCAGAGGAAGGGTATGTTAACTCAACTGTCCAAGTGGTATCTGGACTGTCAGACTCACATTTCTGCAGTAATTCACATCAGAAATATCCTTTATCAGTTTTTCTCTGCAACTATTATATGGCCATCTGTATGGTACTTTTCTGGCCTCTTTTCAGAAAAGCTTATGCATCAGGACTTCAAAGAAAGAGCACGTGTACTTTTAGAAAAATAAGATCTGTCACACTGGCTACACCTTTCTTTTTTTAATAATAAAAATATTTATTGATTTTTATTTTTCTCAAACCATATTGTAGCTTTGATAACAGTTTCCCTTTAGTGGCTGCTAGACTGTATAGTCCCTGGATCCCTGAGAAGTGGAACTGCTTCATAACTAAATTATATTTACTATATAGCCTCACTGCAACTTTTACAAACATATATCTCTAAACTTAGATTTAGTGGAAACAATTCTTGTTTTAGCTGTTAAATTAAGCTCTGGGTACTGCATTAATACTTCCTGTTTATTTCCCTTTTGTCAGTGGGTTTAGGACAGAACTCTGAAAACTTCCTGAAATTCAAAATCAAGGCACCCTAGCAAGATTATTTTGCTTTGTCACCAAAAGTAGAACTGATGATAGTATTATTTGGAAGAATACTTAACTTAAAAATCATAGAGCAAGCTGGAAGAAGTTATGCAGAACATCATTGATAATTCAAGCCAAAGTCTAAGAAACTTGYAGAGCGCCCGCACTTTACACAGTTATCTCTTTGTTAGGGATGTTTGTGGCTCATGATCTGACATGTCTATACTAGGCCATTTTTCATCAGCATCCTGAGAACTGATATTCTACAGTCTTCTGTGTTACGAGATGTGGAGGAGTTGTACAAAGTTTTATACTACCTTTTCTGTTCAAGATATGTTGTAACACTCCTAGTGTGCTTGCAAAGCTTGCAGTATCATCCATTCTAGAAAGCAGTTTGTCTTACTGACTAGAAAAATAGTAATATTTACTCTGCAGTTTGATTTCTCTCAGATTTAGAGGAGACACAAAGCAATTGTAATAATTAATACCTTAAGTTACATAGTAAGGTAATATCTACAGATGTGCACTAATTTGTAACTCTTTTGCCAAGTGATAATTGAACACTGGGAAACTAAATCCTGCCCAAGTTATGGCACCGGTACCACATCACTGGAGGTTTTTTTCAGAGTATTTTTGCTTTATCCGAATAAAAGTGTTAGAATCAACCTTATCCTTATGAAATGTGGTGCAGGGAGGCCTTACAGTAAAGCCTAACAATTCCCTAACTCTCCTAGATGAAGTAAGAAAGAATATCTTTATGAATGATGATTAAATGAAAGACATGCTTTTGGATTCCAAACTGTATAATATTATGCTGGTCATTAAAATGAACTGCTGTTTTCCTCTCACTTTTATTACAGAAGTAAAAAGAAAATCACTTGAAAAATACTGATCTTTGTAGGATGAAAGAATATAGGATGATCCTGTGCAAGTGCCAATTTGCAGAAATAAGTGCTCAGTTCATGTTCATAGCTGTATAAGCTCCCTTATGCATCAGGAATAGCATTTGTTTCATGTGATTTTTAGATACCAAAAATGAGATGTCTGCAAGCTAGTAACTTTCAGACAATGGAGAGAAATAGATGCTTTGGGGAGACAGTTTTAGGGTATTTTTGTCTTCAGAAAAATATACTATATATTAGAAAATTGATCTATTTTCAAATAATTTATCCATCTTATCCAGGCAAATGCATGAAGGGAGCCTGTGTTTTGGGGACAATATGCCTATCCCAATGTGGGGAGGTTAATAGGATAGAATTATAAAAGGGCTCAAGAGACTTATTTTGAACTGCCTGCTCAGAGCTMGAAAAGATAGATCAAATTGCTCGGGGCCTTATCCAGTCAAACTGGAATCTCCAAGGATGGAGATTCCATCCTTGAGCACACTACACAGGATCACATGTAAGCAGGTTTTGAATATCTCCAGAGCAGGAGGCTCCACAGCCTCTCTGGGCAACCTGTTCTAGCACTCTATCACTCTCACAGGAAAGTTTTTCCTCATGTTCAGGCGCAACTTTCTGTGTTTCTGTTTGTGCCTGTTGCCTCTTGTCYGGTTGCTTGGCTCCACTGAAGAGAGTCCAGCCCCATCCTCTTGACACCTTCCCTTAGGATATTTGTAGACATTGATAAGATCCCCTCTCAGTCTTCTCCAGGCTAAACAAGTTATTCCATTGGTTATTTAATACTCTTGATTTATTATCAAGAAACTGCTGATCTTATGAACAGTCCTAAGATTCACTGAAAATTGTGTTCAGAACTGTGGCTAAATCTTTTGATTTCTTGATTCATTACCTGATCTTATTTCTGATCAGTCCAGATAAAGTTTTCAGCTCATTATTCAGGACAGTGGCATTTCTGTGATGGCCTTAAGGAAAATGTGCTTTATCTAGAAAGAGTGAAGTAGTTATTTAATTTTGTATTTTAAAATATACTATTATCCATTTTTAATAATCCTTCTGTAACTACTATAGAAATCTTAACTTTTTGCTAACAGCAAGTTAAACCCTCAAAGTTGTTAACTTATGTTATTGTTCTCATGATCAGAATCACAAGAAAACGGTCATTTACCAAGCAGAACATTGATATTGAAACAGTTCACATCTTTAGACAACTTATAAATCTTACAGTTTTATAAARCATGGACAAAATACTGTGTGAAGAATATGGTTGTCCCGGGTAGTGGTTATGTAAGTCTTGTGAAAATCAAACTTATGCTCTACACTATCCATTTTCTGTAAGAATGGAGCTGTTGTCTGTCTGTCTTCTATATTTCCCTCTATGTTTTCTACACATTATATGATCTAGTAATCTTAACATTTATTTCATTTTGTCATATAAATACTTTATTATAATCCAGTTGTAATGAGTTGGCCCTTAAAATAAAATAGTACTGAAGTTTACAGATGACATTTCCTGTTAGAGATGGATAACAGCTGTATAAWTTGGATGTGGATTTCAAGCCACAAATATGTTCAAATCTATGGGCTTGGTTTTCTTGTCTATCATCACTATATTTAGAAATGTATTTTAGAGATGTCTCTCTAAATCATGTTTTCTCTTTTGTAAATTGCATCCTATTTCTGTCTCCCTACACCTCACCCCCATTGTGAATAATTAACTGTATTTTCGTCTGGTTGTATGATGCATTCTGTTCTGAACAGGGACCATCATTTATTATAGTCATTTTCTGCAGTGTCTCTAAATTAGATAACTATTCTCACTAAGCTTTCCAAAGGAAAGAGTCAAGTAGGTTTTTGCTGAGCAGTATGTGCATTTTGAGTAATTCAGCAATGTCCAAATAATTATCTCTCTTTAGAGTTCTGAGGCAATAGAACAACAACTAAAAGCAATAGTGAATGTTTTCTTTTTCCAGAGAGGAGTTACTTATATATGCAGTTTTAAAACTTTATGCTGTTCTCTTAGATCTCCTAGGCTAAGTAAGCTTTGGTTGCATCAGTACCAAAGAGGGAAATTACTAACTCAGGCTTCTAATTCTGTGGAAAACTCGGGAGTCATGAACTGAGAYTTGGCATTAATCCCTTTAGCTACAAGAAATCAAAAATTTAGTTTCTGCCATTTGGAACTGAATTATTTCTAGAAATTCCACAGTGTGGATGACAAGACATCATTCATAATCCAGCTGTATTTCTAAATCTAGTGTTTAGGGTTGATCGTCCATGTTTTTGAACTTACCCATCTTCTGCATGAATAATTTTTGCTATTTTTTCTTGTTAATTGAGTCACTCCTAAAACTTCACTCATATCACTTTTTTTTTTTTTTTTTTTTTTTTTTTTTTTTTTTTTNATTCTGTGGCTGACACACCTGAGGGCTGTGCTGCCGTTCAGAGACATCTGGACAGCCTGGAAAGTTGGGTGGAGAGGAACCTCATGAGGAAGGCGATCTTCCCCCCCTACTCAGCCCTGGTGTGCTGGAGTGGAGCACATCTGGAGTGCTGCGTCCAGTTCTGGGCTCCCYGGTACAAGAGAGCTACTGCAGAGAGTCCAGCATAGGGCTACAGAGGTGATCAGACAATTGGAGCATCTGCCTATGAGGAACGGCTGTGAAAGCTGGGCCTCTTTAGYGTGGAGAAGAGAAGACTGAGGGGAGATCTTATCAATCTCTACAGATACCTTAAGGGGGAGGGAGGTGTCAAGAGGATGAGGCTGAACTCTTTTCAGTGGTGCCAACTGACAGGACAGGAGACAATGGGCACAAACTGAAACACAGGAAGTTCCACCTAAATATGAGGAAAACCTTCTTTACAATGATGGTGACAGAGCAGTGGATGAGGTTACCCAAAAAGGTTGTGGAGTCTCCTTGTCTGGAGATACTCAAAACCCACCTGGACACAATCCTGTGCAATGTGCTCTAGGTGCTTGAGCAGGGGGGATTGAACTAGATGATCTCCAGAGGTCTCTTCCAACCTCAACCATTCCATGATTCTGTGATATTTTAGGTTTCTTTTTGTTTTTATTTTCCTCTCTCTCTCTGTGGCAGTGTTTCCACAACATTAACTTTTTTCTGAGGCAGAGAGTCTGTGGATCTCAGATTAAACACGACTTGAATGTTTAGGACTGTGAGGGTGCTATAGACTTAACATAGTTAGTTAGAAATAGAACTGCTTACTGAAAGTATCCATCTATTCATCTCTTAGATACTCTTCCTGTCCTCCCAGACACTTCTCACCATGTTACCCTCAAATGGAAAATGATGTCTTGGAAGAAATCTGACCTGATTACTGTTCCATAGGGCTGTTTTCAATGGCAAGATGGTACTTCAGCAATTAATGCTGTCATCTCTGGACCTTTTTTGATAAGTTTCCGAAAAATCAAAACAATAATACCTTTAAATCTTGCTATGACTTTTTAAATCTCGAGGAACAACTTTGGTGCTGTGGAAAGATAAGTACGATATGCATGTTTGTGTTACTGAAAACATCTAGGTGAAGAAGATGGCATGTGGGAAGCCAGGAGGACTGTTCCAAACTGACAGAAGTTTCTGTACACTGAGGAAAACAAATCTGAATGCTTCTATGCTGAACACTTTTTTGCTGTTATGTATTTCAAAGCTGGCAGCTGAAGATGAACAAATAAGCATCTCAGATGTTGAAGACAGATATTGGCAAACATATACATAGTCATATCACTCTTTTCTGCATAGYAATATCAGCTTCTTCTGCAAATATGAGAAAGCAGATACTGTAATAATAGGCTTTCAGTCAAGTCTGCATCAAAAAGCTCTTAAGTGGAACATATAGATATGATATACTACAGTCTCAGAACTCTGATTGGATTGGATGGCCCCACCTAGTACTTGGAAGATGAGAATAAGCTATATCCTTAAGATGCACACATGCTTATGGCACAGCTTTCGAATTTGGTCCAAAAAAATTGAGGGTTTCATTAACCAAAAGGCTTCTGAAGAAGTGTAATTAGCTGTCATGAATCTGTATTCTGTCCAGGCAGAAGATAACGTAACACAATGTCAAATGTATTTGACTACTTTAGGAGGAGTCAGAGCTTTATTTGACTCCTAGTTTAATTCTAGCACTGAATATGAAACTCCTACTCCTAAAGCATAGTACTTTTTATTCCTTGCCATGAGTCTTAGTGTTAGAATTTGATAGACAGTCTAAACAGGAGGTGATTTATTGCTGAGCTATTGATAGGAATCCACTGAGCAGCTCAGACAGATACCTGACTATGTCAGGCAAGTGTCAATATGCTTCTTGTACAAAAATTTACTTCACACTTGGGCTGAGGACTGTCAATCAAATGATTATAGTGGTCTTTTCTGGCAGTAATCATTTTAATCAAGTACGAGAAGGGAGTAGAGCTTAACAGCCCTTTTTGATCTTGCTACTAAATTACTTTTCCTTCTTATATTAAATACTMTCTATTATTTTCTAAATTCAGGTGACTTAAACTAACATGCCTGTGTGGAAGCCATTATGAAGTATTTTTGGGGGGCCTGGAATGATGTGATGCTATTTATGAGTCAAAGGAAGCTACATTTCAGTGTCATTGAGCTTATGATTTATTTGACAGGATTAGTGGATTTTACTGATTTATCTGTTTATTATGTTGCTGTCATACAGTGCCCTTTACTTAGTGATGGACTAATACATTTGTTTTTGTTTGTTTGTTTTCTCCYCACAAGTGAGCAGCACCAGAATCTGTTAATTTGCCTAAACCATATGCTTTCCAGAGGCTTTGGCCATTCATCTAAGATGATGAGAGGCATGGTGCAATGTGCAATGCAGAGTTTACCTTGTGCTATACCAGATGTATCAAGCATAATGGAGACCTTTTTTTTATTATTACTTTATAACTGATACTATCCATTTTTTAGTATATGCGGTTTCTACATGTTTATCAACAGCTAGATCAGAAACTGCTTACCAGCAATATGGGAGTGAAGAAGCAGTCTATGAATTCTTTTAACTCTTCACTGATCCCTTTGTAATTTATGACATCAGATATTTTGCTGTCGTTTTTCAAACAAAGAAAAACCTGACAGCTCTTCCAAACCAAAATGCATTAAAAATAGGAAACTGCAGGTCTTTTTGGAAAAGCCGAGTGGATTTAGTAAGAATAAAACAATGAAGTTTTATAGAACTGAAGAGCAACATAAATTATAGAAATAGAAATACCAAGTTCCATAGAAATGACTCTAAAAAACCTATAGAATTTAATAGAAAATGAGATTCTTTCTAAAATTGCTTTTTTAACCATCCTATAAATTGTTAAAATGAGGATATTATTCTTTGTTAAACTCTTTAAGGAGGCTCTGTAGTTTTCTGTTCAGTTTCAGAAGGGATRATCCCAATTCTACAGTTTTCCTCATYTGATTAGATCGATTGATATCATGAGTTTGTTCAGAAATCAAAAACTGTGCTGTACATCTTCCTACATTATAAGAAAGTTAGGTAATTCAAGGCATTCTCTTACTTTGTGATGCTGGTCAGTCATAGGGTGGATTTTGGCATTCTGTTTTTTGGTATTAGGGGCAAAATCTGTAGACTGGTTTGGTAGATGGCTACCATATTAGCCAGGACAGTTGGTTTGGTGTCTAGCATTAAGGAAATAGGTGTAGAGCTAACYGGACTACCTCATACTGATGGAACAAAGCAGGTATAGCCAGCAATGTCTGTGTTCCAGCACAAAAAATAGAATGTCTTTAAATTTACTATGTAATTTTAGGTTCAGAAAATGAAATTAGATTCATCCAGTAAGAAAGAAAGGAAAAAATATGAAAAAGAAAAGGAACTGTTATTAAAAATGTTTTCTTTTTCTCTTTTGTTGGCTTTAATTATTTCTCCCTATTTAGACCTGATTTTCTGTTGAAGTGAAGAATATATTTAATGTTGAAATAGTGAAAGTAAAGATTGCTTAYGTGATGTAAGTTCTGCCTAAAAGGGAGCTTCCATCTTTCCTCCCTCCTTATAACCATGTCTTCATACAGTATTTGTCCTATCCCCAGGATAAATCAGATGGAAGAAATTAAATGTTAGAAACAGATTTGTGTTAATGATGTTTCTAATTTTGGTAACTGGTATTAAAAAAGGTGTTTTGAAAGATTATCAAGGAATAGATGCAATTTCAAAAGTAGTCAAAAAGTAGGTTGCCCCAGTTGTGCAGTAAAACATTTAACTTAAGCCACTTCAGCAAAGAGTTCCTAAACTTTTTTTTTTTTTTTCCAGCTGGAGCAATATTCATTAAACTAGAGTAACATAACTCATCCAAAGGAATAAAAGTCTAGTTCAGACTTTACCTAGACTTGATTATCCAGGCTGGATAGCTGTAGAAAATAGCTGTTCATTTTCAAAGAACTGATGATGAAACTTCATGGTTCCTGGCAAGAGTCAATTTGATAGCGCAGCATAGCTGTCCATGGGTACAAATGTTCATCATTGCAGTCAGTGCACTGTCTTCTGACTGGCTGATGATAGTGCACTAATTTTCCCTCCCNCCGCAACCCTCCCCATATACAATAACCATATGTAGTGATTATTGTATATTTGGGAGTCATCAAGTCATCAGGCGATCCATTGCTGATTCTCTTGYTTTTATCCCCTCATGCGGATATTTGGGATCTCTTACTTCAAAGTTATGATGAACAATGATTTCAGAGTTTCAGTGATTTTCAAAGTGCAGCAGTAGCAAAAGTAGAAGAGAATGCCAGCAAAATCTAGGTCATCATCAGGMAGAGTTCTGAAGAGCTCAGAAAAAGCACAGTGCAGAGGGCATCATCTGCATGTTGAGAAGGATGTGGTATAGGCAAGATGGATTCACTGCAATAGTTAGAGAAGGTATAGAGAAAGTTAACTAAAATGTTCAAGGAAAGGAATTAGCTTTTTTAAAAGGAGAGACCAAMAAGTCAGAAATACATTCTTCTCAAGAGAAGAAGGCTGAAGGAGAGTACAGCTGGGGTTTATTCCATCATGAAGGTGCTGGTTAAGGTACATGCAGGGCTATTGCACCAAATCCTAAAATCCTAGAAATAGGGGACACTGAAACTAGTAGGTAAACAATTAAAACAGGATGAAATTCTTTTCACAGCGAATAATGAATATCTGGAACTTGCAGCCATACAAAATTGTGAAAGCAGATACCCACAGCAGCTTGAAAAGAGAGAAACAAAATCATGGACAAGTCCATAAACAGGTACCAACGGAGGTAAACACAGAGGTACCTGCTAAGGTTCCCAGTATGTCAATTCATGAGGAATGCTGRGGGAATAGACAGCAGAAAGTGGCCAGGCTTGTGCGCTGTCCTAAAGTAAGCTGTCCTGCATGGGAATAGGAGGCTGGTCTAGGTGAAATGCTGGTCAGAACAAGTAAGACATATATTACGTACCAGTACGCTGATGAATCTGCATTGTGTTCCTATAAAACTTCAAGTTAATGAGAAAGCGAGAGGCAGATGTCATTTCACCTTTAGTTAAACTGTGATTAATTTCAGGGAAGCGAGTATTAATTTCTAGCCATTCTTATGCGTCATGATCTTCCTCCATAATGTTTTTCTGCTTTTTTTCTTGCCTGTTTAATTACTAAGAGTTCTACCTAATATGTAATTTTGTTGGGAACTTCTCACCAAAGAAACAGTTTAACATTGTCAAGGTTCAAGTTATTTCCATTGTACTAGATAATTAGGTATGATAATTGCTTCTTGGCTTTTATCAGCAAATATGATGCAGCCTTTGTTAGCAATTTTGGTTGTACTTTTAACTTCAGATTCCATATCAGCCAGAATTCTAAATTGTATATGAATACTTTTTTTGAATCATCACATTCATTTGAAAGATAATGTCAGAGACAGACATTCTTTCAAGTCTTTTTTCTTTATTATTTTCTGTATGCTTGTGGGTTTATCTTGCTTTGATTTAAAGAAAACAAAATTAAACTTTTCTATGAACAACATCTTTTCAGACCATCTAAATCAACTTTTTATTCTTTCAAGTAAGAACAGGTAAAGCATTTGAAGACCATCAAATTTGTCATTAATAAAATCTGTTCACCTGAAGGAAAAAGCAGATAAAATTGTTGAAAGCCTCAAAAAGAGTTAGACTTTTTCTGCAATTATCTAATAACATGTATTCATAACAATTTGTGTGATTATAAATTGATTTTAATTGTCTGTATAGTGCCTTCAGTGACTTGACAGAAAGGAGGCTTATARATATAACTCATTATATAACTGACATGGTTTTGTAATTTTTCATTTTCTGCTTAGAAATACAATGTTAAAATTTTTGAAGCAATAAGTTGTGAGGAGAATGGGGGGAGGGTACATCCATTAAATTAACTTCCTAGAAAGAGAGAAATATGTCAGAAATTTGGCCACGTTTGGTTTTTACTRTATCTGGAGTACTCAAGAGATATCTTTCAGAGGTTGTATCAATATTTACCAGTATGTAGTTATCCTTTATATCCACCTTAACAATTTTCTCTTCCGCAAAGTCCTCAAAAATATGCTGCAGTAGTTATATAGTGTCCMTCCTGATTTCACTGCTTGTCTGTAAAGAGGATTGTTTGATTGCTTATGTTGCACCTCTCTGTTGTATCCAGTTCTGTCTTTGGTCAYGTCTGTTTTGCGGTCACTTAAGCTAGCCAGCTTGAATAAGGATAGTAATGTAGGTGAGATAACTGTGTAGCTAAAATAAAACAAGTTAACTCTTTGTGTGTTTAACAAATTTCCTGTATAGGTTTTGAAGTCAAAACTGAATTGCTAGCTCAAGCTAGACTGATGTCTTTTCTTAGGCTAGCTAATATGCACTGAGTCTGCTTTGAAGGAATTGTGACTGTATTCCAGGCAACAACACTTGGATTGTACTTTCAGCCATAAAGAACTATCATGTTTCTTGAGAGTATTAATAACCTGGAACTTCAATTAATTCCTCCAGGCAATATCAGAATATAAATAATAATATAATTTATAAACCTTAAGGCTTAATAAATGGARGCAGATGTATGCAGACATAGTTGTTACTTTCTTTTCTGGAGTCTATCGAGACAAGATTTTTTTCTGATTGGATTTTTGACTTTCCATAAGATCAGTGCAAAATTGAGATGTTATAGCAGGCAGCCAGATTTGTGTTTCCACTGAGTTTTGTTTTGTGTTCCTACATTTGATCAAGCTGAGGCAATTGAAGCATTTAACATTACCAGACCTTTTTTAGCAGAGTGGTTTGGCAGAGGTGGCTAATTTCCATGGTAAGAATATTGAAAACATAGAATTACTGTAACCAGATGTTGACCACAATACATTTCTGATCCTGCCATATACTGACCTAAATTAGTAAGAAAACAAAGTTGTTATCAGTGATGAAACTAATTAGCCTAATTAAAATTGTGGTTACGGAGTTGTATTACTTTTTGTGACTGAGATTACTAACCCCTGAATTATACTGCATTGTGCTGCATGAATGTACCACTTCATTTGTTATTTCTAATGATAGGTTATATTAAACCAGGTGGAAACCATGGAGATTCTCCAACAACAAGAAGTTGAAGGGAAAAATTGACTCAACAATGGTTATCTACTGAGAGAAGTAATACAACAGTGCAGTCATGGCATGATGTTTTGATTCATCAACTGTACTGGGTAATTTTAACCACTTTACATTTGCCTTTCTACTCTGTATTTTAAATCTGAACCTAGGTAAGTTCTCCTTGGTCTCTGAACTCTTTGAATACGTTGGGTTTAAGTGGACATATTTTTCAGCTGTTGCTCAGAGACTTGTTAACAAAAGCATGGTCCTGTAAATAATCAGCTTTATTTTTAAATTGTGAAAGTAGTTATACAGCAGTTAATATATTTTTACTTGATTATATCTTCTGTGATTTTATTGAGTTAAAAGGAATTTGCTAAAAAAAAAAAAGATAATCTTTTAATGTTTTGACTACTTTCCCCTGCAAAATGGGCATTGTATGACAAGTTCTGTGAAAAGCTGAAGTTTCCTGTAGAATTATTCATTTTGGAAAAAAAGTATCAAAACCATGGAAAGTTTAAAAATAGATTTGGTCTGTGTTCCATGTCTTTTACAAATAGGACTTTTTTTTTTTTTTTTTTTTAAGGTCAATGGGCTTTAAGTGTTCTTTTGGTATCATGAGGAGTGAGTGAATTTACATACATAAATACATATTTTTGTATCTATATTTTAATGCAAATTGAGAGTCTCACATAACAACATGACCCTAGGAACAGATAAGCTAATACAATTATGAAACACCATGAGAATCAACGGTGGTGATGGGCTGCCCATGATTTACTTATATTTGCTGTATCTGCTGATGATTCAAGTGAAACACTCCTGTTTCATAAAAAAATATTTTTTTTTCCTCTGTAAAAATAGCCCTGGTAAACAATTATTCTGATCTGAGGAAAAGAAGTCATCATTTTCTTTGCTGTTGCAGGAGCAACATGTGATTCAGCAGATTTGGAGCCTGGTTACATCACTTAGCATCTGTGTCTCTATCTAGCTGGCAAGGTCAATTTGTTTCTGCAAATAGACTTCCCTCCACTATCAGGGGCAATCAGTTCATGAATTCCCAGAGGTTCAGTTCTTCCTGGTCTCCCTTCTTTCTGACACAATTCCAATTGGGGATGCTATTAAGTATTATCAAGTTAACCTTCCAGTGTACRCTGGCAGCAGCACTCAGTTTTTATCCATCCTTTAGGTTCTTTGGAGCTGAAGTCTTTGTAATGGTCAGATTGCYGATCTAATACTGAGTCCTTGGATGAGTTGCAACTTTTATTAGTTCTGAACAGTGATAAATGGAAGGCTGAATGTTGTTTAAAATGGCTTGAGAATATTCTCTTGTAGATGTTATAGCTGTAAGATGGTTATCTTTATTGCAGTTCAGTCTTGCATTCCCCTTTCTTTTGAAGGAATGAGTACAGAATTGATAGCCATTTTTACTTTGTATTGCTGCTTGCTTTTGTCTATCCTAAGTTCAGTCTGAAGCAGTACTTTTGTACTCATTAAGATGGCAATATCCTAGAATTATCCGCTTTTTGTCTCCTCCAGTCATTGTAACTCTAGGATGACTAGTTGAATTTGCTTTTTATGGAACACAGCTGTGTTCAGAGAATATTACCGTAAGATCCATCATGTTTCAGATTACAGTTATTTCATAGATACACCACTGCCTCAACAGAAGAGGAGCTTGTCACTAGTCTCTATTAGCAGCAAACTGTCAGACAGTGCTTCCTCAGTCCCAATTCCTTTGTGTGTAAAAAGAATATAACTTTGAAATGACAGCAGTGAAAGATGAGCCTTTCTTTRGGTTTATTTACACAATGCAAGAAAATAGAAGATGAACATCCCCAAGCTAATACCAAATGCCTCATCTATTCTTCTTTCCTTTTTTCCTTGCATTGTTCTTRCTTGCTTTGGGGACAACAGTGTGATTTCCTATTTCTTTATAACTCAYGTCCAAGTATTATGTGTAGTCTGAAAGCTGATCTCTTAAACTGTTTCAGGGTTGGGCTTTTGTAGACCACAAAAATGCAGTGTTTTCAGCAGAATAATATTTCTGTTGTTTCAAACTTCTGATTTTTTAAATATTATTTTTTTGACCATCAGTGCTAAAGGAGAACTGCTAAATTGCATACTTCAGTATATTTCTCTTCTATGAATAACATTAGTAATTACGAGAGRAATTTTAAGTCTATTCTACTTTATTGGTTCAATGTTTGTTCATTTTTTTTCCCTCAGGTGAAGTGTATAAAGGATCAAAAATATTTTAGTAAAAAATTATTAATTTAGTTTGCARTATAGGATTGGTGTATTGTTCCAAAAAATAATTCCTTGGAAAACTGACAGACTGTGTAAGTCAATACCATACAAAAAGAAAAACAATATGTTTAACAGAAACATTTTATTAAAACAAATATCTCTAAGAGTTTTAAAAGAAATAAGGGAGAAAACTCATATAACGTTAATTTAATTCAGTGCCATTTGTTTTGTGCTTTGTTAAAGCTTATTCGAATGAACATACATATAGTGAGTGATTTCATGTATAAATATTTATAGGAGTCACTCTTTTCTTCATTTTTATTCCAAGGAAATGGCTGAAATACCTCTTCTTAGAAAAGCAAATACACAAATAGCACATAAAATGTAACAAATGATCAGGAATGCTATAAACTAAGTATTTGGCATTTAATCTCCCTTGTAACCTCGTTTCCTGGTATAACTCCACTGATTTCAATGAAACTACATCAAATTACGTCAACTGGCTCTAGGCAAGTGAACATGGAAGTACTTTCCTAGTGGAGCAATGGAA
This sequence comes from Rhea americana, assembly GCF_003343005.1. Lineage (NCBI taxonomy): Eukaryota > Metazoa > Chordata > Aves > Rheiformes > Rheidae > Rhea > Rhea americana. The sequence continues at coordinate 3,278,422 of NW_028186546.1, forward strand.
GTCCTCCTTCCCAAAACATCAAACATCCAATAAAACACGAGGAATAGATCTCCCACCACTTGTGTCCCATAACTCATAATGACAGCTCAGGTCAGGAAACAGTTTAGTTATATGAATGCATCAACAATACATCTTTTGAGTACCAGGAGCTGAGGGATTCAATATGAAGAAAATCTCATGGAGCTGTCCAAGGTCAGATCAGATCTGTCAGGGTCAGCACTAGATAGGATTAGATGGGTCTCGATTTCTGAGAGCATGGTACAGAGACACTCAAGYCAGATCTGAAAGTAGTAAGGCCATTGCTACATCTGAGCTAAAAAGGTTTGCCAGATTTGAACTAGCTTTGCTGTACTTCCAGCATTTTGTTAGTGCSAGACAGATAACCTATTCCTGGATAACCAAAAGTAGATGGTACTTGCTTCCTCTCAGAGTGTACTCTAACCTTCATCTCTCTTGGCAACATGCAAAATAAACATAATAAGAAAAACTACGAACATATGGATAGGAGGTAATGCCTTTAATTGRGAACTTGCATATGGTTGCAAAAATTAGTTAAAAACATGCTAATTTTGCAACAAAAATCCCTGCTACAAGGTAAACACTGAGAGCAGCACAGAGGAAGGTTAAGGTAGGATGGCTACAGAAGTGCTTCTGTAATTGTTCCCTGTAAGAACTAGGGTTCATTCTCCTGGTTATCTCTTTTATTGAACACCTGTCAGTAATAAATCACGGTAATAAATATTTATTCACACGCCTTGATTGCAAACTTAATCTTTCTTTTTTAACATACGTGGCAAACGGCATGGTGCTGTGTCTGTACATTTCTACAAAATGAGAAAGATACAGAGAAAGAATAAGATACTATTTCAACAATATTTTCATACTATTTGTATGCTTATTCAAATAAACACTCCAAAAGCCCAGGGATAGTCTTTCACACAATGAAAAATCTATACCCTAAATCTTGTTCCCAAGTGATTATTGTTATGAAAAGGCACAATTTTCAGTCCTGTTGAATTTCCAGAAAGTTCCAACAAAGACAGTAAGATTTGGTAGGGAATGTTGCAGTGAAGTATAGATTATAGAATAGAATATAGATATACAACTATGTTACAAACTTCCTGTCYCTCTTTATGAGGGGGCTATATGTGGTGATTATTATTATTAATTTTGTTAACTGGTTTACAGGCACAAACCCATTCCAAATTTGACCTGCTAGATTTATGGATTATAAGCRATCTATGAAATGAGAATAAACCTTGTCATAGTAGTATTGTTTCCCTTCTTGCTTCCCCCCAATCTTTCCTCATTTATGTTCCCCTGAAGTGGATAGGAGTATGGTCAGGGAAGCTCTGACAAATCTGCGTGAAGCCTGTGAAGATACTGCTTTTACTGCTTTCACCGGCTGTCTGTTCCTCTCCTCTGCCGCAGGTTCCTGCCTCTCCAGCAGAGGTGACAGAATAGCCTSTGTGTGTGATTCAGTGGAAAGTCAAGCAGTTTTGTTTTAACACACCTTCACCAACTATTTAAACTAAGACATCAGTCTTCACTAAAATGGGTGATAAATGCACACATTTTGTTAAAGGAGCTTTTCTGTGAAGGCTGAAATGTCAGGCAGAGTAACAAAAACCTGGAGGGTTAAGGGAGAATGCAGTAATGTTTGAAAATCTGACAACTTTGTCTGCTGTGTGTGTATTCTTGTGACCTAAGAATCCTCTTTACACATCCTATCCAGTTCCATCTCATTAATTAGACTTCATAGGATATATAGTCTCTTACCTCCCCAAGGAGAAGATAAACTTTTTATTTCCTCCTTCTTTTCTTAGTATGCCATGATGCATTGCAGTGTTTCTGGTCCTTCTACCCGCTTTGCTCCCAAGCATCTGAGTTTGAACTTGAAGGTTATGTTTAAAGTTGTGTTAATCTTCAGCAGATTTGTGTGCCTTCTGATATTCCTTGTAGTGGCATCACAGGTGGTTAAAAATTAAAAAAAACAACAAAACTACATACTTGATGAAGAATTGTTTAAAGGTATACCCATGTAAGTATGGTCTTAACCTCCACATCATGATGAAGACTTCCAGATCACATCTCCAGAGCTTCCTGTTGTCTGCTACATCCCATCAAGTCTAAATGGTTTTGACTAAGTGAACACTTAGATCAATAATCTCTTTAGTAAATGKCACAATTGTCCAGCATTTCAACAACTGGAAAATAAGAAAGCCACAGGGAGATAAAATATAGATGAAATACAGAGATAGAACTAATATTGAATATAATTCCTTGCAGTAAGGCATTCAAAGTGTCTGTAACATCCCTCATGGACAGAGCAAAATCTTATTTAAAATTAACTTCTGGTTGCAACCAAATGTTGATATAAAAAATGCATTTTCCACATGTTGAGGCTGCATTTCTCGTTATTATATCTCCACAAATCTGTAATACTCCTGAAATTACCTCTTATCCAGTCATCCATCCTGCTTTGGAGTTCATTTGCATTTTTCTCCATTTTTGACCGTATCACTTTCTTTTCACTTTAGACTCCCATTGTTCTRCTCAAACTATTTATATTCTACTGCTTGGTTTCACTTCAGTCCATGACKTATTTCTGAATTAGTTACAATCTCAGACACATTATTCAGTCCACTCCTTTCTTTTCTCAGCACCTTATCTCTCTGTCAGAATGCATCCTCCTACCTAGTTTTTCTTCAGCCCTAGGGGTGAAGAACTGATCTTTATCACACTCACAATCAAAAAACTTCAAATAATATTTTTACCTACTTCATAACTTTTTAATTTTTTAACCTTTAACTGATGTTCTTTCTCTGACATAATCTTTCTTACTAAGACATCGTTAGTGTGTTCACAAAATATTCTAGATAGTCAGGAAGCTAGGCAGGAAATACTCCTACCAGTCAGCTGTAACCTCAACAGTTCTGCTTGCCTCTGACCCCAAAATGTGCAGAGATATACTGCAAGGAAAACAGTTGAGCAGTTATTCCATTGGTCTTGCACCTCACCAACAGAAACTAGCTTAGTATGTGATTGATAAAATTTTGTGAAAGATTTTGTTTACTTCATTCTCTTTTCTATGTGCCAAAAAATGACAAGATGGATTAAACTGTATTGGGTTGGTCTTGATGGATGAAAGAATCAGGTCCCTATAACATATTCTTGAGATTTTCCAAGAAGTTAATTCCTAGAACCAACCTTGAAAGGTTAGTGAATACATCTAACATTTGATCTTCCGTAAAGTGGGGAGAACTGAGCATGACATACTGAAATTAATAAAYATTAAAATAGTCCTTAGAAAGATAAAACTAGGAATGATCTTAATACTGTATGTTGTAGAAATCTGCATATAACTGGATTTTTTTTCTGAATATTTTCCTTTAACTGAACTTTTTGTCTGTTTTTTCCAGACATTGTTTAMTCTGTCTGTATTATGCTTTTTGGCTCTATAAGTGGATCTGTTTTGTGGTAAAGTATCAAATGTTTTTTCTGAAATCTAGACAAATTATGCCCAATGTTTTCACCTTCAATGGGTTCAACAAAATCAATTCGGTTATATTGGTAATGCACTTTCAAACACTCAGCAGCCATCTAGGCCTGAATTTTAATGAAACCAACACACTATGTTCAGGCTGCTGCATGAGTAGTAATAATACTTTGAACTTGCATAACAATAATTCTATTTACTAGGCAAGATACAAATGAAACACTCAGAATATAGTATCAAAGAAAAAAAAAAGTCAAGATAGTTTTTCAAGCACTATTACACCTAAAAATACAGTGAGCTATAATGCTTTGTTTTTCTTTTCTCCCTTCTCAGGCCTCCTTAAGTAAGGAGCTACGGTAAGTTTAGCTACTCAGTACTGGTGTGAGCTGTTGCACTGAATGCATGATGACATGGAGGCAAGRCAATCTCCAGGTACCTTCTGTACTCTTTTGTGAAATGTACACTATATGGAAGAAATAAATCTGGAATTATCAGCCAGCTAGAAATGGAACAGCTAAATCCGGATCCTTTTTCTACCRTTTGGGCTAATACAAAAGAGCTAATTCCAGTAAGACAGTCTGGTCCCTAATCTATATTACCTCTCTTTGCCTGCACTGCTGACCTCAGAATCCTRCAATTACACCAGGTTTATCCAATATTAGTAGGTTTGATAGCAGATTCTGCTGGTGCAAAAGTCGAACACTTGCAGGAAGCATATTCCCAAAAATCCAACAACACCAGCTCTCAGATATCCAGGAAAGATGGAGAACATCTCCTACTGTGATAAAGAAGTAAAGAAGTACTATACTGCTGAAAATAGCAGTTTGTCATGAAACAGAGAGAGACAGGAGTGTTTTACCATGCCCCTGACAATGCATGTCTGTGCTAGGTAGAGCTAAATAGTTCTATGAGAGAATACATATATAATTAGCCTCATTTGCTAATCAGTCTAGTTATTCAAAGAAGTCTGTTTAAGAATTTTTATTTCTTGTGTTTCTGATGAGATTTTAAAATGGTTAAGGGGAACTGCCTTTTGTTGCCAGCTGCARTACATCACTTGGATCAAAATGCTTCCAGTTTGTTTTCCACATAGCACTGTAAACACTCTAATCTCAAGACATTTCAAAATTTTGCCTTCTATGTCCCCTTTACCCTTGCCATTACTGATACTGCTCTGTTTACTACACCAGATTAGGTACTCACAAAAGACATTGGGCAGCATATAAGCAGGACAAACACTTATTTTCCCTTCCTTCCTTTCTGGGGCTCTTTGAACAACAAACCCATCCTCTCCTATGTGTTGCAATTAACAGCATATTAATAAGAGGAAAATTACCCTCATACTCTGAATGAATATTATATTAGTAATGCTCCACAGTGTGATATCAAAATACTGTGAGAAAACCTTGACATGATATATCAGGACAAAGGTCCATGATTAGAATTGTATCTCAGGAAATAATATAAACAGAAGTCCTTCAAAATAATTCTTCCTAATTTAGAACAAATATAGATTTTCACACTTGAGATTTTCCTATAACTTGAAAGTCTAAGTTTTAAAGGTTTAAATTAAGATCTCTTAATAATAAAAAAAAATGCTATGTACATATTATTTCCTCTCTGTTGGTGTGCTTCCRGCTCGAATTCTGTGCTTGTTCTTCTTTTGTTGATACGTATACTGCACTGAAGGAGCTTGTGTGAACCATCATGGTTTCGGCTGAATAAAGCTTCTGTTTATTCTGAGAGTTGGGTCTAGGGACTCTACTAGTAAACACTGTAGGAAACTATCAAACCCACAAATTGGAGATGTATGCTTGATTACTCTTAAAGCTCTCCCATCAAATATACTTTTCTTTATTAGTGCTGTAAACAGTCACTACATGCACTTCTGAAGCAAAGTTTGGTTGAAACTGTATTATGATATATGCAAATAGATCTTCAGTCTAAATACAAAAAAAACCTCCATGTAATCCTTTATGTTCATTTTGTGGGTATTCAATTCAGGATCTTTGGAGTCTGAATTCAAAGAACCTGAGCACTCAGAGGTTCATTGTTAGTTGTAGCTGTGTAGTTCCCAGGAATTAAAAGTTTAAGAACTTTAGCCTTTACATATCTAAAGACAAGCAATACTACAATTACATGATACTTAAATCATGCAAATTATGTCCTGAGCATGAAACTCTAATAGAGCTTGATTTCTTATGTCTCCGGTGCCCCTGTGTGTTTCTGGTGTCCAGTAAGCTTCCGATTCCAGCTAAAGCTTCTTTTTGTTCAGCATAACATCACACATRAAAATACATCCTCTTGTCTGACAAGAATTGAGCTCAATTTAATCTGTAGTAGAGGATTTAATAGAGTTATTCTACTCTATCTAACTTCCTATTTTGAAAGGTGATGGGTGGGGGGAGGAGAAGGGAAAAGAAAGGATGCATGCTGTCTCATTTTATTTGCAAACCCTACCCTCTCTATTAAAATTGGTTGGAATTGGTCAACAGGTTCAAAGTTACTGAAGAAATAATCCAGACAACCAGTCTGCCAGATATGCATGTCTGCAATGCAGTATGTTTCATCGCCATAGGAAACCACACTACAGACTTGAAATTGCATCCTTAGCCAGCGTAAATCTATTTATCAATACTGTCTCTGTGAAGTTGTACTAATTTTTACCTGTTGAGATCTGAGGTCTTTGATAATTTCCATTAGAAATACCACTGTGTTTTATTGTTGCTGTTTTTTGGAGCAAGTTACTATATATATATGTGTGTGTGTATATATTATAGTACACGTGTGTGTGTGTGTATAATTTATCTTTTACATATTGTAAATTAATAMGCATCAAGTTTTCTTTATATTCTCTTAGGCAAAAAGGAGAAAGAAAAAGGGAAGGAAAATGAAGCAGAATTTCTACACAGAAAAAATTTAAGAGCAGGTTTGGGTTGATTTACTGAGTACTGAGTAATGTTACAAAAAATATTTATCATCCTCCAGTCCAAGGTGGCAAAGTGCTCTCAGACTCCTAAAATCATGATAATAACTGAGKACTTAAATTTAGTGAAAATGCTTAAGCACTGATCCTTAAGCTGAAGGATCAGTGGATAAAGGGAGGAAAACAGTATATTTAAGAGATACCAAAAATGTTTAACATTTGTGATATCAAGTGAATACATTGTGATAAGGGAAGAGACTTTTAAATACTTTTTTAAAGAAATTGCTGTCATTACTGAATACAGTTTCAAAATTCAATTGTCGGATGGCATTCTGGCTAGAAATACAGGTCAATTAGACTTTTAAACAGTCACATTTATTAGCATTAGCGGTGTATTAAGTGATATAAAGTGGTAGTGCTTATTAGAAGGAGTAAATGTTGACTAAATTAACTAAGGGTTTAAGAGGTGGTAGAGCAGGCTTAGATGAGGAGTATGTCATTATGCAAAACTGAGCCTTAAACTTCAGTGTGGATGACTGATACGTCTTTTAACTTAAATGAAAGCAAAACAAAGCTTTAAAGATTATAGGGAAGAAAAGATCTGCAGTATGTTAGAGTTTTATGTGGAGAAACAGAGGGACTGTAAAGAGGGCATTGAAAGCCCAAATGGGAATAATGAAGCAGTACTGCTGAGGAGTTTTAAGATAAACATAAGAAGTTCTTTAAATATATTAGAAGATAACAATATGAAAGAAAATATTAAGAAATTGGAGAAGAAAACACATGGCAGTGAGAGTAGCTGAAAATGAATAGGAGATGAGCATCAACAGAACTATGGAGGCAATGGATTTCCACCTTCTTTTGGAAACCAACTGAAATAATTAGAACAGTAGAATAAGAAGAACACCCATGCTGAAGTCTTAGTCTGCAAGAGATTCCATTCAGAGGTGGAAAGTGAGTTCAGAGAACACTATCCAGAGATTTTTTTTGGGTTAAGTTACTGCAGACTCTGAATGTTCATCATCTCTGGAAATCACCGCTTCCTGATATCACAGATGCAGAAAGAACTGCTAAACARCGAAATGGGAGGGAAGAGCCATAAAATGTGCAGCTTACTGGACTAATTGAAGATGGTCTATTTGAAATATGAGGACTTCTCATCAAAGTGGAGAAAGGTACTGTGGTTGATTCAGTCTGTTAAATCTTTTCTGTGTGTTTCTTGCATTTCCTTTTCAAGCAGTTGGTGTTGCCTGATGGTGAATATGCATCTAGTAGGGAGTGAATTCTCTTCCTGAATCCCATGAGAATTAAAATCAGAATCTAATTCCTGAGCTAAACTCATTTACTGAAGGCAGGACACATGAACTGTGTTTCTCTGATTATATGGAGGTAATAGGCAAGACACAAAACATTGTTTCTTTTCTAAATGTACTGATTTTTGTGGGCAGTAGAGGGAGAGGGAGGAGGGATGACATTTGCAGTTTATAATTATGCATAGCTGAGCCCTTTCCTTCTCGTAATGGTAAGTGATAAAACCAAAGCACGTTCTTTCCTCTTGGTGCCTATTTTGTACATAATGCRTCTGTATTATGTGATAATCAGCACATCTCCCATTTCATTATAATATATAGAGCCAGTAGTTGCAGGAGTTCACATACTCCATTATATTCAATTTATCTTCTTGCGGAGACCTCAAAAGTGTTGCAAAGCTTGGCCACTGGTACTCTGTGGAATATATATTGCTGTGAGATGGAGAAGTGCTGACTGTTCAGGAAAGAACCAAAATGTATTTAAAAGAAGCAAATATCATCACATAAAACTACATTAAAATAACTTTTAGGCATTTGATTAGAAGACTAAAGCCAAAGAACATAACCCCCCCCAAAAAAAAAAAAAAAAAGGAAAGAAAGAAAAAGGCAAGGACATCTAATAACCTTAATTCAGTGCTATCCTGGCAAAGGTTAGTAATATACTTGATACTTAGGGAAATATGGTAGAAGATTGCTGAGTGAGCAAGTATGTTAATGGAGATACATAAACCATATTAACTGATAGGATAGTAGAGTATAAGCCTGGCTGAGTTTTTAATATACAAATTCTATTAATTAAGATTTAGGAGAAAATAACATGTTCAGCAGCTCTTTTTCTCTCCTTTAGTTTAGTGGGAGGAAAGATAGCTTAGGATCTGGTGGTACGGCAGGATAGGGGTTGAAAAAAAGTCTTTAAAATTGTTTCAGCTGTTTTCAGAGAAATCAACATCTTTATTTTTGCARTCCTTAAGAGTGAAGGAAGAAGAGCTTAGGATGAGTAAATATTTAAGGAATCAAAGATTTCACAGAGGAGGAAATATGGCCTGGTATATTGTCATGCCTTCACAAATTCTGAAGGAGAAGGAATCCAGAATTGTCAATCAGCTTTCACTACACTGCCTTAACTTAGTAAGTTTGGTATTACGTAACAACTGGTCTTCACAGGGAAGCTGTTCCATTAGATCTCCCTTTTTTTTTTTTCCTTTTTTGCTACTTATATATTTGGATCAGGTTACTCTAGTGTGGGAAAAGACAATTTTCTTTCCATTGAGCATAAAGATGCTGTCTTGGATAAGGGCAACACAAGTCTATCATGCTATATAGTTTTGTCTCATCTCTAATGTGAGGACACAGACTGCAAAGCACTGAAGAAAACCTAATTGTTCTTGGCTTCGTCATCCTGCTRATATCTTTGGCATCAGCTGTATCAGTAAAAAGTGGCATCAAACCACAGAGCTCCCAGCAGCAAATGCTCAAGTTGCAAAGACATGATTAATACTATAAACAAAGTCTCTGCCCATTCACGTTGGCAATGAAAGTGTGCAGCTTCAGTTTAGTGCAGATCACAATAGCTGTCCTATAAAGCCCAGCTCTGATAAAACCAGTTTATAGTTACGCTAATGAAATCTGTAGCTGGGCTTACATATCACTCTCAAACCATTTCAGATCATTTCCTTCTTAGTATGCAATAATGTTTCTTAAAATGCTTGAGATCCTAAAATTAAATGCTGGATATTCTGTACCAGCCTCATCAGAGATGGAAATATATATTTTTTTAAAAAAATCAGTGCTTATCAGTCACAGGCATGCTTTATCCTTTAGATGTAGTGTCACTGGATGCCTCCCAAAATTACAGAGTTCTGGGGAGGAGCAGAAATTTTATTTTATTATTATCTTTTCATGCAGTGATGCATAAAACCTCTGACCAAATAAGGTGAAAAGCTTAGAAAAACAACAATTCAAGAAGAAAGCTTCAGCTCCATGGGGACAGACAAATATTAAGCTACAGCTTGCTAAGCACATAGCAAAAGCAAGAAATAAAAGGGTGATGTGATGAGATGACTCATTCTGGACACAGATATTGCAAACTGTGGGGAATTTAATTGCCTTACAATTAAAGGGTGAAGGCATAGATAGGAAGATAGTTTCTATTAGGCAGGAAGACAGCTCCACTACCAGTGATTCACTTCTGAAATGAAAAGACTGCTGAAATACTGTGATCATTTTTACATGTCTGCAGGAGAATTAATATATGAAAATAAGAAAATTCTTAGAGGCTATAACAATGACAAAATTCCCTCAACGGCTGACTTGAATGTCTGCTGTACCATATGAAGCAGATAAAGTCTTAATAAAAAAGCTTTCAATCCAGTGAATCTGAAAGCATAGTTGATTTTACCATTGCAGTACTATAAATGAGATTTAAAAATCTACTAAATAAGTTTTCTTTTTCTTTTCTTCACTTTATTGGSAAAATAGAGATTTTTCCACAGAGAATACTTACAGAAATAATTACTAACKGAAATGTGATACATTTGGGAGTGTTTCCCTGATAAATAACTAAGGAAGATATCCAAATAAGATCAGTGAGTGGTTGGAAATACAATACACACACAAAAAATATATTTTTTAGTAAAATATTTTAAGTTGATAACATGAGGGAGGAAATTGGAAGCAGGGGGCTGAGAGAGTTACTAGTTAGCTTAGGAAGAAAAAAAAAAAAAAGCCTATTAGCAATTTGCAGAAGACTAGGTTTGCTAAGTGATCCAGGATATTGCCATGAGAAAAATCCTAGTCAAACCTCTATTATAAAATCTTATATTACCTGAATATCATCTTATAACAGATTAATAGGCAGGCTTTCTAATCTTACATTCTTTTCTATTTGTCTTTGTCTTGGGTGACAGTTGGTGTCACCCAAGTGGTTCTGTGATAATTGGTATTCTGCTGTACTAGTATCTGGAATTTATTATTGTAAATTAGCAAATTGAATCCCTTGCCAGCATCCTTTAATATGTCAGCAGATAAAGAAATCATTTATAGACCAAGAAGAAGAGGGTTTGTGATCATCCTCCTCAAAATTTACATTATATTTTTGTTGCTGCGAAATCCATCCTGCACTGTATGGTGAACTACTGGTGTCTGATTGTCAGAGTGGGGTGTGAATGTGGGCGTTTGTGTAAAACATAACAGTTTTCTCCAATCCTGTCATTCTAAAGGTTATCTGCTCTCCTCTATTTCTTAGTATATTACTATTGTGTTTTTGAAGTAATATGGGCTCCCTCTGGTGACTAATTGAACACCTGCAGATTCCCAGAGCTGTTAATCAAAGACTGAAACTGGATGGATCAAAGCATGTGCCTGTGTACTGGAGAATGCTACATCCTTCTACATTTGTGTGTGTGTGTGTGTGTGTGTGTGTGTGTGTGTATAAATTATCTAAAGAACTGTATAAACACTAGATCCAAGAGACAACCTCCTGCTTTGTTCAGATTGCCAGGCATGCTGTTTCTATTCCAATCTTTTCTAATCTTTAAAGACCACCCACTGCAGGTGAGCAATGTATTGCTGGAATTACAGATGTTGATTTCACATCAAGGCAGTGATTTCTGCAAACTAATTTTATGTGCACTGCAGTAGGTCAGGGCTGTGCATGCATTCAGTTACCATGTTTCAAGAAAGAGGCTGAGAGGGAGAAGCAGGATCTTTTTACCCATCCTAGGAAGAAGACAACCATTTCCATTTCTGCCCAAAGACAATTTTTTGCCTTGATGGAAGATGGTATTTGACTACTATGCAAAAACATGAGTACCTTTCCTGAAGATGAATTTATAGAATCACAGAATGGTTGAGGTTGGAAGAGACCTCTGGAGATCATCTAGTCCAACCTATCTGCTCAGCAGGGTCACCTAGAGCATGTTAGGATCACATCCAGGCTGGTTTTGAATATCTGCAGAGAAGGAGACTCCATAACCTCTCTGGSCAGCCTGTTCCAATGCTCTGTCACTCTCACAGTAAAGAAGTTTTTCCTCATGTTCAGATAGAACTTCCTGTGTTTCAGTTTGTGACCGTTGCCTCTCATCCTGTTGCTTGACACCACTGAAAAGTGTCTGGCCCCCTCCCCTTGACACTCTCCCCAAGGTATTTGTAGATACTGATAAGATGCCTTCTCAGTCTTCTCTTCTACAGGCTAAAGAGCCCCAACTCTCACAGCTGTTCCTCATAGGTGAGATGCTCCAGTCTTTTGATCATCTTTGTAGCCTGACACTGGACTCTCTCCGGTAGCTCCATGTCTCTCTTGTACTGGGGAGCCCAGAACTGGATGCAGTACTCCAGATGTGGCCTCACCACGGCTGAGTAGAGAGGGAGGACCACCTTCCTTGACCTGCTGGCAACACTCTGCCTAGTGCACCCCAGGATACTATAGACCTTCTTGCCCAAAACACTACAGTGCAGTCCAGTGATGTGCAATGCTAGTCTTTCAAGAACATAAGAAAAAGCTGGGCTGTATCTATTACAATAGACTAAACTGCCTCAGACCTGGGCAATGAAACACAGTTGTCAGTGTAGTTAATATGTCAGCAAGATCCTCCAAAATGGTCCATGCTATATAGCTCTCTCTTGAGCAACTCCCRCGTACTGTTCACAAGTTAGCATGAACTGAAGACCTTTTCCAGTAGACAGTTTGAATGCAACATCTAAATTTGGATTAATAGTGTGGATTCAAACTGCTCCTTTGTCAGATGGCCTTCATACCTGAAAGTCATCCTAAGCACTGTTTTTTTATATATAAATATAGCTACAATACTTCTTAAGATTTGTTATATATTAAGTTCACATAGTCTTCCACTAAAAGTTTATAAATTTATAATAAGTTTATAATTTCCTGAAAAGGCAATAGACTTTTCTTGAGAGAAAGTGGTGACTCGGTTTACTGTGATCTAATTTCTCAATAAAAGCATGAAGTCACATGCTGGAGGCTCAGTGTACTTAAGTCTCTTCTCAGTCCCATCCATTTTCATCCTTTGATATGTTCTCTTTTTAGGTAAAAATTGCAGCTRTGGTCATCTGTGACCTTACTCTTAAGTGAACATGTATTGACTTCAGCCAGTGTAAGGTGAAATTGTTCATATATTAAAAAAGCATTAATAAATTTCAGCATATTGTGAAAAAAAATGAGTAGTACTCTGTCTCCCTTGTCATTTTTTGTCAGCCTTAGAAAACAACTGGACAATCCTATATGTACAAAATAATTTTTAGTATCTGAAAAGCAGCTATGCTTTTTTAATGTTTGAGTTATCAAAATAAACAGTTTGTAATGACACGCCTTTTTACTATTCATGGTTTATGAATTCTAAAACTCTCTTAGCAAATAAGAAGAATGAAAACTTTCTTTGCCTTCAAGATCAAATGATAATTATTTGTAAGCTACTTTTGCATCTTTATTTACTTTCTTTTCATTTTGTGGACAGAATGGTATCTCTTAAAGTTCATATTATTTTTATCTGCTACAAATATTGAAATACTGTCAACAATTTTTTTCCAATTTTCAAAAATTCATAGTGCGGGTTCTTTACTATCTTAAAAATAATGAAGCAGAAAATGGATTGCTCCCAATTTAAATGCATAGAAGTGAAGAACTACTAGGAATAATTTGATATGTTTGTGCTTTGAGACATCAGTGGCCACAGGACAAAATGTCCCTTTCAAGAAAAACTTGAAGTGTTTTCTCAATTGACAGAGGAGTTCATATATAGGATTTATACAGAGCTTTTTTTTTCTCTAACAAAAAATACCATTTTAACAATAGGTAAATCTTAGAAAATAACACTATTCAAATTTACTGTAATAATCAAGTAATCTGCAGGCATGACTATGAAYGGTATGAATGGTACAATGGTATTTTCTTATTACTTCTGCAGCAGCCACCTCGTTCTTGTCTTTAAATTACTTCTGTTGCTAAGCAAATTAAAGAGTTTTGTTCTTAGAAATACTAAAATAATTTTATGATCTGTTCCATTTGCATGCTTTCTTACATCTGACAGTCCATCTTGAGAAATTCAAATAACGTGTGCACATAAATACAGGAGGTTTTACAGAAGTAATTGCTATCTTTACTATTTCAAGAAAAAAAAACTGTCGCATCCTGAAGGAGAGAACAGATTGAATTGCTGTAGGACTGGTTCCACTGCAATCACTACCACTGCACAGGAGGGCGTCACTCAGTCATTTAAAAGTACATGAAGTGTTAGATTTGGATTTGGCCTATGAACACTCTTTCTCCTCTACATCCTCTTTCTGATGGAACAGCAGATCCCAGACACTTTGTTCCGTATAGACAGTCTTCAGTTAAGTATAAATGTATGAACTAAAAATTGCTTGTATATACCAAGAGAAAGAGTATATAGGATAATCTTTGGTAAGATTTTTTTTTTTAGGTAGATTAAAGGTTTTGCTTGTTTTGAGAAATACATTTCAAACTTCACATTTTGTATTTCAAAGGGGATAGATGCCATTTCTATGTAAAGTTTGTATGAGAAACCTCATCAGCGGGGAGCCTTTAAAATCAAAGATGTTGCGGAACTTTAACAAACTCTTATTTAAGATCAAGTTACATGGTTTGATTTCAATATATAAGACTTCCAGGGTTTGGCAAAAGCCTGTTCTTTCAATGTGGATTCTCTATCCTATGTTAAACAGCAGTGTAATTAAAGGGAAGCAGAGCAGTCATAGCACTACTAAATACTTTCCTTATTAAGGAAATAAACAATGAGCACAGAAAACAATAATTAAGTATGAAAATAATTTACTTCAGTTTCTGTATTTTTGTGTCCCTCTGTTTCAAACACCTGCATTCTTCGTATTTAGTGTCCTGCTGGTATGACTGTCTTTTCTAATTAGTCCAGATAGGGCCACACTCTTTTCAGTGGTGCCCAGTGACAGGACAAGAGGTAACGGTCACAAACTGAACCACAGGAAATTCTGTCTGAACGTGAGGAAAAACTTCATTACTGTGAGAGTGACAGAGCACTGGACCAGGTTGCCCAGAGAGGTTATGGAGTCTCCTTCTCTGCAGATATTCAAAACCTGCCTGGATGCGATCCTGACTAACATGCTCTAGGTGACTCTGCTTGAGCAGGGGGGTTGGACTAGATGATCTCCAGAGGTCYCTTCCAACCTCAACCAGTCTGTGATTCTGTGAAGTACAATATTCAAAATGAAGAAATTTCAATTTTAGTCTATCACAGACAATTGATACTGCATACTGTTGTGGAAATGAATCCTATTCATAGGTGGGTAAGTCCTGGGTTTTTATAATGAAAGATAACCTAAACAGTTAAGAATGGACAAAAGCAAATTTAATACTTAAGTATTGTGAAATCAAAGAAAGCATCTAAATTCATTTGTTACGCTGAAGCCATTCAATAAATTACCTTGAGGCAAACAATCTATTGCATATTAAGAATGCAAAAATTTCTCCTTTCATCAAGATTAGCATATTCTTTTTCTGTGGAAATACATGCTCAAAACTGTTTGGGCATTTAACAAGATAAGCTGCTCCTGTCTAAAGCTAGAAAAAGCATTTCAAGATCCCATTAAAATCAAATGAAATTGAATTAATTTGTGCAGATTTTTTAGGGAAAAAAATCACACTTTTGCCTGTCTCCTCTTTGATACTGAAGTTTTACTAACAACAAAAAGTTGGAAAAATGGCGCTCTGATCTTTGGCTCTTTCTTTTTGGTACCACATTGAGGATCCTTCATTCTTTGTATCCTGGTCACTGCTTCCTGTCTTGAAAGAGCTGAGAGGATGAATAGACTCAGAAAAAAATAAGAATAATACTGAAATTGGGATGTGGAACTTTCTTTTAGCATTTGGAGGAAAGAAAAAATATAACCTCCTTTCATCTTTTCACTGCCATAACTCCTTTATGGATGGTGTTGGTAGCCTCATTAGCTTAAGAAATTTGTTAATGCCAGTGCCACTGTGCAATAGCTATCTTTATTCTTGTAAAATGAAGTGTTGAAATATCTTTAAAATTCAGAGTTTCTGCTTTTTCCTGTGTTATGAACATATTCTGAGATTTCTTTAGGTCTAACAAAACTGTCAGGAGTTAAGAATTTCTTAGAAGTTCAAAAATGCTTGTGTTTATGTATATATACACATTTTAGTTTCAAGATAAGTTTTTTAGCTAATTGTGAGTAGCTTAGGTTGTTTTTTAAAGCATTGACCTTCCTCCTTAACAATTCTTCAGTATATTATTTATTTCTTTGAAATTCCTTGTTAAGTTTTATAATCATTTCCATATAAGTAATTCCTTCTTTAATATATGTATATTTGAATGGATTCATCTTTTCATTATGATTACAACCTTACTATATTGTGTCTTAAGTAAATTGCTGATTAAATAGCTATGCTATAAAAAAATCATTTCTTAACTATAAACATTTTCTTCAAAGTTACATTTAAAGCTTCTTATGAAAGGATTTTGCTTGTGGGAATGTTCCAATGTACTTATAGCTTCAGACTGAAGGATTTTTTAACCACTTGCTTGGGATGGAAAAGAGAGAGGAGCTTCCTGTTTCAGGAGAGGAGTGATTGGCTTGAATAGGCTAATTAATGTGCCATTTATATGCCTTATTTTTCCTTGAGATCATGGAAAGCAGTATCCTCACATTTCTTAGCAAAGAGGGTATGTTGTTTGGGAAGACATAAGGGCTATTTGCCCTTAAAGCAAAGCCCGCTTCCCTTAAGACTGCAATCCACAGCAGYTCCCTTCACGGATGACAAGAAGTCACCCCTTCTGAGCGTTGCACGCAGCACCAAAATCATCGAAACGCTGGTCTCAGTGCGGAGCCTGCATGCCCATGCGACTGTAAATGTGCGGCTCTACATGCRAGCTCACAGCTGCAGGGCTCGTGCTCTGTCACATCCTTTTCCTCTTTCCCCAGGAGATCTGCACCTACAAGGTAARTACAGACGTATGAGCAAGCAAGAGGTATCTTGTAAACTCATGCCTGTCCTTTATTAAGGAAAAGAAGAGATCGCCTAGGAACAAGTTTAATCACCTGAACACTTTAGTTTCTAAAACAAGCAATTMAAACAAGTATAAACTTTACTTCAAACATCAAGTGTATAAAAACACTGCAGATTTTTTCTTTTAAATTTTGTCAGGATGTATTTTTTACATCAGTCTCACAGAATAAGTACAGCCTTTTTCTGTGTCTGTGCATCTTTAACTGAAGTACATACTGCAATGGATATAGGTAAAGAAGGGAGTGGATTTAAAAGTGATGTTTGGGAAGCAGCATAAGAATTTCTCTACCCTTACAGCTTGTTTTTTAAGTGTGGGAATTAATAGAGTGAGTCTCTGTTGGGTATTACAAGCAAGTAAGTGYTGCAATGCATGCTGCATTTTATGTCAGTTTTTAAATTGTATCATGGTTAAGATTCACGAGTAGAGACCAGAATAGCTGTGAAAAAATAAAACTGATAAAACAGGAAAAAAAAAGTAATTTTCCTACTTTATTTTTGTATCTCCATGGCTGAAATCATATTATGTGAGGTTTTAGAAACTAACCATGCAAAGCATTTAGATTCAGATCTTAGCATCATACTGTGAACTTGGTTCATATATTTCAGATCATTGTAAATATAGAGAACTATGGGATGKCCTCCATGAAAACATATATGAAGTTATCAACATAAATAAATATATTAAGATTCACTAATCACTATCTAAGCAGTCACATAGTAGAATCTTTTTGTTTTTACTTTTATTCCATTTGTGTGTGTTTACTTGTTTTGTTTTCTTGAATGCTCTTTATACTATCTCCACTTTCCTTCTTACTGTGRAACTGCCTCTTGATAATATGTATTCATTCTTCATTCAGTATGATATGGCACAAGCACTATACATTCCAACAGAGACTGGAATATTTAGTAAGGAAGAGCACCAAACAYCGTACAATTTTGCCAGGAAAAGGAACATTGTGTCCTTAGAAATATTTTGCTCCTGAAGAGGAACTAAAAACAAATATATACTAATTCAGGAATTCTTTATCTCTCATTTTCTTAATTTGAAGTTTTAGAGTTGAACTTACTGTTCTTTTTCCAGCAAACCCAAAACTTTAGCAAGGAGGGAGGAACCACAGCTGCCGTATTCAGAATTTTCCCATTAGAAATGAGATGAGAAAGCAGCTCTGCATAGATGGATCTGGGAGTCCTGGTGGACAAGTTGACCGTGAGCCAGCAATGTRCCCTTTTGGCCAAAGCCAGTGGTATCCTGGGGTTCATTAGAAAAAGTGTTACCAGCTGGTAGAGGGAGGTAATCCTGCCCTTCTACTCAGCCTTGGTGGGGCCACATCTGGAGTACTGCATCTAGTTCTGGGCTCCCCAGTACAAGACATGGAACTACTGGAGAGAGTCCAGCATAACGCTATGAAAATGATYAGAGGGCTGGAGCATCTCTCTTATGAGGAAAGGCTGCAAGAGCTGGGCCTATTTAGCCTGGAGAAGAGAAGACTGAGAGGGGATCTTATCAATGTCTACAAATACCTTGGGGGAGAGTGTCAAGAGGATGGGGCCAGACTCTTTTCAGTCATGCCCAGTGACAGGACAAGAGGCAACGGTCACAAAATGAACCACAGGAAGTTCCGCCTAAATATGAGGAAAAACTTCTTTAYTGTGAGAGTGACAGAGCAGTGGAACAGGTTACCTAGAGAGGTKGTGGAGTCTCCTTCTCTGCAGAGATTCAAAACCTGCCTGGACATGATCCTGTGCAATGTGCTCTAGGTGACCCTGCTTGAGACGGGAGTTTGGACTAGATGCTCTCTAGAGATCCCATCCAACCTCAACCATTCTGTGATTCTATGAGATGGGATATTGATAGAATAATTTTGCTCATCTAACTCCTGGTCCAGGTATTAGGAAACTAGAATTCTTATGTGGTCAATGAAAAATGATTAACATTTAATTTAGATGTGCTCGGTTGCTCTCTATATGCCCTGATGACAATATAAATAGTATTCAATTAAAGCTTCTAAGGTAAGTTAGATGGTATGAGTGTYTGCTGCTGTGATTTGAGAGTGTATTTTGATGTTGATATCTGTGGGAATACTTTAACARTCATTGGATAGTTTTGAAAAAAAGCCTAAAAAGACATAACTTGAGAATTCTCTTCTGCTTTTTCAGGGTGAATGTAGAATATGTTATTCTTGTGTTTTGACATGGTTATGATACAGGAAAAACTCTCTTC
The DNA here is from genome assembly GCF_003343005.1 of Rhea americana. Classification (NCBI taxonomy): domain Eukaryota; kingdom Metazoa; phylum Chordata; class Aves; order Rheiformes; family Rheidae; genus Rhea; species Rhea americana. The sequence goes on from NW_028186546.1 coordinate 3,297,415, forward strand.
CCTGACTCAGGCTCTCCTGAAATGCAAAAGGAGGAGCAGTAGCTTTGGGAAGAGGGCACCTTGTGACACAGGCAATCAAGCAGGCTCCAGGATAAGAAATCCCTTCACCTAGTTTTATCTTGCTGTACTGTAAAAGACAGCAGATGTGTCACCTTGCCTCTCTATAGTTAACTAGGAGAAACAGGCACTTCTGACCTGTTTTAAATGTCTGTGTTATGATGACATGATAGGAAATGTGTGCCTATAGGTTGTGAAGGAATTGCTCTGAGACCTCAGGCATATCACTTCATTTTTCCATATCCCAGCTTTAAAATGGATATATTACTTCTTTTTTTTCCCCATGTTTTCTTCTCTTATGTATGCAGATTGTAATTTTTTGGAATGAGGGCTGCTTATTGATTTATTTTTCCAGTATTTAAAACAAGGGTTCTCTGCAATGTAAAGATAAAAGACCTTCCATTTTATTGCATAGTTAAAATAGTTTTGAACTCCATAAACTGTTGTTGACTCAACAGCAGGATTACACTTTCATGTTTTGCTTTCAAAGTATCTTTTCCAATTACCAACTATGAAGATGCCTTACGATATGATTTTAAAATGAAAGATGTTGAATATAAACCAGATGAGAGAACTATTTATATCTTTAAAAAGAGCTATATGTATAACCAGATGTATAAAAATGTCAAACACCATGTTCCAGTGCTGAATATAATTAAATATGTGGTTATAATTGTAATTCTGAAGTGATGCCTTTAATTAGAAGTTGATGCTCTGAAGTAATTTCTTAAGTCAGTATAGTGCTCAACTGAAGGCTTATTCTGCTAGACAAAACCTTTACTCAACATTCATCATTCAAAGAAGTTGTAAACGAAGCAGATGATAGGTTTCTCATCTGCCCCATTTCTGTTAGATGGAATGAGGAGACACTTTTGTAAATCGTTCCACAAAAGCAACCTAATTGAAGGGTAGATATTTTCACAGAAGTTGGAATTATGCAGTTCAAAGGATTTTTGTTACTGTTTTTCTGAGGTGAAGTAACTAGTCTTGAAAAAACATATTTTCAGTCTGCGATCTTCAGGTCTAGGGGCTGGGCTGACAACACAATCCGTTACTTTTTTTTTTTTTTTTTTTTTTTTTGAGATGCGTGATGTCATACAAAAAGAACAGATACAGTAAGAAAAAAAATGAACATGGTTTTACAGCCTAGTGTACAGGGTTATACATGCCTGGATGAATAGGCAGACTTTGAATTACTTATTTTCAGGGTTTTTCCTCCTTTTTAGATAAAATAAACATTGGATTTTTGGACCCCAAAGAAAAAAAATATTTATATATAAGATTTCCACCTGTGTCCTTTAACTACTAAGCAACGAAATCACTTCTTCAYTCCCTTATCAAGGCTGCCTACATGATGGTACTGTCCTAAAATTCCCTTAGGCTAAGGAAAGGAGCATGTCTTCAGAATGGTAGATGAACTCTCAGTTAACATAAAAGCTGGATAATGATACCACCTCCAATATCACCTCCAATATCACATGTCTGCTGAAGGCTGTCAAACAAGACAAGAGAACATTTGGCTTTGCCTGTCTACGGAGAGATTCCTCATTTTGCATGAATGAGACATCCCCCTCAGGTCCTCCCTGGTGCCTAAGTGCTAGAGAGAAGCATGATTTCACAAGTAAATATGCATTTCTCATTCATACTGAGAGGTTTTACATGGCTCGCTGTTCAGAGTGTGCATTATTAGACAACCTTTCTGGTGTGTCTGACTTTTTATGGCCTGTAGAAGGCAGAGAGCTGCACTTCAGAGATGTGGAATCCAACACCCACGTACCTAAAATGTGCAATTGCACACTTTGAGCATCTGAATCTTTTTCTGTGTATGACCTCCAAGTCACTGCCTGGACTAAGCACTCTTGTAAAGAAGTATTAACTGAAGAGGAGAGGTTAAGGTCCTTGTTCAAGGACAAAGAACAAATTTATGACAGAGCTGGGGAAGGAACACTTTTGTCCTAGATTCCAGCCACCAACTATGACTTACTGTTTCTTTTGCCTGATTATTCATTGTGCATTTATTTATTAGCTGCTTGCCAGAAGAATGTCAGCTGATAAGCTAAATATGTGAGAAGATTGCATATCTACCCAGACATTTGGGTATGTTCCTACATACCCAGAAGAAAACAGTATACTCAGAACATCTGCAGCTCTCATTTAAAGGGAAAGCAGTTAAGAGGGTGATGGAGGTGGTGCCAACTTCCTAAAGCTTTTTGATATATAGCTATACAATTCCTCTAGTTGTTTCTCTGTCAATTTAAAACCCCATAATCTGCGTCTTTATTCTCCAAGTTTTTCTTCTTTACATGAATGTTCCCTTGTTTATAATCTATGTGATTACATAGAGGAGAAGCAGCACAGGATCAGGACCATAAAGCCTGCTACCTCAGGCTRTCAAGTAACTGGAGAGGGAAGACGATTTGTTTTCCAGGGATGGTAGGAAGGATCAAAGTGCTTGTGTGAAAGGATCATTTGTAGGAATTTATTTGTGCATATTTAAAGGAAAACCAGTTATCAAATGTGAATGGTAAGAAGGAAAATGAAACTTATCCAAAAAAMTTACTTAAGAAATAAGGTAAGAAAGATCTTTGTCTTTCCCCCTGTAGCTTTGAACCCTTCAATGAAGTTAGAGATGAACTCTATAGTCTTCAACTATGCTTTTAAATGTATGCATATGGATAGTCTCACCAAAATCTGTGCCTTTAACATCTGGATGTGTCATTTGTTGTATTGTAATCTACCAGAACTTTAGTAAAGAGAAATTGTAATATCTTCCACATCAAAGGAAATAACAAGAGAAAAAAGATGAATCTACCATGAACAGTATCTCTATTTAAGATCAACCACATGATTTCACTATTTTTTTACTGTTACATGACTGTGATATAAAAATGAAAACTGTTAGCATAGGTGAGTTGTAACTGGATTTTTTTTTATATTATATTTATRCGTATAGAATATTTTTAGTTTATTTAAAAACAGTTCATTATTACAYTTATATACATTTAACATACAATTTTTCATAATGACTAAAAGCATTATTAGACATACTGGAACAACAACAACCAACTGTACTGGCATAGGTACTTTTCTCTGGAACCACTCGTATCTGGAACCTTTCCTTTCAGTGACTGCTGCTTTTTTGCTGACCTTCCTGTTGAAGAACCTGGGGAAATGCATGCTGTGCAATGGAGAAGCTGAATCAAATGTGATACTGCCTTTTAGAAGCATTCTGTACCCTAGGGTACACTTTCTCGTATTTGCAAATTTTACAGCTACTATAATTTTAAACTGAAGCCCAGATCTTCACCAGGTCATGTTATCCTCTGTAACTTTCCTTGGCAAAAAAAGAGCACTTACCCACCTACTGTGGCTAAATAGGGTCATTGCTTCCGCAGACACACAGACAGTAGAACCTAAAGCAGCAGCCTTCATGCTCTTATGCTGAAGTACATCATGCTAGATTTAGGTTTCAGTCCTCTTAGAAACGAGAACTGAGATTCTCCTGAGCATACAGACTATTTTTATAGATAGCCCAAGATACAGAAAGGAATGTAACAGCACAAGAATTCATAACAAAAGCTGCCTTTTTATTTCTATCCTTGGGATAGAAAGGGAAAGATCCTGAGAAAAGGGCTTGAACCAAATTTGTTGGCAGTCCAGAGCACTTGGCCAGTGTTCTCACTGGAAACTAGAAGAGTTGATTTACATGCTCCTTTCCTTAGGTTTTGGAGGATCTCAAGGTAGCCCATGCCAGAATCAAGAGAACACTCAGCTACAAAGCTGGTGGATGTGCCTGTCTCTTCTGYCTAGCTGTCTGCCCTCATGAAAATGCCGCATGACTGATGTCAACATTGCATTTCTTGAAAAGCCACATGATGACTAAGGGCTTGGAGCATCTGTCATATGAGGAGAGGCTGAGTGACCTGGGACTGTTCAGCCTGGAGAAGAGGAGGCTCAGGGGGGATCTTATCAATGTGTATGAATATCTGATAGGAGAGTGTAAAGAAGATGGAACCAGACCCTTAGTGGTATCCAGTGAGAGGGCAAGAGGCAATGCACRCAAACTGAAGTACAGGCAATTCTGTTTAAACAAAAGAAAAAAGATTTACTGTGATGGTGGTGAAACACTGGAACAGGCTGCCCAGAGATGTTGCRGAGTCCCCATCTTGGAGATATTCAAAACCCAACTGGACACAACTCTAAGCAATCTGATCTACCTCTCCCCACTTTGAACAGTGGAGTTGGACTAGATGATCTCCAAAGGTCCCTTTGAATCTCATCCATTCTGTGATTCTGTTCTGGCTTCTACAAGGGGAGATTGGATTTTAGGCAATCTCAACTCAGCCTCAGGTGATGATTGAATAATTCAGCATGAACATGTGAAAATCGAACATGAAAAGCATTTTGGACTTCAGACTCATTCTGGAAAGTATGGACAGAGTCTATGGCAACACACTGTGTTTTGTCAAAAACATGCAGTAAGCCAACTGGAAGCAGACAGGAAACTAATCCTCTTCAAGTACTTTCAGTTCCATAGTAACTATATATATATATATATATATATATATATATGTGTGTGTGTATATATATATATATATATATTGCTAAGAGACATGTGGTAATGAGGCTGACTGTCTTTTTTCATCGTTGTTTTCTAATTCTTATAAAACATTACAGTTGTAAGCTGTGCAGAAGGCATGTCTCCCCATTGTACAGATAAGGTCTTCTACTAAAAGTCTGAAAATCACATTGAAATTCACACTAGCCAATGGGGTTCTATAAAGATAGAAGACCCATACYGTTAAATGAAACAGGCCAGGGGCTAAGAGCAAGTACCCATGTGGCTACACTATCAACCGTCAATAATAGGTGGCCTCACCCACTCTGCTCGTTCAGAGCATGGTGCTATCCTTTAAATCCTGTCCAAGGAAAAGCATTATTTGGCTYAGGCCAAAATTTTCCCCAAGAGCACAGTAACAGTTAAACAATCTAGATGCTCATGGGCTTGATGCCCTTGCCTGGGTTTTGGTGCTATTTGGTTTAYTAAGGCAAACTTAAGGAGATCCCTTTTTCAGATCAGTTCCAAGATGAATGCCAAAGAAGATACATTCTCGATAGTCTTCCATTAYAAAAAATGTTTGGACTGTTAAATATTAACAAGATGAAAAAAAGTTATAATTAAAATAAAATCTTCCTAGTACTAGAAAATTTCYTTGCAAAACATCATTGTGAGCTGTATGAAATTTACTGCTCTCTGGACTTATACTGGGATGTTTCACAACACAACTTGGTAGTGCTCCATCAAGGTCATTGGACTGGCATTAGTTTAAACCAGCTGAGGATCTACTCCTTTGTATGCGTATGAATGCAAAATGATCTTTAGAAGGAAACAGTAACTAAGTGAAAGGATTTCATCATAAGAAGGCATTTGAAAAGGTTTCTTAGGGTTTGGGATGTTTTAGAAGGAGTTTCTTTTTTTGATTTGTTTTCCCCTGAGGAGTTTTCCTAGTTCATTTCTAGAGCTTAGACACTTTTATCAAGCAATTTCTTTGTATTACATTTATTTATAATTCTTTTATATTGTACATATTTAATTATACATGATTAAGTCTTTATTGATTTGACATAAACCAACAGCTGCATTTCACTATGGAAGTCAACTGAAAAAATACATGCTGTCTACTAAATATGGACAATACACTTGAGACTGCAGATGACATGTATTAACTCCCTTATCATTTTTGTACCTCTTCAAGCACAGTATCAATTATATATGCACACTCAAAACCAGAGCTTGTACTTGATAGGCTKCATTTAAAATATTTGCAGTACAATGAACTATAAACAACTAGCTTCACTTAGATCCATTTTAAATAGGGTTTTGTATTAAGAAAAATCTTTGATGTGGAAATTATTTTTCATTTGAAATTCATCCTCTTAACATGATTGGCTTGGCTTTTGGAAGCAATATTTTTGTCCTTTATTTGGCAGATTAATTCACTGCAATTCAGACACAGAAAAGTAACCACCTCTGAACAGCCTCATGTTTTATTGAAATGGGGGTCTTAACATGCTCCAGAGCTTTAGATAGACCATGAGTCTTGCCAAAACTACCACACCTCAGGTGCAGGTCTGACTCTGCTCTCTGCTCCTGCTGGGGTTGGAGGCAGGGCTGATCTAGATGCCTTTAAGGAAGGAAACAATAAATAATAGGACAATTGGATCAGAGTGACCTGGAGCAGGGGAAAGCTGAGGTCCCCGTCAGATGTGAGAGTGGACCCAAGCCACAGGAGCATTATGATATTCCATGAATAAGTCAATTATTTCTTGGGAAACTGCAAGCATGGGACAGATCTGTGAGAAAGTAGTTAGTCCTTGAGTGAAATAAATCCCTATGCAAAGAACAATGGCAGAAACAGAGTCTCTGAGGTCAGAGTTTCAGAAGTATATATCAAACTACTAAGGTGTTTACCAGACAAGTAGAAGATCTGGATGTCTCACAATAGATGAGTCTAGGCAGATGTGAAAAGCCTTTATTTATATATCTAAACAAAAAGATAATTAGAAATCTTGAAATACCTGACAGAAGTACTGAGCACTGCTTTCAACCCACACACTTCAGAAAATCTGGCACCATAAAACTGTCCACGTTTGCTCTCACAGTTTGTTGGGAATCCATCCACTGATTCACACGGTCATAGATTAAGCCCTGATTAGGCCATATTTACSCTGATTATATGTAATCACAAAATAAATTTGATTCATAGTATAAATTTTGCACATTTTGATGTTTGAAACGCATATCTAGGCATTTGGACAGCACATGATTAATGCATCACCTAACAGCTTCTTAAACCTTGGCCTCTGCAAAGGTTTGAAATCTCACTCATTTACTTCAGGCTGAATTTTGGATGCCCTGTTTTCATTTTTAAACTTGCYAAAATATAATTGAACATATTAATTCTTCTTCTAGAAGATTGTTTGCAAATACTCTCCTTTTTTTCCAATTATGTTCATTCTTTCTAACAGCAAACACACCAACATTTCAAGGTAAGCTAAAGAGGATGCCTGCACAGTGCAACAAGAGGAAAATAACAGTAAGAAAATTGCTTTACTTGTGGAAGGGTTTTAAGCTATTAAACCAAACATCACTTATCACTGTGGAAACAGTAAAATAAGTAGTCCTTCCTCCTCCATACTCCTCTTGTCCCACCCCATTCACAGAAAGAATCTTCTCATTCAGACCCTGTACCTGAATACTCCAGCTAATGGAATAATTAGTTTCATAGGCATTGCTGATTAAGTTAAATACTTATAAATATTTATAACACTTTGCATAATATCCTGAGATAAAAAAAAAGAGAAAATTAATGGTGAACTCCTTTCTATAAGTTCAGTTGTTTTACATGATCCAACTACTAATAGGAAAGTTTAAATGTAGCTGTCATGGTAACAAGGCAACATAAATTTTATCAACTACAACTACTACATTAGAATAATGGAGCTATTTTCACAGCCTTTGATTTTCTTTTTCAGGTTGTCCTTCCACCACATCTCATGCTGCCAAGATGAAAGATATGTAGTGTCTGCTTTTTTTTTTTTTTTTTTTTCCCTCAAGCTTTCTGAGAGGTTTAGAGACAAAATCAGAGCATTCCATTCAGACACCTGATGAAGGTATCACAGCTCCAAACCCAGCTCTCCAGTTGAATGATGTGGGGAGCTCACCAAGGTGCTAAGACTTCCAATGTAATCTGTGTTCAACACCTCTGAAGGACAATGCTAAGCCTCTGCTTACTGAGTAGGGAGCCAACTGCACAGTGGGAAATGCTAAGCAGAAGCATATATTTGAGCTCTCACCCCTCTTGAGGACACAGATCTGTACATATGAAGCTGGATTCATCCCCACTAACTGCAGGTACTTAGCTGGAGGAGCAAATTTAAAAGCCAAGTCAGTCCAGGCTCCTTAGAGAGTCAAGGGAGAAGAAAGTACTTACAAAGAGTAAATTCAGACCTTGTGTGTGCTGAGTCACACGTAGAGGTGGTTTCTCATCAATAACTGTACAGAGCTCTTGGGGCATTTGACTCCTAACTTGGGCATTTCAGTTAGGTGCCTAGGGTTAGATGGAAGAACTCCAGAACAMATGGGCTTCCCCAGAGAGCAGCCGCCTAAATCAGAAGAGTGTATTTTTTTTTAACCAGAAGACTTTTAAGTGAGGCATATTATAAGAATAGTAATAGCAATAGAGATAGAGGAAGAAGCTGGAATCCATAGATGMGTGGTTAAGGAATGCAAATAGGAGAAAAAATCTTGTGTCCTTCCTTCTTGGAGTATCTCTGGCTATCAGCTGTAAAACAAAAGAAGAGTCCCTGCTGCAGTTCTGCTCCCTCTTAGATCTACACCTTTACGAGCAGGTGACATTCAAGTTGTCTGTCATCTGCTGTCATTTCATCTTCAAAACACATGTCTAACTGCACTCTGCAYAGTCACTCAAATTTACTTGCCATCTTGAACCTTCTGCTTCAATCCAAGTTCAGTCCAAGGGGCTCTCTCAGCCTGGGAAGAGAGGCTGAGAGATTTGCCCTAAAAGCATTTGTTCTTTTTTTCCAGCAAAGACAGTAAAATGCTGAGACCCTAAACACCGAGCTGGCTGGACCTTGCACCCATTGTTTTGGTCACTGTATGCAGACAGGGATTGCTGAGAGGACACTGGGATGTCTAAGGACTGAATCACCTGTGAGTGCTAAATCACTTGAAAGGGAAAAGGGTTACAGCCTGGGGTGGTGGCTGGCTCTTCTACAGTGATATGGGRCCACCCAGGGAAGGACAGCTTCCAAACTGTCCTCCAACATGGCCTGTCTTCTTAGGTGTCACAGGTGAACTTGATGGTACTGTGTTGCTGCAGACTTCCAAGTCCTGGATCTCCATTGGCTACAGAAGCCAAAGGAGTTAATGTAGGCCTGTTTGAACCTGGGTGAAGAACTAGTCAAGATTATCAAGAAACATACAACTGGGTGACATGAACCACATCACTGAAGCAGCCCTGGAAAAACGTTAACCTCTGTTAAGGATTTTATTAAGTATTTTTTTTTTTCCAAGACCATACATCGAGTGAGCTGAGCATTGCCAGGAGCCATTTCATTTTTCTTCTGCTTGTCAGACATAATGTCAACTCTATGAAGAAGGAAGAAAAAAGAAAGAGTGTTGAAAAGAAACATCAAACTTTAATGCTCATCAACAGGGTTAAAATGTTTTAGAAAAAATAAAAAATAAATATATTTATGAATTTAGTATATGTGAGGCGTTCTTAAGAGTGCATGTATATATGTATATGTATATTCATTATATTCATACACACACACACACGTACACGTACACACACACAGTTATCAGCAGATGACATGTTTATTTTGGCTGTAGTATTTTTTTGGCATGTGCATGAAAAGGACACATCCATGAGGAATTCTGCCTAAGTGGAACTTTGTTTTTAACCTTTATTGACYTACCAAGTTAATCAGCTCAAAGCTTCAGAGCCAGGTTCTGATCTCACTCATGTAAATGTAACCCTGCGAAGTTAGATTATGTAGTGTGATCTGTGAACACCAGTTCTCCATGCAGCTTTGAGGCTATATAAATTTCTCGTAAAAGGTCTTTTTAGGAAAAAAGAAAAAAGTCATAGATGCTATATAGCAACTCACATATGTGAAATTTCTAGAAGTGTCTGTAACTACATTGGAAAATATTTGGTAGGCACAGGATGAAAATTGTTTGAAATTATTGTGATAAAAAAACAATCATGGATGTATATGATGGGATAGAGAGCAGGATTTAGATTACAGGGAATCTGAAAAAAGGATTGGATTCTTAGAACACAAGAGGCTTCCCAGGAGCTTCTCTAACTGACGTATACTTGCAGTCAACAGTTTTCAGTCAAAAAGCCYTAAGAAATGCTAAATATAGCAAACAAATCACATTGGCCAAAAGATTGTTGTGAAAGACTGCTGTCATTYTGGAAAATTAATTGTTTCTTCCTTCTCCTTTATATTCTCAGCTTCTCGATGAGTTGACTCTTTTGTTCTGGAATTGTTGGGGTCTTCTAGATTCCTGTAATTAGTGAGTTCCCAAACTATGCTCCATATTACATCTGTGACAATCAGTCTACTTCACAGGGGTAAATACAAACACTTAAACAAGATGCGTGTATAAAAACCGTTAGACAGAATTATGGTCTAATGGGTTTATAAAAGCTGCTACATCACAAATAAAATTCTATGCACTATATCTCAGTGTATGTTTGCTCTTGGTATTAAACTACTCTGCATTGAAAATTGAAAAGATCCCTTTAGATTCAACTTTTCAGAGGTTCTGCAACAATTCAGTTCTAAAGAATTTGGATAAGGAACGAGTAGTAGTAACTAGGGAGCGCAACAATAAAAAGAGGGGTTATCTGTTCTCCCTTCTCCTTTGCAACACTGTTTGGATCAGCTATGTAGCAGAGTGGAAAATCGTCTCAAGTGAGCCTCTTTTCTCGTACAAGTACCAAGGAAAATAATCAAGATGTATAAAGGTGTGGAAGTCGATGCATCCAACAAGTATCACCAACATCAAGCAGTGGCTAGCTGCACTCCTGGACACTCGTGTGGTGGGCTTTGGAGTTCGCCAGCTCTTTGCTGCATGTAGCAGTACTTCTGTGGATAAATTAGTAATTCTCTTGAATGAGCCAAGGCATCCAAGTGAGCTGCTGGAAAGAAGCCACATGGGAACCCGGATCTAGTTGAAAAGAAGCAAAAATCGGTTTCATGGCAACTACTAAGTCCAGTTATTCCCTGTAGCATGCTGAGAGAGAGAGATGTAATGAAATGTAGGCARTATGAGGGTGGAGATTACTGCAGCACTTCTACTGATCGCAGGAAAAAAGCAGCAGACACGCTGCAAGCCAGTGACATCGGGGAGTGCACACACGCACGCTCACACACACGCACGTGTGCACATAACCTGAGCGGCAGCGTTCGGAGACAGTAAAGCTTGAATTTCCTAGCTGTTTAGCTCCCGTCACAGCACTGGTCAGGACGGTATGTTCACATAACAGTAAACCCAGCTCAGCTTTCCTGGAAGGTCATAGGAGGGCCATAATTATCTCATTAAGCAAATTGTTTCACTATCTGATCAGACTTTGAGTTCAGTATTTCCATTACCTCCTTTCATATCTAAATGGAAAGGGCAAAATTATCAGCTGGTTTCAATCAGGCAAATGCTACTACCACAGCCAGAAAACTACACAGACTTACAAATAAATTAGTCCTGCCTATTCACTACATTCTTTCTTTATATTTTTGCTGCCTTGCTTTTTATTTCATTGACAATCTTTATGTTTCCCTCTTTAATGTAGGAAAGGAATTGAAAAGATATATATTCATACTGCAGTTATATAAAATATACTTTAGCAGAAGGAGAAAAGCATGCTTAGAAGAGGAGAAAGCATCTAGGAGTAAAGTAAGCATGAGGATCTGGATTTATGCATTCAYTTGYATCGTATGTTAGGATAAAAGRCTTTGATTTCCACCTTTACTTTATACTGTTCAGGAGGCTGGGTACTACTTGACTAAACTTTGTGACTCAGACCTCTCTCTTTTTTTTTTTTTTTTTTTTTTCCCTTCAGATAATAAGTTGGAGCTTGATTTAGAGATAAATTAAAGACCTTCTCTGATTTTGATGAATGTCAGTACCTCCAGAGGATTTATACTGCAGCTGGTGTTCATTAGTTTCCTAGCCACTTAGTGGTATGCCAGGAAATGTGGGTACTCATAGGAGAGACGACATCAGCCCAATGTTCTTGTGAGATCCCCACGTGGTAAATGACTCTCCTGTGCAAGTTATTCTGGTTTTAGGGCYAGTTTATGCAATGAACGTGACAGAAGGAACAAGAAACAAAAATAAAATATAATACTTTTGGACTGAAGCCAACAAATAAAGAAAGGGACTGTCTTTAAAAAATGTTGTTTACCTTGTGCTCTCATAATAAACTAAATATATAGAAACTTACATTCTACTGTGATCTGAAGAAACACCTCCAGCACAATTCCCTYGTATTCCCATGTCCTTAGTTCTTTGCGAAGAGCTAGATTCCACCAGCTTTTGTCCCCAAGTGTCCAGGCTGAGAGGCCAATCAACAGTTTTAATTGCTAAATGAGTATATTATAGGGGACATACTAGTCGCAGCCACAGGCTTCACAGATAGGTGGGGTTACATCCACTAGAGTGTTTAGGTGACTAACTCCTGCTGTYGGGAAGCTCTGATTAGGGCTTTCTTATAGGCCTTTTACTGTAGATTTGGGTTCAGATGGCATGATACACAAGCCTAGGAAAACAACAACTTTGCCCCTATCTTATGGCTGTGAAGCTGAGGCAGAGGAACTGACTGTGGTAGATCAAACCAAAGGGTCATTCATTCCGGTACCTYGTTTTTCACAATGTCTAGTAAGATAATTCAAGACCAACACACTTGCAATTATGTATCTGAACACAAGGGAACTCAATTTGTAGGTCCTAGACTMTCTGCGTGGTGTTGGCAGACATGAAACAGGACCTTTGGAGACCCATGCCCTCGYGAAGGAACAGCTGGAAGACAGCTTATTCCTAGGATACCTAAGACAGCRTTAAGCTGAGTGCAGATGACTGATTTGCACCCTCCAGGGTTTATGGAGTTAGTTGGCTCACCCAGTTAAAGCATCTGTGCCATGGTGAGCTGAAGCCCCTCCACGTTCCAGTGACTGTATTGACTGGATCTGCACTGAGTATAACGGAAGCTTATTAGACACATAAAACTCTAGTGTCTTAATTTACAAGCCTAGTACCATTCYGAAAAATATTTAGGAAGTAATTAAAAAAACCATTTATATCCAGGGATGTATYTTCACCCACTTGACATCCTCAGTAAACGTCACAGATTTCAGCAATCTGTAGATTAGGCTTTTTCTGAGACAGATGTTAAATGCAAATAATCATGTTTAATAGRCCTTGAAGGACCTTTCTTCCCTGTATTTTGCTAATCTCTTCTTTAAATCCTTTCATATTTTTGGCCTCTACACCATTCTACGTAATTAGTTCTACAGCGTAACTTAATTTTAGTTTATTTAAAACTTCCTGCCTGATAATGTCTTTGGGCACCCCTAGTCCCTTTAAGTGAAAAAAAAAAAAAAAAAAAAGTTCCATATTCACTTTTTTCATATCTTTCATGGTTTTATAAAGTTCTCCTTCAAGTCTTTTTTTCCAGGCTGAGTAGTCTTGATCTGTTTAATTTCTCCTCTTTGGAAGCAAGTACATACCTCCAGTCATCTCATTGCACTTCTGTATATCTCATAGTGACCACCTGAACAAACAAATAATCTCATTGTGGTGAAAATATACGATGCTCAAACCAGGCGTATAGCRTTGTTTGAACTCCTGCAGCACACTTTTGAGAGACTTAACTCTTCAGCTGTGTTTTAGGTAGAAAAATCTTTGCCAGCTTACTGAAGACCATGGACTCATGTAGGAGCTAGATGCCTACCAGTCAGCCACTGCGGACGAGTCTCTTTCTGTTCCTCCCTAAACTGCTGATTGAGATCATGCAGAAAACTGAGCACAGGTCCTGCAAGTTCTCACTGCTTCTCTAACAGCATAGCCATGGTTATAATCTCTTTCTATTCATAGTGTTTGAAAAAAACAAAAACAGACAAAAAAGCAGACTATAAACTGTACACAAGCTCCTGGAGAGGCCATTGAAAGAGTATGAAAAAAGGAGTTAAGGAAAATCTAACACTRGCTCCGTTGGCCGGGAGAGCTGCTTATTGAGCCAGAGAATCTCAGAGCACGTGTATCCATGAAATGAAAGCAAGAAGTGAATAACCAATTAGGTGCTTTATCAGCACTATGTTCAATTAAATTTCAATTAAAAAGAAAAATAATGTAGCAGTCATTATCTAGGCAGTAGCCAGGGCCTCAGAAAAAAAAGTCAAGATATTCTTGTCAAATTGCAAAGAGGGTAGATAAGAGTGAAATTCTCTGGCCAGGATACTCTTCGGGAGGCCACTGAAGACATTCACACTGGACTCTCTACCCTAGCCGTGGAAACACTTCCAATTGCTTATTGACCAAAGCTAACATCTCCCTTTTGAAAGATAATTCAATAAAACATTTTTGAATAGAAAGGTAGATAATATAAAGCAAAAATGAGAAATTATAAAAAAGTGATTGCAATACAAGTAAAACCCTGTCTTTATCATGCCAGAGATATAATTCTTTCTGTGTGAAAATTATTTTGAAGATGACAGCTTGATAGCAAGAGCTATCAGTCCAACACTGTTCCTCCTCAGGGATTTTTATGAGCTTTAAATAACCAATTTTGTTTGGTGGGCTACAAGAAAAAGTCAAGTAACTGGATCAGTGATATTGCTTATATTTGATTCAGGATTAGAATCAACAAATTCCTGAATCCTAGTCTCAGATAATAGAAATGTACTWGCCAAGGTAAAATGACATTCTATGCAAATGCTATTTTGGCTAACATTGCTTTCTTGAGGAAAGTAGTAATCCCACCAAGAGCAGCAGTAGCATGAATCTGATTTCAGTTTATTAGAGTGATAAACAGCTTAGGGATACAYGGGGATATTATATTATATTATGCGTAAAAAACAAAACAGAAAGAAAAAAGATGTTCCAATTTCTGGAGATGTGTGAAACAGAAATAAAACAGATTTTTGTTTAAGTCACCTAAATGGAGTCTGTTTGGTTTTCTTTTGGCTAGCACAGTTCCTGGGCTGTGGCAGATTCAGACTCCTCAGATCCCTGTGTTTGAAATACCACAACTGGTGGTAGTCCTTGTAGTGCCACAAACTGAACCCTTCTTTCTCAATTGTAGCATAGTTTAAAATCTATTTCACTTCACTTTTGCAAACTGATCTTGTATAGAAATGTGTTGAGAAGCAAAGCTGAGTGAAGTATGTTTTTCACATGAATAGCAGCATGCTGTTATTCCTGTATTTAGAACCATGACCATACACACTTAAAAAAAAAATTGCTCTAAGTAACATGTGTTTTTCTGGACTATGATGCTTTCTGAATTGTTCTCCTGCTGAGAGCTGGAAGGATGCCACAGTTACTTGGAATGTTTTTGTGTTATTTTTTTCTTGTATCTCCTTGTGTACCTTTATCAGATACGTTTTTCTCTCTGTTTTTCTTTTTCTTACCTTTCACGGTTGTCACTAGTTATTTTTTATTTTATTTTATTTTATTTTTTACTTGCAGAGGGTCATGTCTCTCCCCAGCTGTGTTTTCTGCTCTTTCATCACTTTCGTGTGTGATTACAATCCAGCGATGCCTTTGGCATATTGTTCTTTGTCATCCGACTAGGACGTATTAGAGGCTGTTGAATATACAGAATTCAAGCCCAGCATTACTGAGTGCTGTGATATGTGCCATTCCTCTGTTCCAGTGATGGTTGGATCATCAAGGGATGGCGGATGATTATTATGGGCTTATGCTTTATATTCTCTACACGAATCTGGACCTTTTTTATGGCTGCAGGTAACATCTACAGGCTACCTACTGATGCCTCACTGCCAAGTTTGATRTATATTCCTTTTCCTTTTTATTCAGGAAGCGAGGAGCACTTTGTCTCATCAAAGTTACAGAAGTAAATCCAGACAAATTCACATGGCTTTAGGCATAGCGGCTTCCATTGCCATGAGGAGCAACATTATTTTAAAACAGGCACAACAGGCTAGAGCAGTGTTTTGGCATCTCATCAGAAAGACAAGCGACCAGCAACACCACAGAGCAGGTTCCCCACCTGGTGATCACAGCTATTTATTACCTGCTTTCTGCCCTCCCTGGAGAGGCTCTGCCCCTGTTCAGAACAGTGAGATTTTTCCATAAGGATAACTGTCCTGGATCAGATCAACTATTCATTTAGCTCAGGATCCTACTTTGACCACAGCCTTACTGGATGCCTAAGGAGACTGAAATAGAGCAAGTGTAGTAACACTTTACCGGAATATGCTTCGGAGATCTGCATACGAGGGATTTCTTGAATCAGAAGAAATGTCTCTGTACTGCAGAATCTGGGATAGATTTTTCTTTCATAATTTTCTCTTCTTAAATCTATGTGGCTTTTTCACATCCCCAAAATTTTGTGGGTGAGGAATTCCACAGGATGAACAGAACATCATCTTGTTTCCTTTGTTTTTTTGGGCCACTAGGTTTCTCTTTTTGTTATATGATCCTCCCTTGGTGTACGGGGAAAAACAGTGGACAGTTATTACGTACTTGTTTTCATTTATTCTTCTTTCATTTATTGACAAAATAGACTGACTCTCAGAAGTGATATACAGAAGCATCTATGTAGAACATAGCAGCTATGTAGCTCTTTCTCCATCTTTGTGGACATTCCTTTCAACAAATGTATAATTTTTGAGTTTCAGGTGYCACAGAATAAATGGTATTTTGAAAGCAGCTGGTATATTGCAAGTGGTTATAAAAGTTTTGTATTTCTTCCAAAGATGTGTTTTCTGCAACAGATGCAACAGCAAGAACACTTTCATTTTTCATCAATAATAACTCCAATTGGAGAATCAGGCTTATGTTGTTTTAATTGCCTAAATAGCACTAGTCTGTGTCAAATGGTCAGAGWCAGGCACAATTAAATATGTATCAGTGAATTAACAAACACTTGGAAATAATGGAGAGAGAGATAAATCTGAACATGGGGATGTTCACAGAACTCAAMTGAGAAGAAAGAGGCTGAACTTGTGATATGTAGGGGAAGGAAAAGAAGAGCAAGAGAGAGAAAAGSGAATGAAACCTGGAAAGCAAGTTTTGCAGATGTTCGGCTCTGCACAATGGAGCGCCGGTACAAAACTCCAGCTCTGAACTTCCTCTGAACTTTGCTTCGCCAGCTTGTCAAATGGATGTGGATTCCAACACAGTGGTTCAGGCTCCCTTCTGTTACTATTACCACCAGCATTTGGCACAGAAATATATAGCCCTCATCCAAAGATCCTGATGTTCTCTTCTGATGCCAGTTGCTTTGGACATTGCCCCTGCAGGGCAGGTGTGACAACACCCAATTTATAATCAGGCAGTTAATTGTGGCTTGCTTGACTTTGCTCAGCACGCCAACACGAGAGCTCAGAGTAGATCCCATAAMCCTTGTTCGCTGTGGCTGTCTAGGAGCACATCCTCCTGTTGCTGCTGCTCTGAAGAAGCAACGAGCACTGGGGAAGGCTGGCGGTGGACGTGTTTCATCTTTCTCTTAGTAATGCAAGAACTTGGGGATACTTCAGTACCTCTCATAACCACAACCCGACTTTGCCAGGGACCCAGTGAGCTCCTTGTTTTCTTGGCTCTGGCCCCATCTGTTGGAAACAACTCAAAAATATAAGTAATCCTTTTCTCATCCTTCAGAGGGTCTTTACTGTGCATCTATGGAAAACTAAATCATGCACAAGTGGGAGAGGCACAATAACTGGGTTTTCCCTGTGGCAGTAATTAGCTAATGACCAGAATTGCTTAGGTCTTCTCTACACCCTGTGGTCACTAGAGAGAGTATGTAATAAAATGTGACTGGCTCAGGCCTAAGGCAGACATCTGATACTGGAAAACAAATGGCAGACACCAACTGGAATTATCTGTAAACTGTTTTTCTATATTTTTTCCTCTCTTTCCATATAAAAATATGTGTGCGGGGGTTATGCTCTTCATGGGGCAGAGGTATCCTTTTAAACTGACCTGATAACTGCTGCCGTTACAGAATGATTCCAGCCTCTGACCCTGAAAACATTTTTCGAGAATGACTTTCAGGAACACATGTTAGAAATTGGGAGATGCTCTAAAGGAGTAAGTGGGAGAAAAAGACTTCAGAAATTCAAAAAAGAATCATGATAGTACTATGATAACATGCTTCATTCACTTTCAATTTATTTTCATTTGTATCTTTTTTTCTGAAAGATTCCAAAAAATGACCAAAAGGATTGCGTGGTACTAATAGATGCTGAGTGCATTTTTGAAGGTCAGGTGGTTGTTTAGTTATTTAAATATGAGCTTAGAGATATAGCTTAATCTGATACAAACATACTTCAAGATCTTATTTTTGATTGTTCCTGTTTAAAATAATCATTTTGGGTGAGTGGCTACCACACGWAAGCTATTTACTCGTTCTGTTTGTCTTGTGCCTCGTTTTTCTGCTCCCTCCATGGCTGACCCAGAAGCTCATGATGGCTAGCATCTAGTTATCTGRTGGTGGACTACTACAGAGCTGAAAATATACTGTCATACCTTATGGAAAGGGAACACAGGAGAATAGAAATTGCCAATCGTGTATTAATTTGCTGCACATAGTTTGGTCAGGGACAATGAAAGAACTTACAGCTAAAAAAGATTATCCTGCCAATATTTTTACCACCAGGGTGGGGAGAGATCTTCAGATACAAACCCAAACCAGTGCCCTCTTCCCACATACATGCAATTTAGTGCAGCTCAACTGTTACATCTATGTCGATCTGATGACTGGAAAGAAAGGCTTGTTCTCAGACAGAGAAATAAAGGATAAAAGATTGAGTGGGATAGACAACAATATCTAACTCCCTACCATTGCTAGCATCTATAATGTAGTATAATAAACGAAAGATGCCGAAGCTGTGGTGTACACACCATCATAATCCATGAACCACTTGATAATGAAGGTCTCAGCTTGRGAAAAGAGGCCCAGAGAGTGTCTCTCAACGTCCAGAAATTCAGCAGGAGCCTTTACCACACCATTTCCCTCTTCATCTTTCTTTCCTCCCCCACACATACCCACCACAATCCATTACCTCAGACACTAGAACAAGCTTGATGCCTTGAGGACAAAAGTCTTTGAACCTCAAAGCCTACAGTTTGCCTCAGGAAGACAGAGTAAGCATAAAAATCCAAATGTATCATTAATGTCTTGGTCTTGATGTCCCCTTGGCTTTTGTGCTTCCAGCCAGCTGTAATAAATTGCTGAGCATAAAGCTGTTGAGGACCCAGGCTTGAGATAGTATATGCTTTGGGCATAGCCTTTCCTTCTCTAACATTTTGAAAGGTGAGCAACACAGCTCAGGCCTAAGCCTCAGCTCATAAGTAATCAGGCTACAGAAATATTGCTCATCTGGATAAATCATTCTTTTCCTCTGTGTGACTTAAAAAAAAAAGTGTATTTTATATATATATACATATATATACACACATATATATATATATATGTATGTATGTACGTATGTATATATAAAGTGGATTCTACAAAGCACTTTCTTTCTTCTGTGCTCTGGAATTTTTTTTTTTTTTGACCTTACTGGTGAGCCCAGCTACCCATCATGCCAGCGCACAAGTACGTGTGCCCTGAGCAGCTGGGACTGTTCCAGTGWCTGAAACGTGCCAAACTGCAGCCTTGGCTACCGCTGTGACAGGTACATTCCTTTCCTTTCTAGTCCTTAGTCTTTCCTCTCCACTTTTTTCCTATTGTTGATGCCTCATGGTTCAGTGGGAAAGTGAAAGTAAATATACACACAAGGTCTTTACCTTTAGGTAAATCTCTGTAGCATCAGTCTTGGTATTTCAAGATGATGACTTAACCCGGCATCTGTTGAAATCTGTGGCCACCTTTCCTTTAGATCAAGACCTAAATCCCCGTCCCTAAAAGGATCTTCAATACCTAATTTTAGAGGAAAGAAAAGAAAGAGGTGAGTCAAAGCACAGTAAAAGCTTTCGGCATTTTTTTTATTCTAAGGTCACATCAACCTGACAGCAAAAGCCACGCTGGTCTCTGTATTGGCTTCAAGGAAGCCGTTACAGTAGTGGCAATACAATATTAGGAGTTCTATCATGTCTGAGAGTTAAGCTGACACTGGACAAATCTGGAAAACATATCAAGCTTCAGGAAAAATAGCAATGGCAGGGGAATGATCTAAAAGCGTCCTTTCTCATGTCACATTCATAGAATCATAGAATCATAGAATCAGTAAGGCTGGAAGGGACCTCTGGAGATCATCTAGTCCAACCTCGCTGCTCAGCAGGGTCACCCAGAGCATGTTAGACAGGTTTGCATCCAGGCAGGCCTTGAACATCTCCAGAGAAGGAGACTCTACAACCTCTCTGGGCAACCTGGTCCAGTGCTCCGTCACTCTCACAGGGAAGAAATTCCCCCTCACGTTCAGGTGGAACTTCCTGTGCTTCGATTTCTTARTAGCTTTGATGTTTTTTCAGCTGAAAAATGTGAAAAAAGACCTCTTCTTTTAGTGTTAGTAAAAAGGTGCTTTAGCCTACCTGTTTCAGGCAGCTCTRTCATGCCTATTGCCTCCATGAAACTGGAAATTCAGCTTGCAGTTGCAGATGTTTTCACTGTAGTGCTTGCTGCACGATGTCCTCAATGAAAAAAAAAAACAATTGAAAGGAAAGGAAAATGTTTCMTGTTATAACAAAGATCACATGTAGTAAGAAATATATTCTTTAAAACACCAGGAGAGAAGATACCTGGCGGTGTTGCCCACCATCCAACCTCCAGTTCTGTTCAATATGCAAGGTCAACTCCCTTTACATCTGCTGAGATCTTCTGTAGATGCAAAGATCCACAAAAGTGATTTTGTTGGCAAGATCAGGAATTTGGGAATAATTTCTAAATAAACAACAGAGCTGAAAAAAATAGCTTGATATATATTCTATGGCTATGAGCAGATCACTGGTCAGCTTTGATTCAATACAGAAAATACATGCATTTGAGGACATTCTCTACATCCTTGGTATTATATACTACAATATTATCCTTRCTCAAAATATAATAGGAATTTCCTAGTATTTTTCATTAAAACTTTAGATTCTAGAGTAGTGTTAATATAGAACATTCTCTGCCTTTCTTCTTTAACTGCATCTACGAATGAATAAATAAATAGATAAAGAGATAAATGACTTCTAGCCTTCAAAACTTCCAGGAAACACTTAAAAACATGAACAYTAAAGCTTGAAAAGTGCAGAAAATGTAAGAATATTTCTCACTTTCTATAAACTACTTTATAAATGTTTTCTTTCTATRTTTCTCACTATTTTTTTGTTTTAATACTGCAATTCTTAAGCTAAGCCAGTCACTCTGAAACAGCTGAGATTGGCAGTATTAGGTATGGCCTCACCTAGTTTGAAAGTTCACCAACCTCTCCAGGCTGTCACTTAGAATGTCATCTCATTTAATATAATTTATGTAAAAGTAAGGTGTACAGTCAAGACTGTCATCTTAGTCCTTTTGGCAGTCCATGGAGAGAGGTCATCTCCCTTTCATCSCAGCTAATTTAGACTTTTAGTTCAGTTAGGGCGAGTGTCTTTGCAGACGCGTGCTGCTGTCCGTCGACTGTTGCCAGCGTTTGAACAAGCTGCTCACTCTACACACTTGCCTTTGTGTGCCTGATGCTAAGTGAGATGATTTCCAGCCACAGAGTATGACTACACTGAGGAATAATGTAAAGGTAATAAACGGCTTTAAACAAATGGGTTTTATCAGTAACGTTTTAGCTGATTACGACATTTACCAGCGGAGCAGTATAAATTAGCCCATGCTCTGCTATATGCTTCCCTGCAGCAGTTTCTTCTGGTATCCTGAACAGCCCGGCTACCTTGCTTGCTTGCATATCACATATCACTCATTCTTCCCCAAAGCTCAGGGMGGGGGAAGGCTTGAAGGGAGCTGGAAACGGGTCTCCTTGTTCCCCAGAGATCATTAATACAGTGCATTAACACAGTGGTACAACAGAGGCTAAAAGTGCAAGAAAGAGCTTTTAACTCATGTATTTCTGGAAGAAAAGTAAAGGATTTTGGATTTTTTGTGTAAGATAAGGTTCACGAATGCTTTACATCGGCGTGTTTATTACCATTTCATTTACGATACGTCCCTCCAGGACAGGAAGAAAGGAAACACAGCTGACAGCTCCTGTGACATTTAACCAAAGTAAAATACAGCTGGTTCACGGAATCACAGAATCGCACAGATGAGTAATTGGTGGAGCCGTAAAATCTTAGAAACATGATCAACTTCCAGTTCAGTTTCGCATTTCTACCATGTGTAAAAATATTGATGTCCTACTCAATGACTAATTCCAGGTAGTATTACAGTAACAGTATATATTCAGGCTGTGTATCTCCCTATATAAAGTAATTTAACATAGTTCATGAAAATGAGACACTACCTAGGCAGATACAGTTGTAGGTTTTGTTACGATCTCTATTGCTAATTTGATACATGAAATTGGGGAAGTCATTTAATCTCTGGCTCAGTTTTGTTTTTTATATCATTCCTTTCTGCTGGACAGTGATTTCAGCTCCATGAGAAAACTGTGATATAAATCTGATCCAGAGAATCTGCAAATTTGTAGGAAGCATCCTAACAAGAGTCAGAGATCAGCAAACGTGGCTTTCTACAGTATCGCTGAGGACTCTTCTGACACAACTAAAACCGGAACCGGAGTCAAACGCCAGAAGCCTCTTTCCTGCGTGTCCGTTCTCCGGAGTGACTCATCCTCTTGGTGTAGACCAGGAGCGTGGGCTAAAATATGACTCCTCCATTATTCAGAGGACATTTATTGAGGGCTTTCTGCTTTGCTAACAGAGGAGGTGATAAATGTCTCTCCTTTTTCCTTAAAAATTGTCACCTCCTACAATCGCCTCGGTGTGTTTAAGTAGCTGCAATAAACAGACTGCAGAAATTAATTAACTGTGTGTGTTAACTTCTCACTTTTGCCCTTCATTGAACCTCTTTATTTCTTGGCCTTGCCCTTTGAAAAACTGAAGCTGTCTCCCAGGGTGTACRGTTTTTAATTTGACTGTATACTGTGTTTAGTTGCTATAGCGTGTCCAGCYTGTGGAACATTTTAACAAGAAATATTTAATGAATCCCTGCAAAGAAAATCCCCTCGAAAAATAATATTTCAGTACATAAGGTACTTATACCCTGCTAAAATAAATAATAATAAAAAAACTAATGACAGGTTTTTTTTCTCCTCTTTATCTTTTAAACAAGCTCCAACCACAAACAATGTGTTAGTCATTCTGTAAGAAACGCGTTTGATTAAGGATTTATTTCTCCAAGGCTGCAAGTGGATTATTTCAGTGGGTCTGGCAMTTTGCTAGAAAGATGTGTTAAACTGTTGGTAATTCAAACAGCAGCAAGCAGTTTGCATACTTCTTGCATCTTTTCAATAAATGCCATCACCTATTCTATGTCGCCGTTGGCTTCTCACACTTACGTCAGAGGAAAATGAAAGATTTTAACACAGCCAATGGGTTCGGTATGAAATGGAGAGGGGCAGAATGTCCCTGAGGTCTTAATCTCAGTAAAGTTTCAGGGCACTGTGTGGTTGTAATCAGTCATTTGTCTTTCTGAATTACTCTACTCAAAAACATGGACAGCTTTATAACATTCCTRCTTTTTCTCACATCAAATGAATTTCGAGTGGCAAGGAAAGAGGGGGGAAAAGGTGYAGAAAGGAAAATCAGGACACAGATATAAGACCCAGAGATTCTGTTTGTAGGCATTATTGCTGAATTTGTGCAGTCAAATATTTCAGAGGTAGTGTCTTTTCTTTCTATTCTGTATTTCTTTCTATTGCTTTCTCTACCGCCTTTGCTGAAGTATTTTAAGAACTAGTTGAGTTAATGTATGTAAAGCAGTTGCGCTATAAAAACATTGCCATTATTATGGAGTAATGAAGGCTGCAGATGAATTTCTACTATAAAACTGATATTCCTCCTCCCTCTCCACCCCACCAAGTTGCAGCAGCTCCAGCATCGCCAGCCCCACTGCACTGCCCTGGCTGATGCATCATTTCCCTCTCGTGGTGGCTCGCTCACAGAGAGAGGTTGCAGAAGACTCTGCTATAGCTTCAGACAGACTCTGAGTTTTTAAGACAAAACCAGCAATGACTCATGGTTTCTGACCYAATGGTCAAAGTCCTTTTGCTACTGCTAACCAGCTGCCAGAGGCAAAGGAGGCTGGTTCTGAATCTCAGCTAGAATGAGATTCTGTTGCATTTAAAGTAGCTGGAAAGTCCTAAACTAAGAATAGGTGCAAGCACCAAAGTCTGAAAAAACTTTTAACATTTTTAGAAAGCTTTTTCAGCACTTTATCACAGCTTCACAGAAATCAGGAGCATCTAGAGCACAAATAAGAGATACTGAAATTAAATTTCTTAAAGGTTACTTCTAAAAGCTATTAATACTTGAATTTAGAATAATGCTAAAGTCACCGAATCTGCAGAGAATGGAAGAACACTAATAGAAACTTCAATTTCTATAGAAAGGATAATCTAGACTGGGGGTCCCGAAGAGAAGTATTGCTGGTATTACCAGTAAGTATCCCTGCTGGCAATGTTGACTGCAGGGAAAACCAATGTCCCAGCCAACCTCCAGCCATACACAAACACTTTCTCAAGCTTATCTTCATTAAACAGTCCTCCCATCACAAACTAAGGTAGGATTCAAAGCTTTGCCCGCCACCTCTTCATCCTCAGAGACTGTCTCCCCTTTTCAAGCTTTGACTCTGGCAATTCACCCTCAATACAACAGGGAATGGGGGGCAGGAGACCATGGGACATCCTGGATGAAATGGCCATGTGCCCCTTCTTAGAAGTCAGGTTTCCCATTAGTATTTCCAAAACAGGGGTTGTAGTCTGGTGATTATTTAGTTTTGAATATTTAATAGCCTTGTACAAATATGGGGTCTTCTACTCTAGGCCATTTTCCTGAAGTAAGTCTCAGATCCAGTCACTACAGAGTAATGTAAGATTTATGCACCACTAAAAAACCATTYGTGTGTGTTTTTGTACACACACATACGTGATCCTGTATATTTACTACACCCAAGCTTTGAGAGTTTATGGGATGACACATTCTCCGAAGATCATTAGAAAAAAAATCACTCTGGATCGGCCTGTCCTGTCCTAGTATTTTGCCTCTGACAATAAATGATAGAGAATGCCTACGTGAGAGCAGTAAGATCAAAACAAGCAKAAAATGATACAACCTCTTTGGTTTCAAGAATTCTAGAATCAAAAAYGGTCTTTTTTGTGGTATTTCTTACTACATATTTTGCTTCAGGCTAAGCTGCCTAGCAATCCTGCAACCTTTTGGAATTACTCAGTAATTCCAGACCCTTTGTAGCAGCAGGAAAAAAAMCAAAAAACCGAAAAAACCCACTAATCCCTCCCTTCCCACTGGTCACCAGAAGAGGTTTGATCATGAGCAGACTACAAAAATATCCTAATAACTCTCACTTGGTCTTGATATTTAAGCATTTRTAGAGCATCGAATGGTTTTGTTATGAGAGGTTCAAAGTCAGCTGTTTCCAAGCACAGTGTGCTCAACAAGGCCAAACTCTTTGAATATGGGAATAAATACTGTTCTGAGAAGGAGTTTAAACASAGGTTTCCTGCATTCTGGTTTAGTGTTCCTCTGACAGCGTAGCCAGCATTTGTCTTCCCATTTTGGTGAAGCTGATTAAAGGTTTTCAGCTTTTTGAGGGAGGCTTAACTCATTTTATCAAATTGGGTTTCAAATGTGAAGATAGGTTTGATTTAGCCAAAACTGAAGCTTTAGGAGCATCACCACCCCAGAATGACTGTGAATTTAAGGCTCAGGTGATGTCATAGCATAATTTATTAATTCAGCAATCCAAAATTCCCTTGAGGGACTCTGACTCTGACAGACTTTGCATAGCTAGAGCAACTGCATGTTTAGAATATAGCCTAGTATMTATTAATTTAGTGGGAAAACTTCCTTTGATTCAGAAAGCATCGACTGACAGACGTATTTGCGCACGCTTGGAACCAAAATTAATACAGCTTGTGTGGTTCTGAATCTGTAACCATACAGATTAATGTATCCACTTAGGCAAAGTTTGCCAGTGACATTAAAAGAGGAAGAATAGCATCTGAAAAGACCATAGGACGTATTTTTTTGCCACTTCACGTTTATTGCCAAAGGCCTACAATGACACGGATTAAGATAAGTTAAAGCTCCCAGCCAGGCTCTGGGCGCAGGATACCTGCACCGATCCATCCGTTTGCCTCTCTCTGACTGGGGCCAGATATAGATGGAGTGTGGAAGAGCAGATGCTTAACAAATTGCTTTGCTTGGCACAGCACTTCTGTAGCCTTGACTGTTTCCTTAAAATAGCTTTAGYTACTGCTAAAGGTACAGCTTCTTGCATGCATTTCTTCCACGCTTCACCTCCACCTCTGCTCAGTATTGCTAGTGCCTCAGCCTGATTTCCAAAAAATTTTCTTTCAAGTGGAATCAAARGCATCCTCTAGCTGACGGTCGCTGGTTCAAGGCGACGGTGAGTACGCCCCTATTGCACGTTGTAGAGCAGAGTATTGATGGCCTTCGTACTCATCGACACCGCTATCTCCCAACTRCATGTGACATTAAAGACTTACTATGAGGTGTTCTATACCGGTTTGAAACAAAAAGAGTTTGGGCTTGAGTTTGCCTGAAAACATTAAAGACGTTTCTGACATTTTCAGAAYGTTTAACAAAGATATCTTTACTTTGCAAAGGGTCAGGGGAACCGACACATGATTTAACATCGGGTGGCCTGGAGCAGGAAGGGGAGATAGGAATGGAGGAATACTGCAGAATTTACTATAGGTAGTAAAGCCAATGGAAAAATGGAATTTCTTCTATAGGAAATTCTATTACTCTGACAATTATTTTTATCTTAAACATTTCCCTTTTCAGAGAAAAAGTTAAAAACATCATTTGGCCCAGCATTGTTCAACAAGGGATAAACTACAGTTTATCAGGAAAGTGTTGTGCAGCAGGGGAACAGAAATCAAAATAGGAAAAGTGAAAAATTCAGAACTATAATTTTCACAAAATATGGCAGAGTTCAGGTAGAGGAAAACATTAATTATTGACCTGAAATTAATTATTGGTTTTCGATTTCCCATTCAAATATTTGAGTAAGATTTTATTTTTCCAGTGGAGGAAATATTTCAAATTATATTATTTGACCAGTCCAGAAGGTAGAAAAATACTTTCCATCATTCTAACAATTTCTGCGCTGTCTCTTATATGAATTCTGATGTGTGTTTGGTAATGTAGTAGTGATAATATGTACACCCTTCCCAAATAGGACATGATACTGAAACCTGCCGGTGACCWATGTTGTAGATTTAATTTGTCAGTGAAGCATGTGTTACAGATGAGCCTAAAACAAATAGATAATCTAATTATTCTTCTTTGCAACTTTGTGAGGTAATTGAATATTATCATCCTTCCTGCAAACACATTCAAAAAAGAATTTAAAAGGTTAAGTGACATATCTGAATTCCAAAATCTTCTGAGGAAGAGGACATTACCAAGGAGGTAATTACGTGATTTGCTTTCTTTGATAAAGCTGATGGTGGCAATCGTGGGTGGCAAGGCTGAATATAGGCAAAGGAAAATCCAACTCTACCCTCACAGTGAAGCTGAAATTTCTYTTTCCAAGGAGAAAGGTGAAGGTAGTGTCCTAAGGAGAGGGGACCTGCGTGTTTCCCGCTGTGCTTCCTCCTGTCATTTCATGAAGAAACGGGTTCCCAGCAGTGCACATGCAGCATGTTCGTCCTCCAGAAGCCTTTGAGCAGAAGGCTGACTTTATTTTTTCAAGATTTGTCTGTCTTTTTTCGTCATACCAAAGGTCAGCAAAAAAACCATTTCTTCTGAGGAAAGCAACTCTCCCACCCCTCTCAGCTGTCCCAAGAGGTGGCTCCTAGCACTGAACCTACCACAACTGCTGCTGCAGTGTCACTCATCTGTCAGTTAGCAGGAGAATATATTTTTGTCACCTTACATTTTTGTGTCTATGGTGTAAATTCTTTTYTTAAAATAAAAGYAAATATTTTTTTTTCTTCAGACATAAATGATTTCAGTTTGAGAGGCTGTCAGCACTTAAGTGTTGTCATGAAAAACCCAAATTCCTTCTGAGTTCCCAAAGACATGATCTAGAGCAGAAACTTTTTCTTTTGTCTTCAAAGTGTTAATTAAGCAAAACAACGGATTTTAGTAAAGACCAGCAGCTACAAGATCCTGGCATCAGAGAAGCACACCACAGTATTTGTTGCTTGCATGAATGAGTTTCTCACATAAGCCCTTCTCCTGTTAAAAGATACAGAGTTTATGTTACAGTGAGGTTAAGGCTAGGAGACAAAATGATGGTTTTCATATGAGGTCTGCAAATAGAGACTCAATGAAGTAGAAAAAAAACAAGAAGACTGATGTTGCCTGAGAAGGATGTGGAGTGGAAGGAATCAGTAGGTTGTAATTRGGAAAACCAAGAAGTCTGATTTAGCGGTTGCTTCTACAGCCATGGCTGCACGAGTCATTTTGGATTTGCACTGTCATCAATGCAATTAGAGTCAGAGGTGAGATTAGTTCCTTAATGGAAGAAGTTCAAGAAGGATTTTAAAATGGTTTGTCTYTATCTCCCGATAATTCCAAAATCATTCCCTTGTCTCAGTGAATCTGTACCCATGAACAGCAGGCGAAGGTCACACGCAGGTTGTTATATCCATTTTCTGTTTGAAAACTGTGCTATTGGGCTGATCCTCAGCCTGTTGAAAACRAGAGGATAAAAACCTTCCTGTATGGGCTCAGGACTGCATTTAATACGTTCACGTTTTTGATAAAAGCACCTGTTTTGCCGGCGTCTGCAAGGAAGGCAGATTGTAAAGGGAACTCTACAACCTGTGCCRTTAAACAAGACCCTTCAAATCCATATGACATCAGATAGGTAAAAAGAAGCATACGTAGCCCCGGGCACTGTAAAACTATCACTGTTTTTTAATTACGTGCAAATAAACACTCCGCAACAGGCTGAGGAGCGGCAGGTGTGAGGATCGAGACTTCCCGAGGCAGCGTTAGCAAGGCGCGACACAACCGCGTCTCCGCTGGGCTGCAGAGCGCTCAGCACCCACCGCAAATGGTCCGGCAAAGCTTTGAACACCGCCGCTCCCCAGGGGCAGCTGTGAGAAGGGGATGTGGAGCGTTTTTCACAGAGTTTCCAGGAGAGATGTCCAGCTCCCTCGCTCGCACATCCACTGCTCTGCTGCTAGCGAAATGCTGGCTTCCTCTGTCACTTAGACACTGCTTTTTCCCCTGGAATAAATGGCAAGATAGAGATATATTTGCAAAAATTTTGGTTGTTTTTAATTCTGCATTTTTGGGTAAAATAGATCTGATGRGAAATGCTACCCAGGTCAACTAACAGCCTACTCTCTCTTCCTGTGACGTCTTCTATGTCTGACTTTATACAGGCAAGTTATGTCCGTAAATCAGAGTGATTCATTAAGGAGTATTAATACATTGTGTCCAACATGAGGTTTGCTAGCTAATTTGTATCAGCACGTCATTGTCTCAAACAGAAAACGACATTTTTGTTAATGCATTTGTGTTAGGTGCTAGAAAGCAATCCTATAAGCATCACTTGCCACTGATCCTGCTCACTCAGAATTCAATTGCCTGCGATAATCTTGATATCACAGTTCAGGCACCCCAAAATTAAGGTATCCATATCCAATGTAAAAAAAAATAAACTTCAACTTCAGGCATAAATGGCTGTATACAGCTATTTGTATGTTATTTGAGAAAATAATAGGAAATGTTGTGGACGACATATGGTCTCCAAGGCACAGATTTTTGGGGGCTTTCCTGATGCTTCACAAAGTTAAGAGAGAACATTAATATATTGGTGTGACCAAGTGTGACAAAGCACAAGTTCTTCACAGTGTTGCACAGAAAAGCTATCACAGCTCGGGTAATAAATTGACATTATTAGAACTTATCAGACCAAGAATCTCCAAGTGTTAATGGAGACGGCCCAGAGCAGAGGTGGAACCCATATGCAGGGTGTCACAGCCTGCCCTCACTTGCTACGATAGCGGTGGTTGTCGATTTTACCTTCAACACTCAAGACATATTTTCCTCCTTTTCTTACTCCCTGCTGGACTGAGATGCCAGAGATGGTGAGCCTCACTACATGCTTTAGCTCCTGACAGCAGACTGATGAAAGAGCAGGAATGTGAAGGGGGGGGCAAAACCTGCTCTGAAATCTTTGCATGAGCGGTACAAAGCAGTGGCTTGGCAGCAAGAGAGGAGGGGGGTCTTTCCCTCGCCAGCGCTAGATCAACTCCAGCACGTCTTGSTCCTGACCGAAGATCGTTGACGACAGATGGCTGCTCAGCGACCTATGTAAAATTGCCTATTGGTCTTAGTCCAGAGTCTAGCGAACAGGTATCTGYATTACAGCTGGTGCTAACTGGCATCCTTGTTAACAGTCTCGGCAGAGAGACGAGGACTGAACGGTCTGCGCAGGCTGAACTGTCCTCTCACCCCTCCGCCACAAGGCTGAAACACATYGCCAAGAAAATCTTCCCTCACGCCACCTAAAATTTAATATGCTTTGTATGCTAACGTCTTCCTTGAGTAGTAAATACTTTAAAAAATATTTTATGTTTTTACAAATGGTTTGCACAGACATTTATAATGTGTGTATATGTATTTATTAAAGAAGAAGCCATAAAGGATCCATAGCTACAACTGGCTGAATTTTACAGTTCTACTTTTTATGTATGAAAAAGAAAACTCAGCATATCCTTCTCACTCTATTGAGATGCATAAAAAAAGTGCATCATTTTCTAAGTGCATCATCTAAGGACATAGAATTAATTACTTTCCATATCCTTTATCTTAATTCAGCTGATTGTGGGAGAAACTGGATTCAAGAAGAAATTTCAAATTAAATGCTGGTATTTTCTTTGACTTAGACAAAATCAATAGTGAAATAACACAGATTATTCTCTCTGCTCTTGTAGCAGAGTGATGAGTAGGAGACGAGTAGCAGCCAACACATATTTGTCAGGAACAAATCATGTCAAACCAACCTAAACTCCTTTTGTGACAAGATAACAGACCTTGTGCATAGGCGAGAAGCCATAGATGTCACGTATCTTGGCTTTAGAAAGGCTTTTGACATGGTCTCAGATGTCGCTGACATAAGTGAACCAGGTCTAGATAAAACTGTGAGAAAGTAGGTACAAAAAAGWTTTGAGTAACTACACCCAGAGAGCAGGCACCAATGGAAAGAGTCTCTGAATAAGGATCTGCAATATTCTGTTCTAGGTCTGGCCCTTTTCAATGGTTTTGTTAAATCTACTGATGACACAACCGTAGGAATAGTATTTTAGAAGACAGGGTTAGGATTCAAATTGATCTTTTCAGACCAAACAGAAAAAGAAAGAATTTCAGTGGAATTCGTTGGGGATAAACACAAGGTATTGCGCCTAGGTAAGAGTAATCCATTTCTCAGATAGAAAGCTGAGAACAATCGATTGGGTGGCTGTTCTTCAGCAGAAGACCTTGGGATTAGAGGCAAATCCCTAAAGATAGGCAGTATATTTTACAGATTTTGTTGCGGATGTTGTTATTGTTGCAGTCCTTT
Source organism: Rhea americana (assembly GCF_003343005.1). Classification (NCBI taxonomy): domain Eukaryota; kingdom Metazoa; phylum Chordata; class Aves; order Rheiformes; family Rheidae; genus Rhea; species Rhea americana. The sequence continues at coordinate 3,328,980 of NW_028186546.1, forward strand.
TGCACGCTGGCTTCAGATGGCTTTCAGCCCATCAGTGGTTCCAGCAGATGATTCACACCTCTGGAGATGCTAGTGTGTCCTCTGAGTGTACAGAGCACCCAGTGTGAGCCCACAAGTGTGAGCAATGACGTGTCTAAATGAAGTATCTAAATTTGCAAGGAAACACAAGGAATCTAGTTTTTGCAGGCATGGATCAGTCGCTAAATCTCAGGCTAATATCTGGTCCAAATGATTTCTTCGCAGAGTGGATTCAATCATTTTAAATTTTGAACATACTTTTGGTTCCGCATTGTTGAATTTTCTTCCCTATTAGTTCCTATGAATTGGCATCAACCATCATAGYTACGCTCTGTTTGGCTAAGGCCTTAGTAATGGATATAACTGCACTTTGAAGGCATGTTGACTATATCTAACCTATTTCACATTAAAGTCAGAATACTAGTATAATGGCACACAATGTCATAAAAAGCTCATCATAAGRCTTGTCCCTTCAGTAGACCAGATAATATGGTCACCATTGATTTCACTAATTTCTATTTACTAGGGCTGCTTTAAAGTACAAATGTCTTGAATGCTTTTACCCTCTAAGGCTAAAAGTTTTATTTTGAATCTGTCTTTCCTATCTCCTTCCTTTGAAAGGAAGAGGACAAAAGTATCACAGAAGCTTGGAATAGAGTTATAACTAAATTCTCTTTGAGATTATAGCGTTAAACTAAAAATAATATCCCTTCTATATTTCTGTCTTAGCTACCCTTTTGTACCCTCTGTAAGTGTAAGGATTTTTTTATAAATAAATATATATTCTTGTATAYATATTTATATATGTACATTTTTATAAAACAGAAATATAGAAACAGTGGCATTTAYTATTTAATTCTGAATGATTTATTCATATGGATTTTAGCACAATGGGGAGATTTTGTATTTGCTTTTTTCTCTTATTAATTCTTATTATTGATTCTTATTATTTTCTTATTAAATCTGCACACTGAATCCTGAAAACATGGTAAGTTTAAAAACAACTGCTGAAGGCTCTGCAGTCCTGTACACTTTGCTATATGTTCCTAGAGCACTTAGCRCTTCCTGAGGCCTGAGGTATCTCCAAGATAACTTATGATATCTGATATTAACTGAGGACAGACCTAACAAATTTTTTTAGCCTCCTGACATTGTTATTTATTTGAACTATGGCTCTCTTTATACCTTCTGTGTTTGAAATACAATTTTTATTCTTTTCAGAGTCAGTCTAACGATGATGATGGTCAGCTGCTTGGAGGTAGCAATGTTGTGACATTCTCACTTTTGGCTTTTTTTTTTCCTTATTTTTTGGAAAAAGGCAGAAAATCAATGCAAGACAGATACAGTGYGAAGGCCACTGTTTATTCTCACTGTGAGCCTGTGCCCTCTGAGATTAAGGAAAATAATACTGAAGAAACAGCCAGAGAGGAAATTGGTGGGAAAGTTGCTATTTTTCATCTTTTTCTAAGCTTTTTGCCTACTTAGAAAGAAATATCTCTGCCTCAGAACAAAAGTGCCTTTTATTAAAAAAGTAAAAAAGGAAATTGATTTTCATTCTTTAAGTGTAATGGAGAGAAACAGCACATAAAAATGTTGTTTTTAGAAGTGTTGTCCTGACTGGATACACTTAAAGCAATCATGAAGGTCTATCACCGTTACTACTTGGGCTCTAGGGGGAAAAAAAGTACAGCTATTTTTCAGTAGGTTAACACTGGGCCCTCAAAAGCAAAAATATGTATATACTAAACAACACCCAAGATAAGTAAGAAAACACGTACCCAAAGCTCCATTATACTTCCTAAGGAGAAAATGTATGCTTTGCTAGAGACAGATGGAGATTCTGGATATTGTCTGCTATTTAATGCATTGCTTTGCAAAATAAGCATAGTTTTGCTGGCTGCTTGACCATTTCCAGCAGTTTTGTAGATGTCAGACTCCACTTCGTTGAAAACCTGGTCTCACAGACCTTTCCTTCTCTGATGTTATGAGTGTTACCTCCTTACTGCTGTACTCTTTCAGCTCTTTTCTAGGATGGTGACACAGAGGATGTCAGGAATTAGTGCAAACAGCTGGAAATTAGCTACTGGCATGAAAACGCCAATGAACACACCAGTGTATTAAACAAGGGACACACCWGTTAAACACACATACTTTTATAAGTACATATGTATACTACACATATGCATGAACTATCATTATTCTGCAAGATGAAATAAATCTGAGCTCGTTGAATGCTCTCCAGAAGCAAATGTCACTGTGAGCCCCTGCTAGCGCCAGAAAGTCCAGTCCTCCTGGAGGCACGAATGACAAGGTACTCTAAACAGAGCTGGAAGGGGTTTCCTTACTCAGCGCAGCAGGTTCTGGCTGGCAGCTCATTATAGCTGTATTTTAGAATCATTTTTGCAGAAAAGATGGATGGAAACATTATAAAATTTCCTTGTTGCAAGAAACAAGCATAATAATCATTGAACATTTATTTGCATTTTGGTGACTCAATTGAGCAGCCTGTGTATAAATCTCACTCCAGCTTCCCCTTTTAAACTCTCACGGAGCCTGTAAACCTGATCTGTGATATTTTTGTAAGGTAAACAAATCAACATAGCAGATCTTAATCTCAGGGCAGGATCTTAAATTGRCAGAAAGCTTACTGAAGGGTTGAGTCAGGAAATTACTAAATTTTTCACAGTGCTCCCTGTGCAATCAGAGATCAGTACTGCTTTTCCTTATGTGACACAAAGAAATAAAGACAATTTGTCTTTTGTCTTTTTTWAGTATAAAACACTTAATATGTCATGGCTTTCAGAGAATAAATTCATATTTAAGTGGATAATGAAGATTCACTCACTTCATATATGTCTACTTGGTCAACACTGTAGTCATATTTGAATATCCCTACAAAGACTGCATTAAGAAGTTCACCTAACTGATTAAAATAGTTTGATGATACTTAGGTACTGGAAGCTAGTGAAGAAGAAAGTGAAAAATCCTTACAGATGAAAAAAAAAAAGAGAGAGTAATATCAAAGCAAAGATTTTAGATAGGAAATTAAGGACAGATGAGAAGGGTCATCAAAAAGTTTTTTGTTGATATCCTCAAATATTTAACATCACAAAACTGAATTTAGAGAGAGAATTTCTATTCCACAGAAAATRTGTCTTCTTTGCGACAAAAAAGCCGTAGTGAGATAGTCAGATTCAAACATCACTTTCTTCAAGCTCAAGAGCGGTGCATCCCTCTGAGTAAGAAGTGCAGCAAAAAAGGCAGGAGACCTGCATGGGTGAGCAAGGGGCTCCTGGCCAAATTCAGACAGAAGAAGAAAATACACAGACTGTGGAAGAGGGGACAGGCTACTTGGGAGAATTATACGAATGCAGTCAGAGCATGTAGAGATGCTGCGAGGAAGGCTAAGGCCCAGCTGGAATTGAGTCTTGCAAGGGATATCAAGGACAACGGGAAGGGCTTCTTCAAACACATCAGCAGCAAGAGGCGGACTAGGGAAAATGTGGGCCTGCTGCTGAATGGGGCGGATGCCCTGGAGACAAGGGATACAGAGAAGGCAGAATTGCTGAATGCCTTCTTGGCTTCAGTCGTCACTGCTAAGGGCAGCCTCCCTGAATCCCATAGCCTGGACGTGAGGGAGAAAGTCCAGAGAAGGGAAGACTTTGCTTTGGTTGAGGAGGATAGGATTAGAGACCTTCTGGGCAGGCTAGACATCCACAAATCCGTGGGCCCGGATGGGATGCACCCATGGGTACTGAGGGAGCTGGCGGATGTTGTTGCCAAGCCGCTCCCCATCATCTTTGAAAGGTCTTGAAGAACTGGAGAGGTGCCTGAGGACTGGAAGAAAGCCAGTGTCACTCCAGTCTTCAAGAATGGCAAGAAGGAGGACCCAGGCAACTCTAGGCTGGTCAGCCTCACCTCCATCCCTGGAAAAGGGATGGAACAGCTCCTTCTGGATGTCATCTCCAGATATATGGAGGAAAAGAAGGTGATCAGGAGTAGCCAGCATGGATTGACCAAGGGGAAATCCTCCTTAACCAACCTGACAGCCTTCTATGATGGAATGACTGACTGGGTAGATGAGGGCAGAGCAGTGGACATTGTGTACCTCGACTTCAGCAAGGCTTTTGACACCATCTCCCGTAACATCCTCCTAGGCAGGCTCAGGAAGTGTGGGTTAGAGGAGTGGACAGTGAGGTGGATTGAGAAGTGTCTGAAAGGCAGAGCTCAGAGGGTCGTCATCAGTGGCATGGAGTCTAGTTGGAGGCCTGTGGCTAGAGGCATTCTGCAGGGCTCAGGACTGGGTCCCATTCTGTTCAACTTCTTCCCCAGTGACCAGGATGAGGGGACAGAGTGCCTCCTCAGCAGGTTTGCTGATGATGCCAAGCTGGGAGGAGTGGCTGACACACCAGAGGGCTGTGCTGCCATTCAGAGAGACCTGGACAGGCTGGAGAGTTGAGCGGAGAGGAACCTCATGAGGTTCAACAAGGGCAAGTGCAGAGTCCTGCACCTAGGAAAACTAACCCTAGGCAGCAGTACAAGCTGAGGACTGACCTGCTGTAGAGCAGCTCTGCAGAGAAGGACCTGGGAGTGCTGGTGGATGACAAGCTGACCATGTGCCCTTGTGGCCAGGAAGGCCAATGGTCTCCTGGGCTGCATATGGAAGAGTGTTGCCAGCAGGTCAAGGGAGGTGATCCTGCCCCTCTACTCAGCCCTGGGGAGGCCTCATCTCGAGTACTGTGTCCAGTTCTGGGCTCCCCACTGTAAGAGAGACATGGAGCTTCTGGAGAGAGTCCAGCGTAGGGCTACAAGGATGATCCGAGGGCTGGAGCACCTGCCCCATGAGGAACGGCTGTGAGAGCTGGGCCTCTTCAGCCTGGGGAAGAGAAGACTGAGGGGGGATCTTATCAGTGTGTACAAGGACCTGAAGGGAGGGTGTTAGGGGGACAGGGACAAACTCTTTTCAGTTGTCTCATGTGACAGGACAAGAGGCAATGGGCAGAAATCGAAGCACAGGCAGTTCCGCCTGACCGTGAGGGGGAATTTCTTCCCTGTGAGAGTGACGGAGCACTGGACCAGGTTGCCCAGAGAGGTGGTGGAGTCTCCTTCTCTGGAGATGTTCAAGGCCCACCTGGATGCAACCCTGTCTAACGTGCTCTAGGTGACCCTGCTGAGGACTAGATGATCTCCRGAGGTTCCTTCCAACCTTACTGATTCTATGATTCCACAAAACAGACGTTCTAAATCTTGATCAGCTGCATTTAAGTCTTTAGGCCTAGGCATTTCCTTTGCTATACCTTCTCTTAGTCAATGCCAAGAAGCGAGACCTCCTATCATTTCTCCTCATTATTAGATGCTGAAGGTAACAGTGGACAAGACAACCAGATCCTGCCTTGCGGCTTCCCCCACGGTGCTGCTCCAGGCAGCACGAGGAAGGATGTGGCCTTCAGAATCGCTGGGGCTGTCTGTTCCCCCTCATCTCTTCTTAAGATGCCGGGTTTGATAAGGCATGTGAAAAGTCTACAYAGTGTGTTCAATTTTGTTGCAAAACTACAGCTGTATATGAGCTCAGCTATACAATTAGCGTGGCAGGATTCGAGCTGCATTGCCGKGCAGGGAGTTGTTATAGATAAAGTCAAAAGAAATCCTGAATTTGGGGGRAATAGCTGAGCTTCTGTTCTGTGGTTAAAAATGGGAAGGCTAATCTTTTTTTAGTCACTGTCTGGGTTTCACATGGCAGGAACCTAATCTRCAGTACTGTCTCATTTTACATATTAATACATTATTTACAGAAAGAAAAGTCTAAAGTTATTTTAACTATATACAGAAAAATCTTCTCCACTGAATATCACCTGTCACTACTGAGATAGCAAAAAATATTCAGCTGAAAATGCTTAATAACTGATAGCTGCCTGGGGGMTGAATTTTTAAAATAAATAAATTAAATAAAGGCAATTTACATCATCTAAACAGGGTGTGACATCTCTGCATTCTAATTAAAATTTCCACTTTGAGCGCATGGAATGTAAATAAGATTTGGACATTCCTTAGGCAGTCAAAAAGGCTCCCTTTCAATTTATTAAATTTAACTAGTAAGTTAAAAAATAAGCTCTTATGCTGTCTTGTCACTTTAGATTATTAGCGACAAACGTTATGTCCAAGTGCAGTGCAGCTTGATGACCTGCACTGAGCGGTTGGATGGCTGCTGGAAAGACTTGAACAAAACTCATGGACAGAACGACCATGAGGAATTGCTCTGACAGTAGAGTGAAGTTGGGAGGAGTGTTTATTTACTTGTCACTTAATTGTCTGTCACCACGYTTACTCGTTTGTTTTTATTATGCCCCAAAGGTCTTCTTTTTGCAACCAGATTGGGATTTAAGCAAAGCGGGGAGACCGTATAAACTGCTTAGGAATATCTTTAGAAGTAACCTGTGAAGGCACTGAGCTCATTCTCTCTTTGGCTAGTCTACACCGATCCATTAATCTGCACGAATAATGCCCACGCTGGGCATTATTTGGGAATCCAACAGAGCCTGCAATCCTAAATCTAAACTTGCATGGCACACCTGAGGGATCCTGAGAGCTCTTGCAAGGTCATGTGAACCTCATCAAGCTGTAAACCATTTAACCGCCTAGCCCCTGTTGCTAACAAGGTAAATTCACATATTCCAGTGCTGATGACTTGGTTATTTTCTTTTCTCTCTATGCTTATGCCATATAAAATGATGGTACAGCTGGCCTTTAAATGGTTTAAGGCATACAAAAGGTAAGTACTTCCCCTGGGGAGTAATGATTAATAATCAAGGAATGATGATACAATAATGAGCAAGTATTTTTGGCTGCATAAGCTGACTTTCATTTAAAAAGTAACAGCTGACAAGGCTGACTAAGGCTGACCCTTAGTTATAGACTTGGCCCTTGGAGATATTAGCTGGACCTTGCCCCTTTCCATGCAAGGAAAATTCTATGGAAAATTGATGTTCTGCTAAGTCCTGATGATTACACATGGAACACAGTGTTCATGAAAAGGACTTCAGGGTTTCCCTGCTGYGTTTTTTCCTCTGGCAACTGGGCAGTTGTTCTGTGGATAAAATTCTTTGTTAAATACTTGCCAATATGAGATTTAGTGAAASGCAAGAGAAAGCTGAAGATTGCTTTTGTGAGTAAATAACTGTCTTCCAATTTGTGGTGCCCAATTCCAGCAGAAAACTGAGAATTTCAAAAAACCACAGAGAAATCTGAGACTCTGTTTTTGCTTGGAAATCTTATTTTTGTTTGGAAAGTCTTTGCAAAACATGCTCAAATTGTAAACTCTTACTCTGTCCTTTCTTTTAAGTTAACTTAAAAAGCTGAGAGAGATAGGACTGGAAGGACATAGTTATACCATCAAGTCATATATTCCTTTTTGCCAAGCTAGTTTATCTAGCTTCTTAGTCTCCCTGCTCCAAATTCAACTCCTTTGTCTGCAAGAACCCATTCATTTCTTTATTAGAAAATATTTCTATTTTCCAATTTCCATTTCTTTATGATCACTTAATACCCATTTGTTCATATTCTAACATTGTCCAAATTTATCAGAAGTGTGATATTATTAGTTCATGAGTGCTGACCACTTTGGAATTAAGTATTTTCCCATTATTGTTAATGTTGTTTTCTAAGGCATCTTACTGTTCTCACATGATGTTACAACACTTTATTAATGAACTGTGGAACTCTGTATGGAAATCATTTCACTTATCTGTTGATGTCTTTTATGTAAAGTTAGGTTCCCTTGTCAGTTAATGGAAGGACACAGGTACCCCGAAAGTGTAAATTCATCACACTTGCATGTAATGGTCCTAGACAGTTGAAATATTTCTATTCTAACTATCTCYCTATTTGCAAAGCATCTGCAAACCGAGAGGTACTCACTGAAGACATTCATGAATAATTTCTCATAATGAATAAATATCCACAGAGCACCAACAGGAGAGATGGTAAAACTCATCAAATAATTGTATTTGCTGAAAATTACTCACACAACTCCTGTATTTATACAAAACTTCAAAGCAGTTGCTGTACTGCATACCATTCAAGGAGCTTTAAATGGCTGTTGGTTCCATTCCAGTTCAAATTTTCTTAAATCTAAGTGGTTCTTGGAAAATGCTATGCAAAATGAAGCTATATTAAATTACATTTCTATCCTTTCTTCTGCTTTATTCTCCTTTATTAACAAGATTATTCATGATGCCAGATGATTTAAGAGTTTTACGTGTTTATTTTGATATGCATAATGGTATAAAAAGCTAAACACTGAGGTTAAAGATAAAGACAGGAAACTCCATATGGAAAACAAATGATGGGAACAGGGAGACCGAGATTCATTGCACCTAAATTAAGGTGTTTAGCCAAAGTATTTTTCCCATGTACTTATCTTCTCATCACTGGAGAGAGAGAGAGAGAGAGACAGCTCTAGGGGCTGACCTGAGAGCTTTCTGCTGTGCACTGCCTGTTAYCTCTGCTCAGATGAGAGCATCAGATGACTTTATTGATTAAAGTGGGTACCTGGCTCTGGTGTGATGAATTCTATGGAGGTTTTGGAACAGGGCAAACCCCTCAGATGGGCTTCCTTAATCAGGGAAAGCTTTCCTTTCACTACAGTCTCACTGCACAGATGGAGGCTGGAGGAGATCAGGACATGAAACTCCTATCATTCCAGATGCGATCTGGAATAAGATATCAAAACTCTTTTGATTTGGCTGCTAGTCAGTCTATGGGCCCAGAAATGTGGCCACAGCACCAGCCAATGCAGAAAACTGAGGCATGGAGGTCACATCAAAACAACTCTGCCAGCCTTTATATGTCTCAGTTATACAAATTAAAGATTTTTATAAAATMTTCCCATAACACAGGCTCTATGCAAAATTTGAGCATATGGCCTCAGTAGTAGCACTGAGAGGATTTTGCTAGTTATCCTCAATAGTCGTGAATTTTCCCCTCTCAAGGGCCTCAAAACTTCTCAGTACTGTTACCCTAACAGTGCTGTGCTGGGGCTGAGAAGCTTCCAGGAAAATGGTATAGACCATAATTGTATATCTTATGTCTAAACAAGCCTAAAAAAACCCATATTTTATGTCATAAAGAAGTTAAAGGAGGCAAACTTGGTGAAAAATTACTGTAATCCCATCAGTTTTGATGAAACTAAGCCAATATACATTTGTTAAATTATTTTGAAAGAGTTTGCCTCTTTCTTTTTTTCTTTTTTTCCTTTTTTTTTCTTTTAGAGTACTACTAAAATATATTGATGAGGCTAAAGCGGAAACCTGCAGAGACTGAAGAAAGTGGAAAGCTTTTCCCTTAGGCAGCCTGAATACASCCTTTGATTCAGCGAAGGTAAGCTGAGAATGCGTGTCAAGAAAGGCACTTTTACATCACCATTTTTGTCAAATTGTTCTTGCTAYATTTTCACTCCTAATTTGTGCATTTGCAGTGTGAAGTCTGTATTCAGAACGACTACTCAGTATGTACTTCACAAAAAATGCAAGTAATAATGCTACTATCAAATAAAATCACCTGGAAAAGGTGATGTTGGACCAGGGCAGAAAGATCAAGGAAGAAAAGGGTATTTAGAAGTCACGTATACTATGAGTAGAAAAAATGYAGGAGGTGTGTAGTTCATCCTTCAGTGCAACCATGCACTTAATAGACTACAGCCGTCCTTCAGCAGTCAGTCCTGCATCCGTGCAGCTGCAGGGGTGTTTGGCTGGGCAGGGAACTTTGTCCTTGAATAAGTGGATGGAAAATCTTTATRTGTGGGTGTGTTTGTGTATAACTACAGCCAGACACATACAAACACACTCATATGCACATGCAGATATCTCCAAAGTCCTTTTATTTTCTAATTAAATTTCATTGTTTTAGTAGGGACAAAAATCTTAACCAATGTAATGATTTTGTTGYGGCTATTACTAAAGTCAGTGGAATTATTAGAGTATGTTCCTTTTCAAAAGATGTGCTGATTGATTGATGCTATTTCCAAATCCCATTTAAAGTTGTTTGTCAGGTCCAGCATAGTAAGAGATATACATTATTATTTTTTTTTTATTTCCACTGAAAGTTGTATCCATTTTCTAATTTAGAGATAAAAATTTTTAGAGGGAAAATAAATAATTTTACAAAGTATGATTTAGGCAACAACATATGCAACTAGTTATGTGTTGTGGAACCACATAAAAGTGAACAAACAAATAAAACTCACATTTTTCTTAATGTAGCATATACATTCAAATAGTAAAGAAAAAAGTGATGATAATTTTACTTTCTTAATACGTTTAAATTGCAAATTAGATTTTGCTTGCCCAATCAAAATTTTCTATATGGTATCTTCCYTTCAATCTCTCTCTCTCAATTAGACATAGAGACTTTCAACTCTCCAGTATTTTGAAAACTGTAATCCTTGAGAAGGCACAGATTTATTAACAATCATCTCATTTGGTCCATAGTACATAATACAGTCATAATGTCACTTAGACCCCAGCTGGCCAGACTCCTTGTAATACTGAATTTTTAAGCAAAGACCTTTTACGTGAAGACTGTGTTTGCAGTTTGCCTACCTCCTGCTCTTGTCACGGAGGCTAAGGACATGCTACTCAGAGATGGTGAAAGGTGCTGCTGCTTTGGTTCACGTGAGCAGTAGGTACGTTCAGCACTACTGTTCCCATGTCTGGTCTCCGTTCTTAGAAGATGATGGAATTGCTCTTGAGTGATAAGAAAGTTAGAGAAATACTCAACTGTCCTTTATTTGAAATATAGTCCTTGGAATAAATAATAAAACCCAGAATAAAATAAAGCTTCAATATATGTAATTGAAGTCTGAAATATGTAGCATCATGTGAATGATGAAGCCCACATCTGCAAGGGGAGTGCTTACTYAACTCTCTCCAGAATAGATCAGATCCACTGAAAAAATTAATGCCAAAAAAAAAGAAAAAAGAAAAAAAGAAAAGAAAAGAAATCTGGACTAAAAATCTGTTCAAAACTGCACTTAAAAAGATAGCTAAAATACAATCAACCATTTGATTTCATGTCTTATATTCTGTGAATTCCAGAGTTACATATTAATATGCAAAAAAGCACTGGACAAGATAACTGGCATCTACCTGCCCCATTTTTAGCCTTCTAAAAGTCGAATATGTAGGTTCAACTAGTCCTTTTAGGCTTCTTTTTCAGTACGAGGGGAGAGAGAGAGAGAGAGAGTAAAAGAGAGAGGTTGTCCTTACCCTAGGAAAGAGAAGAGGGTGAAAAGAGCAGACCAAGTGGGTTGTGACTTTCCCCTTCCTTGCCCACCGCTGGAAATCCTAGCAGAGGAGGGTGAATTATCCCACGGAACCGTAATCGAGCGAGGGTCGCCGCACGGCGGTTTCCCGAGGGGCAGCCCCGCGCCCGGCCCAGCGCCGTGCCGCCCGGACCCCTCTGCTTTCRGCCTCGCTGCAGCTCGCCTTGGCASGCTTCTCACAAACAAGCATGGCTGCGAGTTGCTTTATGTTTTTCCAACAAACAACTCTTGGTTGACAGCTAGGAGAGATATTTAATACTGAAAACATGTTTCCTAATGAAATGCTGTATCAGCTTTAGTTTCCCTGCAGTCTCAGCTGTAATAGTGTTTTGGAAACCTCTGTGACTGATTTCCTTTYTCTTTTGCTGTAAACAATGTGCAATTCCTGTAATATCATTTTTTTTTCTATTACTTTGATTCCCCTAAGGTTCCAAAACTATTTCCACATTTACTGTGTTAGTATCTTCAGCTTATTCTTGCTCTGCAGCCTTGAAAGTGTGTTTCAAAATTTCATTCCTGAGTTGTTGCTGTTTCACCATCTGACAGGAGTGAAGGTCCACATAGGGTAAATAAAAGAGGTGGTGGTGATTATTATTATTCCTATTATTACTTTGGAGGCTTTTCAAGCTTGCATGCTCTTTTCATGGTAGCTAATGYAGTAAACATGGGGAAAGGCCCAGAGACAGTGTAGAAGTGGTTCTCCATCTTTGCTTGCAGTTTTGTTTCTTCTCCTTCTTTCCCTCCACCATCTCATAACAYTGTTTCTTTGAAGTTTCACCCCCAGAACATGGGCATTTCCTCCTCCCCTTTCCCAACCTCGTTATACTTCTACCCTGCAGTAGCACAGACTTCAAAGTAAAAAAGCTAGCAGAGCTGATTAGGTGGTAAGCTGCTCGAGCTCTTCCCYAGAGCATTAGCAGATACCCCTCACCACTTGTAGGACCTGGCTTGGCATCCTTCCCTAAGCCTCTCCAAATGGGATGGTGCCTACTTAAAATACTGCAAACCAAAGAAGTCTGGGGATATTTTTATTAACGCTCCCCACTTACCGGCAGCGTTAGGACATGTCACAGCTGTGTGATGCTGGGAGTTTGCATCTTTACCCACATACAGAATAATGTGTTTCCTGCAGGTAAAGACATCACGTCTGTCAGTGATTGCAGAGTGTCCCCTGCCCAGTCCAGCTCTCTTGCCTCTCTCCTRGGTGGGTGGTAGGAGAGGCCTTTTAGGATCCCAGCTACTGTATTTAGCATCCAACATGTATTTCAGTCCTCAGATTTGATGCTCTTTATTGGGACAGTCCTCAGCTGCCTGTTATTCACTTAGATATCTGTCTCCTCTCTTCCATCAGGCATTAGACCTGAGCTATTTCTCCATTTAAATTACTATTTCAGGATACCACGGACTGCTTGATACACACAATTATGACGGAATAATACGTGAAAGCTTTCATTATTTTGGCATTTTTGTCATAACAAGCTTTTGTATTCTTCTTCCAACCACCTCTTTTCTTAGGAGGCCAGTGCTTTTAAAGGCTTCATTGTTTTCAGTTTACTGACTGCAGTTTAATGCTTTCCTCTTCTAAAGCAGTAGCTGCATAACTCACTTTCACTTTATTGATACTGCCAATGATATTGTGCTGTAAGCAAATAATTTCCCATATTCTCCCTTTGGATTGTTGTCTGCTTATGCCTTAGTGTCAGTTTTGAACTAGATAAGTAATCCTTCTGCACAGAGACTGTTACATGGCCTTAAGCAGGACTGTTTTTATTATTTTGCAATGCTACCTAAAAAAGAGGTTTCAGTATTCCTGCTAAACTCCTGTCCTTAAAGGCATTTTGAGTAGCTTGCACTGTTCCACTACTCCTGTCCCTTCTGACTGGGTCACACATTTATGCAAAATATCTTGCTTTCAAATATTATTAATATATCTCCTGGCATTTTTTTCTGTTTTGTACAGTTGTAGATATTTATAACAAGTTTGTCATACTGGTGTTATGTGCTCCCCTTTGTGTGTTCTACATGGGTAGTGCTTATTCACTGCATCACTGAGTATTTGCAGAACATATATTTAGTTGCGGGACATATCTTAGTGTTCTTCTATTTGGCTATCATGACTACAACTTTCCTCTGCTTTCTGGATATTTGATATCCTTCAGCACATGAAAACTATATTATGAAGGAGTTTTTCYGGGTATTAAAGTAAGCTCTGCAAAATATTTCTTGTATTCTATTTGCCTTTGAGTTGAGTATGCTATTGTATCGATTAGCTTTCTTGACTTTTGAGCTGCAAGCCAAGATCTTTGGGCTGAGACCCACAAGCTCTTGAAGAGTGGAAGGAAGGGGAATGCCTAGACTAATTCCCAGGCGGAACACAATGAGACCTTTCCAGGATTCCCACCAGGCTGGTCTGATTGTGCAGCTGAATCCAAGGGTGATTTAGCTATATCAGCCTCAATAGTTCCTGCAGTTTACTTCAACTGTGTACTTGTGTTATGCAATGGTCCGTCATCTCATACCAGCCGTGTCTTGCAGAGATCCTCTCAGAGCTTAATCAAGTTATGAAGCTTGAGGAGAGCTCAAGCATATGGTTCAAAAGACACAAGTTGCCCAGCAGTTAGCATCTCATCGGTAGACCCCAGATTTATCTCACCAAGTATTATTCTTTGTATGAAATTACCAGATTTTGGGAAACAACAGAGCTCTAACAAACTGTGTAGAGATTTCTTATTTGCTGTAGTGATCATGTCACAGGAGATGCCTTCTGTGTCTTTACGTCTCTGACTTGTGGCAGCTGCCTGAGCTTTCTCAAGTCTTGCACAGATCAGCTACATTAACTCTTTCCACCTAGTACTGCTCTGTGAAATGCTTATACTTGTAAAGCACATATTTTTARCTGTCATATTTTATCATATTTCTAATATTTATATTTATCATATTTTAAATTCCCTTTCATGAAAGTCATTATCTCATAATTATTTCTGTTATCATATGTTTTCTTAATCAAGACTGTTCACAGGATAAGAGATTTACATACTTTAAGCCTGTCATATTTCCATCAAGGTTTTACTAGGTATTTGCTGCAAATCTAACCTATGAATGTCCAGAATATCCAGTGTCTGCAGTTCAGCTTATTCTGTTTGCCTTTCCAGATGCCTAGAAATCCCCCAAAACTAGTCAAAATACATTTGTAGAGAGAAATATGTGCAGATTTTGCTTGGTATTTGGTAGTCCTACAGGTGGTTGGCTAGACAGGTTTGCCATCAATAAGGGATGTCTTGATGTCAGACTTCCCAGTGAGGAACGAGCTCTGCAGCTTATTCTCAAACACTAACACTTCCATATGAGCTATTTTGCAATATGCTTTGATGAACATGAATGTTAACGGTAAATCTCACCTCCACGGCATCCCTGGCCATCCAGCCAAGGTCCTACACGCAATATTACAGAATAATCCTTAGCAGCATTAGCCAGCTTCTGAATTGCTGGTCACAACATTTTTTTTCTTCTAACAGAATCAGCTGCATTACAGCCTTGTTTCTCCTGCACTTTAACACAAGGATGCACACAGCATCTCATTCTTCTTGTTCGGGGGAGGGAAGCAAACACTGATAATGCAGGACAGGTTTGGGGGAGAAGAAAGGAAAGGTCACTTTGAACTCATAGCAGCAACAAAATGTAGCTCAGAGTTCTGCAAAATTAGTTGTCGATGTTCTGCATGGTTTTGGGGAATACTATTACTTCAACAGGGGAAAAAAATGATATAAAAATAATAATGGAAGTTGTAAAGTGAAGCTCTTAATGGTTTGAAAATGGCAAAGCTAAAGTTTCTTGTACATTCCTAATTGCACCTCTCTTGCTTAGTTTTAGGAACCTTTTTATTTTTTATATTATCACCTTCTGTTTCTCAAATTATACWGTATATAATACCAGAGTTGGGCTACCTTTATATCACCTCAAGGACAAGTATGAACTTTATACAGATCACACAAAAAAAAAAATTAATTGTGATTCCAAAGGCTAAAGAAAAGCTGTTTCACATGTTTAACAAGTAGATGTTATTTTTATATTTAACCGCTCTGTAGAGCGTATGCCATTTCTTCCAATTAGAGAAGTAGAGCACAGCTCAGCAAAGTCTTAGGTGCATTTTCTTGTGCACGTTATTTGTAGCCCTGCCGATGCTGATGCCACCAGAGGAGCAGAAGGCAGAAAGGTGAAGGACTCGTAGGCATTTTGTGAGTGACTGCAGGGCAAAGAACTGATCTTTGGGCAGCAGGGAGTCGGAAAAGGCGCTCTGGGTGACAAAAGGTTCAAGGACTGCTGTCTGCCTAGGTTTGGCTTTCCTTTGCTTCTAACTAGAAAAATACATCCAAGTGCAGCTGAAGGACCTAATGGCTTTTTTTTTCCTCACCCTTTCCCCCTATATATAATTTTTTCTGCACACTGGCGTGCTACCTTCTCCTCCCTTCATGGGATTTAATGTCTTTGCAAACCTAAGGCATTTTAACCCATGGAATACTGAAAAATTTTCAAATGAAACTAAAGGTAGGTTTCATCTCATCATATGTCCCTGACAGACACTTTTGAGAGTGCTATTAGTTTTATCTGAAAGTCCATGTCTATACTTGGTGAGGTGAATAATGTCCTAAATTGACCTATTCTTGTTAATTACCTACATAAGTGGCCTATGCTAGCAGATGTCTATAATATAAATGTCAGCCAGTCAGGCTGGGATCCTCCTCACCTGGTTAAGTCTATAGGTAAGTGATACCAACCTGACAAACTGAAGACAAATACAAGTATCTGYAATTATTTTTCCCACTGAACACACATTTTTAAAGAAAAAAAAAAAAAAAGAAAAAGCAGCTCTCAACTTTCTTGAGAAACATCCATGCTTGACCCATAAAGCAYCTACTGCTAAAAGGAACCTCTTTCCTTCTAGATGCTGAGTATTTGATRCGATACAACATGTACAATTTTTTCTGCATTAATAATTTCTCAGAAAGAAGTAATTATTACAAATCAGAAAATTATTTCAATATATTCCATTTATAACAAATGAAACCATTAGATTATTGAATGTATCAGTTGTTTACATCTTTAAAAATGTGGTTAGCTTAAAAATAAATTTTTGTAACCATTAGGAAATCAAAGAAATGCTAGGTGTGAAAAAACTTGTTTGTTCAAAGTGAAATAATAGAGTACTATTTAAATATCTTGCATGGATGTCTTCTACGTGGTTACAGTGATTACTAAAAAGGTTACTTTCAATTATCAAAATCAAAATGTTAAATTTTAAAGATATTAAAAAAAATCAGGGCTTTTTCTCTCTCTCTTTCTCTCTTTCTCCCTCCCTCTGTYTGTCTGTCTCTCTCCTTTTTACTAAGTAAACAGTCTGGTGGGATGGACAGTAATTTACAAAGTACCAGAACGACACAACATCATGAGAGAAAACGCTGTGCAACTTAAGAAATCTGTCATATGAAAGAAAAAGATCTGAAGCTTTTTTTTATTTCTTGTTATATTTTTGTATAGATTTCAGACAGTTCTCTTCCATCAGTATGAAGGACTTGGAAATACTCAGAACTATGTTGATCCGCCTGATYGGTCCCAGATAGAAGTAGCCAGGAGGTGGAGCAGGAATTCTTGTGCTCAAGACCTGGCACCAGAAGCTATGTGAGATAAGCCGAAAACTGAGYGTAAGTTATACGTCCCAGCAGAACAGAAGGCAAGTTTGTTATTGCAAAACTGTAACAACACAGCCTCAGAGAGTAGCTGTCCCTGCGTTCCTTCCCTGGCTGGATCTTTGAGGAATGCTTCGGAGTCTCAGTGGGAGACTTTCTGGTGCTTCCTTGAGCGCTGCCCGTGCCGAGTGTCTCCCCTGGGACACTCTCCCTCGAGTTGTCCTTGGGAAGCTAAGTGTTCTAAGGCTCCACATTAAAAATGAACTTCCAGAGCAACCCTGRAGAAAACCTCATTCCCTCTTCTAATTCTAGGCAAATTCTAGATTCTAGGCAATCTTTTCCTTCTGCAGCTTTGTTCCATGCTAATCTGTATGAAAACATAAATGAAGCACCCCTAAGCGAGGACAAACTCGCCTTTAATTTGATAAAAAAATTGTTGTGTATCACCCAGAATGACTTCTCACCTATCCTGATGCTTTCAATTCAAGAAGTCAATTGAACTTTAACTATAAACTCATACTATAAACTCCAACAGGTTGGTAACTGAATGTCCTGAAAAGATTTAGCAGAGAGTCTTTGGAAACATTAATAAAACAGAGGTGGGCTTTGGAGGCAGGCTGAATGGACAGACTAAGCTCTTCCTTTAACAACTTGGAAAAAAATGATAGTTTTTAAATGCTTAAGCATTTAGTTATTAAGTTTGATACTGCTGTACAGCTTCTCTATTATGTTATATTTTCTATTATGTCTTCTGATATGTCTTAGACTCCTTTCCTTTGCATTTAGATGGCATTGAAAATGATTATAATTTCATATTGGCATGTTAAAAGGAAGTCAAATTATATATGTTAACAAGAAATTGATTCTGATTTTCAATACACATATTTTGGGGCCTCAATTTGAAGGTGCCTGTTTATTCCTTCTGCCTTTTCCTTTTTTAAGGGGCATTAGAAAGGTGTGCTCTCAGTAGGTTGGATGCTGAAAGCCAGCATCATCTGGAGCCTAGCATCCCAGAAAAAAAAAAACAGTCCTGCCTTCTTTGAGCTTATTCTAGATTTGAATACTTTCCACTACAGAAATAYTATGATGTCATTTTTTTTCTTTTGTTTAAAAAAGAATTTAAATGTTTTTCAGTAAGTATATGTCCTCTTGAAAGATTTTGTCCTAAATCACTTTATCTAGATACTTACACAACTGTTAAACTGCTAGTAAATAATAGTCTAAATATAGYCTAAATAGTCCCAGAATTGTTAGTAAAAATGAACGTATTCCAGATAGTATGCTGAACACAAAATTTCCAACACATTTTTCTTGCAAACTAATTTTTAATATTTCATACATTTAACAGCTCTTTTTGACTTTGTTTTTTCAAATTCTTGTCAGATACATTAGCTCTGTTAAATTGTCCTTTGACATTAGACCCTGGAAGCCTTCAGCGGACAACAGCAGTGAGCTTTCTGGAACACATTTCAATTCAGAATTTTGGTCCAAATACTATTGAAATTTACATGTTGAAAAATGAGAGGAAAAAAATTACAATGAACTCTTTCCAGTTTTTGATCAGCTCAGAAAATGATTGACATTCTACAATGTGCAGAAATTTATACTGAAGATGTTTACTAAAAGTAGAGATATAACATCTGTGAAGGCCATCTACCCTGTATAACAAAAATTCAATAGAAAAAGAAATGCTATTGAAAATCCAACTTCAGAATAGATTTGATAAATGCAGAACAAAAAGGTTGAATGAGAAAGACTTCAAAGCTATAACAAACAAGTATATGTAATGGAAAACAAATAAGATCAATAATATGAATTTTAGTGGTTGAGTTTTGGATCAAAAGAAAATCTTGTAAGTCAGTGAAAATGAAAATGGGACATAATAGCCCTTTGGAAATCACCTGAATGAGGACATGATATTCAATCGTGAAAGCCAAGAGCATGGTTTAGGTCTATGTCCTGTTGGGTGGGAAAGAACGTATGAGAGTAACTCAACCTGAGACTTGAACGAGCGAAGTGGTGGAGACATTTTCTGGGCTGCCAGGGCGAGCAACCRAACTGATTAAGAATTATTACAGGAAATGGAAAGAATTGGTTGGGAGAAAAATGTGATGAGTGTGAGTGCTCATTTTTATTAAATCAACCATAAATGGCAAGTAAGATGTACAAAAAGAGATACCTATGAGAACATGTCTGAGTCCACAGAGCTGAAAAACTGTGAGTATGTTTTGTATATGTGTACTGTATATGTACAATACAATTGTGATTCTTAACAGTAAGATTAGGATTTTTACCTTCATTCCACACAAGTTTAATTCTTTCTAAAGCTCATATCTCTAGTGCTAAATATCCATACGATCCTGCCAGGGTTTAATAGACTCACTGCTCAACCGGTGAAAGTCTTGCTGCTAACAGACTGACTCCACTAGGAGCTAATTAGCAAATGAAAAGCTTGGACATCAACAGAGAATATGAAATTTGCATTTATCTGTGTGGATATACACTCAATAGGCCARTTTATATTTACTGGAAAAAAGGGGTTAATAAACAGTTGAAATCTTCATTGCATTTCTGTTTCCTGCRCTGTGAAGTAATATAAGAATCTTGTCTAAGCTTACACTTCTAAAGTGAACAAATGAATGTAAATCCTACCAGTACTGATTTTGTAGAATATAAAATGGTGTTGCTGTGGAAAKATCCTTCAAAACCTTACTAAGAGAAAAATAAAGTACCATTAAATTTTTTTGCTTTATAAATATTAAAGATAAACCTAACCCCCTCTATTGGCTTTATATCATTAATCAAAAGAGCCTAATAGTCCCAGCTCGATACAGAGTTAGATTTTCTTCTTGAAGTCAGTGGAAAATTTTGCCATGAGTTGCACCGAAAAGTGTGTGTTTGTGGTGTGTTCTGGTTTTGAGGTGTTGACAGAAGCATGGGCAATTGGGTTCAGTTTCTGGAGCAGGATGAAAGATCACAGTATGTTCTAAATATTTTGTATGCTATGAAGCAGTTTTTAGGGCCTCTGGGAGTCTTGGCCACTTCAGCGTTAAGTTGTGCAGTTTCCCTTTAGTAACCACTCTTGGAATATGGTCTCTGATTAAGATCCCAAAGCTAAGAGCCAGAGAACGACCGCTCTTGTTGCTCAGCTTTTYTTTCTCCTAGAAGCTGGCAATCTCAAAATCAAAATGGAAAATGTTCTCTAATGAAAACTAGTAACCGCGACATCTTCTAAGGTTGTCATAGGAATTGAATAGACCGTATGCCCTATGTGTATATATGTAACAATTTGGGAGGATAGAATTTATGCATATGCTTAGATGCTAATAAAAATAACTTGTTAAATCATGATTCAGAAGGCATGCAACACCAAATTAAATCAAATTCATTGGTATATGATGCCAAAATTTGTTGTTCTTAAGGATGATATGCATGAGATAAGCCTGGTACCCCATTTGTGTCACCTTACAGGGTTCAAACTAGCCCAGCTCTGCTCTTCTCACTTTCTCATCCTTGTCCTTCTCCCGAGAACTGTAAGTTGGAGGAAAAACATGTTTCTCTTCTTGCTTCTCCTCATTTGCGATAATCYTATTCTCTACAAAAATTGTGAGTGCTGGTGCAGTTAGGCAGCATTTGGGAGAACCTGGAGAGGTCTGGGTGAGGGGTGGGATTAGGCTGACGCGGGACAGTCTATGTCCTAATGCATGTGGGAAAGGTGGAAGCAGCACTCTATCTCTGCTGCTTTCACCAGTGGTGATGGCCTAAAAAGAGTCTCTAATCTCAGAAATTTCATAATTGCTGGGAAGCAAAGCTTGGGGGGAAAAAAGAGAACCTAATCAGAGCTCCTGGAAAACTCCTTAGTTCTTTGCAAAAATGCTTAACAATATTGTGCTCTTTTCCCGACAGCTACACAGAGAAGAAGCGCAATGGGACTCCGTCACGTGAGCAGTGAGACCAGATGCACTGACCTTACGACATGTAGTTGTTCAGTTGCAAGCACAGCAAATACAGCTCTTTGGATAGACATAAATTTTGGGACACAATTGCATCAGAACCAGCACTGACATCTTCCCAAGATTCAAGATTTGTTCATATACTGACAAAACTTACTGAAAGAAGATTATGAAAATCAGATATAAAAGAATGACATGAGAAAGAGGACAAGAAACTTAAAGTCCAGACCGTTACCTAATGGCTCAGGAGCCGAGGCTCTAAGAAACTAACTAAATATCTTGAAATTTGTGATAAAATTGCTAATTGATAACAGTAAAGTGACAGAAAAGCAATGTCAAATGGTGTTCAAAATTTCTTTTGCTGCTAGTTTCTATACTTCAGATAAGAAAAAAATGTTTTCTATAAAGCATTAGATATTATCAAAATTTAACTATTATTTATGTATGAATTCTGCTGCATTGATAGGTTTAGCTTTAGCTTGCCTATGAATCTCTCAAACCTCCTCCAGCTTCTAATCAGCCTCAGGCATAACACTGGCTAACACTGGCACAGAAAGGGAGATTAACAAGCAAGTATTTCTTCTTATTTTTGAATTTCACAGCATTTCTATGCTTCAGAGCCTCCAGCCGTACTACCTGGGGCTATGATCTCATCAAACCTCAAGAAACGCCAGTCTGGGCTAGCTTTGTAGCCTCGTAGAAGAAGGAAACCTCCGAGCACGTCAGCAGTTCGTTATGCAGCAGCCTACCCTCTGTATCACTGCTGACCCTGGTGGTATGGAGCAAGGCTTCTTGGATGACGGGCAAAATTATATTTCTAATCACTTACGGTTATCAAAGGACTCATGGTATGTTTTGCAAAAGTAAGATGATTAGCTTCATTGTCCTGGCTAGCTTCCAGCTCGAAAAGCTTCGTTCACTGCATGCAAACGTGTCAGGTAGTTTCTAGCATAGCTCCTTTCTCTCTAAAATGTCGTGCAGTGTGGCGCTTGGAGCTGTTGTACAGCTGCCATATTCTTCCTCAGGGATGACTGGATCTTAGTACGAAAGAATAAAGTAGGTATAGTATTGTTTTAAAACTTCAGGGATTATTTTTTTTTAAAAGCAGATGTTAAGCTGTTCATATTCTTATATGAAGAAGGAGGAGGGCAGTGAGGGGGAGGGAAAGATTTCTGATTATGGTAGGAAAAAGAGTGGAAAATACATCAAGTAATGAATAAGATCAACTAATGAATTATTCTATACGATAATGTTTATTGCAGTGACTGGGGACAACTGATTCCCCAAAATGATTATTTTGAAATTGGATTAATTTTTTGAGTGTTCAGAAGTAATCCGTAAACACTACCTGCATCTCACTTATACTGTTCTTAACATTTCTTTCTTAAATCTTGAGAAAGAAAGCCTGTGAATGATGCACAGCCGTATGTCAGGGAGAAAGGCACTGTTAGAAAATAGGATTTTTTTTAGAAAGGGGTGGATAGAATAGGCTACTTTGCTTCTGTAATCTGAGTGACCCTATCAGTGTGAAAGATGGTTTGCAACCATCTCCAAATATGTCGTTTCAACTCTCTGGACTGCAGTTAGCCCTGAAATGATCCTTCCAGCCTCGGGTTGTCTGGATGGATGCAAGCCATCCTCCAAAGCCTTAGAGCTGCTGTAAAAATGGTTTAGGCAGAATTATGGATGCATCATGTGAATATTCCCATGGGCAGAACCGAGGGACTTGGAAGAGGTGAGACAGATTATGCTGAGTAACTGGTTGGTTGTTAAGGGTAGTAACCTCCTTACACGGATCATCTACAACCATATAATCATAGTCTCATAGGAGTCTAGAACGCAAGAGCTGTACACAGGTGGCTAAAAAATRAGTTTGTGAACTACTGAGTTATTTTCACTTTACAGATGTTATTTAAAATTAAGAAAAATATTATTTCACTGAGATACATTTATGCCAATTTTTACTGTCTGGATTTTTAAAATTTTCTGTCTTTCTGCTGCAAGCTATTTCCACTGTGTATCAGTTATCTTTGACTTTGCACCTCACAGAAGGGCTTGAAGAAATTCACTTACTCTGTGTGTTCAGTCCCACCACAGGTGTCCTGTGCAAACAAATGATCATGGTGGGAGTGTGACTGATGTTATAACAGGCTCTGAATGTTCCGTTTTTACATTAAAATACCTCACTGTTTGAACCAGATGAGAATTTTTGGAATAGAATTTACAATATGGGATATTCAGAAGGACAGCACATTTTTCCTATTTAAAAAAAAAAAAAAAAAAAAAAAAAACAGCTAAATGAATGTCTAATATGAAGTGCAAGACAAAGAAAACCAGCAGGGATGTAGCTGTTTGCAAAGGACAATTTTACTGCTGAAGAACAGTCAGGATTCCTTCTGATTTATGTCTTAGGAGACCACCACTCTGGTCAATAACCAGTAGAGTTTCTCATGCAAATACACTGGAGAAAAGTCCATCCTCCTCCACGCTTTTTTTCCCCGTTTCTCTGTTATAATTTAAATCTAGATGTTTCAAATGTCCTTCCTTCAAATAGGACCAATGGTAAAGGTCTTCCTYTTTTTTGGGACCTATTTTTACTCAATTTGATGTGCAAGGGTTCTCCAAAGTCTTATATTTTTTGCACAAATCAGGACCCCACATGGAAACTCTGATGCCTTAATATCCATATTACAAACCCTTACCTAACTGCAGAATCCTTGCAAAATCACTGGGGCAAAATATATTACCCTGAATGATTTAAGAATTTCCAGAAGTCTCAACAAAGTAACTTAGTGCCTAGGCTTTCCTGGCTGCATCATTTGCAATTAATGAAAAAATAGATACCAGATCACTGGCAATGATGTGGGTTTATTCAATCAATGAATGTTCATTGAATAAACGGGTGCAACATGGGAGGTTTTTGTTAGTAGAATAATAGGGTTAAAATAATTAAAGCTTTTTTTCTGAGTAGATTGTTCCACAAATGGTTTATTTATTTTCTCTTTTTTCCCCCCTACAAAGCATCTACTGTATGCATTCCACAATGTCAGTGTCTGAAGAATGCCTGTTTGGATTCCCCATGTACAATCACAGTCTCCTTGGAGACAAAAGATTTATTTATTTATTTAGATTTCTTTCACAAGGACTCTGCTTCTAAGAGAAGTGCCAGAGGTACAAAACAGTGATGCCACTAAAAGCAAGCGAGCTGGCTCTGGTTGACTAAAAAAAGTACAGTGCTCCTTTCACCTCAGCTGAGTGTCAATATATTATATGGGATTTTACTGCAGTTTTACCTAAAGATAACCATTTCCAATTGCAGTGTGTGTATATACATATATAGATACGTATGTATAATATATAGGTACTATAGTATCTGTATCTACACATGCATACAGAACACTAATATATAAGATCACATGCATTAGTGATGTTATATTTCTAAGTAGATAAAGAATGTAAGTAGATGTGAAATCATAYGTGGATGTTTTTTTTCTAACTGACCAAGCTATCTGAAAACCAAGTACTTCTGCCAATTCATTACTGCCAAGAATGATACGACATCAAAGACTTTCTGGTCTGGTGTCAGAAGATGTATGCAGAAGTGACACCAGCAACCTCTCCCCCAAATTCCTAACGCAGAGCAAGGGGAATGTCTTGACTTGCTAGGATACAACCCGGTTTGTAGGACTACAGACGATAACGTTGCTGCCTACGACGTTAGTTGTCATTCCAGACAAACAGAGCAGTTAAGGAGCTGTGGTTGATGAGMAGAAAAAAAGAATATGAGGATGAAATTAACACCCAGAGTACTGGAGAGGAAAGTTAGATGAAATAGGATAAACTGATTAGCAAGTCATCACTGTAACTTTCATATCAGTGATATATTCCAACATACAGCTGYTTATTCCTTAGCTGTCTGGTACTTCTCTGTCTCTTCTGTCACATTCTCTTTTAACATATAGATGAAAATAACTTGCACTAGTAGTTCTTTATCTTATTACCGAAATAAGTAAAACTGACAGAAAAGGAACTTTGTAGTAACTTTAATACACTTTCARCACAAGGATCACATTTTTTTAGTGACAGATGATAAACTGCATGCCTGTTTTGTATGAGCAATTAGCTCGGGCAGATAAAGGTGTATTGGATATGCCAGTTCTGATTGATAGAACAGTTTATTTTTCCTCCCCCCTTCCCGTGCAATCATCATGATTGCAAAGGCAATTGTAAGAACAACTGCAATTTAAGGCAGGGTCTGTTTGCTATTCTAKACTAGTACTCGTCCTGAAACCACAGAGCCCCGTTCTGGCTGGTCCCTTGCACCTCCCATGATTAACATGGTTAGAAGGAAAACTTTCACGGTGTTTTCCTGAACAGAAATATATAGCTGATGCTTATGCAATTGTAATGTGCAATGCYGAATTCCCTTCCCCCACCTCCCAAATTATAGGTTAAATATGTTGGGTATGTATTATTAAAATGCATATTCATGAATCAAAACTACACAGAAGATATTTAAAAAAATAAGATGAGTGTATATGGGGAGGAGTGGGAACGGTTAGATATTCTAATCTTCCAAACAGTGACTTTGTACTGTTTCTTTTGAAATGGAAATCTAACGATACCAAGAGGTTTCTCACTGACAGTAAAACTCCGCATTTGTTGTGTATTTTGCTTCACAGAAGGTATCTAGCAGAAGCAGTTCTGTAATCACTACACTGCTGCAGCTATTCTTCACAAATCCTACTTGCAAATAGGAAAAGGTCTTCCTTTTCTGACGTCTATCTTTGGCCTCTCTGCTGCAGAGCTTGTTTCCTAGAACTAGTTTTCAGCTGAGCCAAAAAATTTCCATAAAGATGAACTGGTTTCTGTCTGATACACTGCAGGCAGGGACAGAACATGTTGTTCTGACCCAGGCTGAGCAGAGACTTCAAATTGAATCTCCTCTAAAACACGGAGTTCTCATCCACGCGTTCCCCACCTCATGCATAGACATTCCCTTCCAAACCAAAGCGCTCCGAGTTCCACGGAAAAAATAACCATTCCTTACACGTGAAAACATTAGGAATGCTTGTTGTTTTGCTCGAGGGTGACTCAAAAAGCAAACTTAGGAATCTTGAAAGTGCCTGTGAAAAAGCATCTCCATCCCTTGGTAAACACAGCCTCTCCATCCCTTGGTAAATACAGCCTTTACATCTTGGTAAATAAAGCATCTCCATCCCTTGGCATCCCTAACTGCTGCCACGTGTGGCGGTGCTTAATACGTGGGCTGTCAGGGCAGATTCGCCCCCAGAACCTGTAGCCATCTAAACTGTCAGTCAGCTTGAAGCCAGCTAAGCTTTTGATGCCATATCTAAGGTTAGGTGAGGTGSATCACATCCTCATCCATTAGAATCAGGTTATATTTTACACACAGGGCTCTGAAAAAGCAAATACAAAACTCAGGTTTTATACTCTTTTATACCCACTGATCTGCTACACGTTTGTGTGTAATTTTTTTCAAAGGTAGGTACCGTTGTTTCACTTTCCCTCATTTTCTTGTTTGTTTAGTTAGTCCTACAAATAGATTGGTGGAAAAACCTGTCTTAAGTATGGTTAGGACTTGATCTTCAAAGTCACAGCTTTTAAAGTGCAAAGGAGTAATAAATCATTTAAGTGGGACTTATCTAACTTTATCCATTTAAAAGTTTTGCAATCAGATAAGGTAATCATATAGGACTGTAATCCATGGAGAGAGAGRTGGGCCCGTAAGGAGGCAATTCATGCCATCTATTGTATATACAGTAAAAGCTAGATGAAATGAATCCAGCCTTAAAGGAGAATTTATCATGTTCCCAGCTTTCTGGTTCTGGTGCATAATCATGTTCACTGCTATCACTCGTTTGAATTACTGCGGCCTTGTTTTCATCTCCTGTTCCTCCAAAAGTTAGAAGATACCTTCAATACCTAAGGAATGTGAGAGATTAAAAATAATTATAAAATTATGTGACCTTGAAGTCTTTAGTTTAGAACACAAGGGAAAATAAAATGCCTCTTGCCTACTGAGCAAGAATTTCTTGTCATTTAACTAACAGAAGCTGAGAAGACACATTTCAGATAGACCATATACTTTGGGTATGATGAAAGTAGAGGAAAAACAATTAGGATTGCTGTGACTAATATAAACATGTCAGTAAGAGAAGGCAATCTTCTACTGTCTAGCATAACTGTGCAAAGCTCCCACGTCAATAAAATGCAGGATTCATTGTGGTGCCATAAGGAATTCACCTCCTTTGTCATGTCAGAGACTCCCAAGTGGACACAGCAAAAAGTTCATCTAAGTACACTTTTACTATAACTGTTTACTGCCTCGCAGAGAAAAAAGCTATCATATTCAGAGTGCAAAGATGTCTCGGTAGGCTGACAAGCAGAATAAGATCTTTTCTCAAAGGAACTGAATGAACAGAAACTTCAACTATCTGGTTCACATGCAAAAGTCACTTTTTCCTCCTTGCATTCCTGCATAATAAAAAATAATAGAAAAGTATTGAGAATGAAGGAGGATCTTTATATATCTGAAAATAGTAACAAGGAAGAGGGCAAAGGCAATGCTAGTGAAAGGAGTGAGCCAGTCTGGCAAAACTTAAGCCATACAAAAAAAAAAAAATAAAATAAAATAAAAAAGAGGAAAACAAAATATTTCTCTTGCAGAAAAGATGGACTTGTTGCACAGAGGTGCAAGTGTAGCTGTCTCTGAGAGACACAGAATGGCAGATATGTGCAACACTTCTTTTCTCKTTTCTGCCTGAAGAATAGTGGAGTAATGAGAGTCTATTTAAATCTATGAGGAGATGCTTCAGTACTAGGCAAAACCCAGACATACCTACTGCTAGTATCTTCATCCTTTGCTAGGCAGCATATTTTTTCTTGGAGTGACTAATGTTTTATTTAGAAAAGTAGTTTTCTTGCAGCCATGGTAGCTCAAGGCTATAAATTATCCAGAGAGACAATKCTTTTTTTGGCAAGCTTTTGGAATTCAGGAATTTTTCAGGTCTCCCGAAGAAGGTATGCTATGTATGCTTTCATGGTGGCTGTCTGTTCTTCCTCTCTCCTACCCCAAACCAGCATCAGATAGTTAAACAGAAGTCCTGATTCTCCTTACATATCTTGTATCTCACTTTAGAAAAAGTTATTATGCTTCTTTARTCATGAATTTGGACATTGAAGGAAAAATACTTACAGAAAGAAAATCAAATGAGGGYTATTTAGACCCAGCTGGTGAGCAAAAGTTTGCTCCTTGGAGAGAAATGACATAGTCTACATTTATCCTGGTGAAGTTAGGCATGCCTGGGAAGGTTCCCTGGCACTGGGACATGACCATTTATGCTAGTAAAGCATTAGAACATTTCCTGGCATAGTTTCAACCCATTCCAACAAGCTTCTTCCCTGAACAACTTCTGGACGTGGCTTGGCAGCTGGAGCAGTCCAGGAGCCCTTCCAATAGGCAGTTTGCACACAGACAGCCTGTTCTGGAGGCTGAAACACTTCGTTAGAAAAGAAAAGCGATGTCCTGTACCAGTTGGCCTCATTGCTTAAAGCTATTGCTGGGTACGTTTAATTTGCTCATGTACATGTAGCCTCGGTGAAATCTGTTCCCATACGTGAGCACAGGAACAGGTCAAAATCTTGGAAGGAAGAAAGACTCAAGATAATGTTTCATTTGAGGTGGTGTTTGTGTATTATCACCATGGAGGTGGGAATGTAAATACATCGTATGCATTTGGCTTTGGAGAAGGCTGGTGCGGCGGATATGACAGTCTACAAAGGCAGATAGACAAAATAGACAAAAAGATTAGATTACATTCAGTAGTCCTGACAAAAGTCAAACAACTTTCCGAAAACAAATAGCCAATTCCGTATATCAAGACTCCATGAGAATCATTATTGTAGCTGATTTATATTTTAAAAACAACCTTTTAGATCAAACTAATACCAATGACTTCAGAGACTGTATCAGACAAGGGGAACTCTAGAAAACAGCTGCACCAGTCCCTGTGATTTGAAAGGCTCYCCTTATATCATATAAAATTGACCATATAAAATCCCCTACTACTGTTCAATATTGAACCAGAGTGGTTTTAATAAAGTGAAAATGAAATAATAGAAAATTAGATTGTTGAGGAGAAAACTTCTGAAGAAAAACTAAACTGCTGATAGATAGATCTTTAAAAAATGCATCATACAGATGAGCTAACATATTCAAAGATATTGAAGTATTCCGAGGCAGTTATTAGAGGATTACACGATTTTCTTAAAAATAAAATAAAATAAAATAAAATAATTACCTGCTGGAGAGTATACTTGCTATGGCATCAGTCTTAATGCTATAGAAGAGTCCAGCTGATATTAGGGAGGAAAAATGGGGCAAAGAATTTAATTAAAAAAGAAAACCTTTCAAATAAGATGTTATAAAGCAGTTCTTTTGAAAGTCCAAAATCAGGCAAAATTGTTGCAGAAGAGGACCAGTTCCGGTGAAAAATAAAARGCAAGGTAATAGTAGAAAGTATACCCAGTTTCACTACCACCATCAATAACTTAACATTGTATCATATCTATCAGCTGTTTCAACTGTTTCCTCAGTCTTCCTCTCAATATTATGTAGTTCAATCATTGAGTTTAACTGAAAATCTTTCCCAGCGTGCTAGCAACCAGCTAAAAGACAGAGTAAACTTTTCACTTTCTCCTATACGTTCTCTTGAGATTTATTACTCTTTAGCCTAGTGTGGAATATAACAGGCAGGAATGCAAACACRATTGAGAAATARYGTCTAGATCCTTTAAAAAGGAAAAAGAAAGAAGGAAAAAAAGATCAAAACACATCCAGTCACTCGGTGGTTTCYGCATAAAACTGTGCTGTGATGACTAGAAACTGTCAAACTTCACTAGACTTGAAGACCGGATTTCGAAGAAAGCRCAGAGCGTTGCCTTCTTCGGCGTGCCAGCGCTAGCGGAGCTACAGTATTGCACTAAAAGGCAAAGAAGCGTGTTGACAAAGCCGGCAGGTAGTTCACTCCAGGAGCCCGGAAAAGTTCGGAAACGGTGCTGGAAGGAATATGTCAACTCCCGTTATAAATTCATGTGGTTATTGGAGGGGGAGTCTGAAGCACTCGTGCACCRAGAGACTACTCTTTCCCACCTGAATGGAAACTGGTTTTATAAGAAGAGATTCAAGGCATGTAATCGTATCCTGGATGCAGGTCTGGACTTTGACCACCTCAGTGTGTGTGTTTGCATTAACCTGTTTCRCAGACATCTCCAGGAAAACCTTTCCAGAGCTCCCTCCTGCCCCAAACGTAGTGCTTTCTTCGTGCTGTTGTTTTGCTGTTGAATGATCCACACCTATTTCTGGATACACCTTAGGGAATGCTGTAAGTTTTGGTGCAATGAGTATCTTGTAGGCACTTGCAGCAGCTAAATCAGAGATCATTGAGGGTTTAAATGTCAGGTAAGATGAAAACAATGCACAATCCACAGTAATTTATCGGCAAGAAACTTAGGGATATTTTTCTGCAACAAAAGATTCCTGAAAAGCAATGGGTGAAGCTATAGGCACTCTCAGTGCTTGTTTCTCTATAAACGCTGTTCAGACAACTGAGGATTAGACGGACCAGCTCTTGTCTACCATCCAAGTAAATTCTGCTCGTTCCTGGCAGAATGGCCTATGAAAATATGGGGGAAAAAAAAAGTAGACAAAGCAACAACTTCTTTGACAAACTTACCTGTGCAGCTGSCAATGCTGTTAGCCAAAAGTATTTATTTTACAATGAAATACCAAACACTCTGGCCAGCTTCTCGTATCAGGACATAACTGGCCATCACCTCATTTACTCACAATTACTCCTGAGCACAGCAGCCATAATTTATCCTTTGTGAACCGCCACATGAACTCATTAGTAATGAAAGAGAAAAGGGAGTGTTTTAAGTCACRACAGATCCTAAAATACTACCATTCTTTTAGCCCATATGGAAAAAATGAAGTATCAGATGAATCCTGTTATTACTTTGTATTCTTAATGTTAATTATATTTTGATCACGTAGATCTCTTGCTGTTGGCTCTTGGGGTAACATGACTAAAGACAACAAAATACTCAATTATTATTTATAAATAATTTAAGAAGGAGGAGTATTAAGAAAAAAAAGCGGAAAAAAAAGAAAAAGAATATGCCAAAAAAAACCCAATGTTTGTTTCAGCTAAAGGCTTTTACACTCCCTCCAGGGGAAGCTTTCAGAAGGGATTATTCCTTTGATACATTGTCTTTTATTAGGAGCACTTTTTTCAAAATCAAATACACAGTAGAACATTTAATTTTTTCAAAGCAGTAATTAATGCTACATCATGCATCCTTGACAACTGGATGTATTTTACAGATGGGCAGTGAAGCCCCATTAGATGAACTGAAATATTAGGACACACGGCTACTGCTTCGTATAGCATCAGCTTTCTACATCGCTTRTGAAAGGACAAAATAACTTCACCTAGTCAATAAAGCTGGATTATAGTTAACTGGGMTACTAGAAACAAAATTCTACAATTTTCCATGAAAATGTGTTCAAGCTTCCAATAGCAATATACACAAATGAATAATTCARCATAGCACTCATGATGGATCGTGGTGTAAGCTCTTCCCCAGACTGCAACTTCCATCAGGTACTGTGGAAGTTATGTAAAAAGGAAGAAGTCCATGGATGAAATAACTGCCATCRAAACACAGTAATGTTGGTTAGCCTTTCCACGGTAACTTTCTGTATGTAAGCACAATCGCACATCTATTTTTTTTTAAGTTATTTTCATTTTTTTTGTTTTGTTTTTTATTTTGTTTTTTTTTATTATTTTATTTTTTATTTGGGAGGAAATAAAAGCAAAGAAAGCCAACTCTGAGGTCTGAGGGCTGGTCACTGGAGGGACCTGATGGTGGATGTTTACATGCRGGCATTTATGTGTGCGTGTGCAAGTTGTGTGCATATTGGGAATACATGCTCAGACTTGCTTCTGAGCAAGTATATATTGGCCCACTGATATGGGCCAAAGTCTCAGTTAAATGTCAGAGCTGCTGCATTTTAAAACACTTTAACCATTTTGCATTGTCTTTTGTCACATCATGATAAAGGTCTCAAAACAAGAATTCCAAGAGGCATCATATTAACATTTATGTATAATTCATATAAAAAATATTTTAAAAGGATATAGCCTAACAGGCCAAGAACTTGCTTAAAAATGTAGTTTATAATACCCTCCAACAATCTGTGCATCTGCCTCACCGTAACRAAGCGCTCCAGAATATTATCATCTTTTATATTGAATATTAACCCCTGGATGGCCAGAGAGGTCTGACGTCTGGCTCCATGCCCTGTGGTTGCCTGTTATTGCCCTGTGTTGCACCTCTGCAACTTCTGATGAATAAGCTATCCTACTTTGGTGCTGTTCTTTGGCAACTGCCTATGGTAAGTTTTTATAAAATCTCATGCACTCAAAGCCACCAGAACTGAAACCTGTAAGAATTCTTACACTCAGTGATTTCTGTCCTACATTTTGCACGGACTGGCTGGTGAAGGCGTCAAGAAAAGAACTTCAGTATGTTGTTCATCAGCCTTTTAAGGACACGTACTCCAGTGTACTTCAGTGTAAGGGTGTAGAAACGATTCTGTGGTTCCACAGCTGTACTGGAAGTTTGATGTTGTGATATCTATCCTAAGAAAAGGTGATCCAGTAAAGTATGTAAGAGACTAATAGTGTATGAACACTCCCAGCTACTGCAGATCCAGCACCACAGTTGACAASTTACACTTGCTTAGTACTATGTATCTTATGTATGTGTACATATGTATGYGTATTAAGATCAGATTGGCTTTTCTCTCAAGCTGTTCAACAGTTACGATGATATTAGAGAATGAATTTAGTTCATATCTGTTAAACTACCCTCTCCCCTCCTCGAGCATTACTTTTTGTCTGACCAAATTGCCTATCGGCTTCAGCAGTTCAACAAGGTCAGCCGACAAGATGATTTTTATCAGCAGGGCTGAGACTTCACAGCAAGGTGGTGTTAAATTCATAGACTCTAACAGATCCTCTCGCAGATTATCTGTCACCCAATCAACAGTGATTTTAAACAACAGTGACTGGATGCAGCCTAACCATAGTTCTGTACTTTTATCTCAGACAACTTTACATTCCCATTTCCATYATAGAGTTTTTGTATCAATAAAATTGTTTTCCAAGGATTTGGAGATGGTTTCAGCAGATCCTACGAGCTYACTTGCTGCACTGAACCAAAGACCTAGTGAGAATGCACCAAACCGGTTTACTAACTTAGACATCTCCCCAAAGAATAGCCTTAAGCTGAAGACCTGGTCAAYAGTGAAGCAACCAGCTATAAAGCCACATTTTGGCTTTTGCCAGAGTGTATGTTGTTGATCTGAGTTACTATCAAAGAATTAAAGATTTTCCTTGAAAAAGAAGTTAGGATGGTGATTTTATTTTCTGTATTTGTTCTTGAACATGACCATCGTTCCTTTCAATCAGCAGCTTATATATTAGTGTGCCATACACCTAGATAGAAGATCCCATCTGACTAAAGAACAGTTCTGCCTTCAGTATCTCAGAAATAAACCTCTAACAATTTTCCATAAATTCATTAACACTTTCTAAACCCCTGATAGAAAATATTAGAAAATATTGTGATTGGCAAAGAAATCAGGAAGCTGTACAACAGTCTCACATAGAGAACGCTGCGCATGTCTCCCTTTCTTGGTATTTTCCTTTAACTAAAGGTCATTCAGACAGGAGGAATATGGCTGTAGTAAGAAAACAGAAAATACCCAAATAAGTACTGATGGTATTTGAATGGCTCAGAATGTAGCATGGGTCAGAATTCACCTGTGAGGATGGAAACGGCAGTAAAATCCGCTTGGAGAACAGAAATTGAGGCACAGAGAGAGYGAAATACTCAAAAGGACTTAAAATGGCACAACACCAGCACTGCAACAGCTAATGTTTAGACACTTGAAACTGAATCCAGAACCTGGAGCAGAGGGCTGGGCTGCAGGGCCTGAGGGGAACGAACCTCCCCAGAATAGCTGTTGTCTTCAGGTACGAAGAAGGTCTAGCTGAGAGGCTGTACACTGTTGTTAGCAGTGCAGTTATTTCACCCCCGAGTTCCCTTCGAACTCCGGAGAACATCATCTGGAAACTTGTGAGCGTTCGTTATGTCTGTTTGTATCATAACCACTTCCACACAGTGACTTTCGCAACTACTCAGTAGTTTAAAAAAAAAAAAAAAAAAAGAGAGAGAGAGAGAGAGAGAGAGAGAGAGAAAAGTCTTTTAAATTTTGTTTTAGGTGTTCAGGATGAGAGTCTCTTAAGCCTCCTGCTGAAACTGCTAGACTTCACAGATTAAGTAAATATACATTGGGAAAGAGATCCTAGTGATCAGGGTATTCATGTGGCAGGAGAGGCAYGAGTTCCTGACATATTCTAATGAATATTTACATAATTTTATATGAAGTATTCACTAGACCAGAAACAGCAAGTAGCCTAATCACTTACCTATAGAATCATAATTTTCTCGCCTTTCAGCTCAATTAATTTTCAATCGTACCTCACSAAGAGGAACAGCCTAAGAGGAGGTGCTCTCCTCAAAGACCGACCCGGCATTTCGAGCGTTTACTTAAAGTAAGAATTTGAAGTCGCTCAAACAGTGAAGAGATTTGAATCTGTTTCTCTCAGTTTCTCAGTATGCTGGTTAAATCACTGCTGTCATTACCTTTTCATTTTCTTTTGTTTATTTTTTTTCCTGGTCGTTAAAAGGCTGTACTTCAGCAATAATTTTAGTGAGAAGGTTCAGTGTTTTAATCACAAATGAAAGAAGCCATCAAAATCTGAGATAACTGCAGGTTATTCCTCACATCACCTATCCTTTGGCCTCTGGCTAGACGTGATGTTTTCCTGGCTTAGCTATCATAGAGCGACGTGCTCAAGTGGCTGCTGACTCTGGACAGGACCGCCGTGGCTTTCATGGGCAAAACATAGGTTTTGGTTCATTTGTTTCCCAGAGAAGTCAAGTCTGGGCAGATGTAAGCATCTTGAGTTTAAAAGGATAGTATTACTCTAGAAGGAACATGGCAAACATCTCTCTTTTTTGATCTTTTTTCATTTTAACAACTCGGCTTCTCRTTATGAGGCTACTTCTAGCATCAGGCAGCAAAGGCAATACGAACTTCTCAAACGAAAGTGACTTTGGGGAGGAAAYGTTATCAAATGCGTTTCCTTCGGAAGTTTTCAACATTTTCACCTTAATCTGCAAAATGAAACATTTCAACTAAATTCACAGAAAAAAGTGGTGTGCCTGTGGGGAGGAAGAGATAGACAGATTTAGCTTTTCAGCCTGGTGTGGGCTCGGGCAAAGTGTCCAAAACTTTATTGCCATCGCTAGTTCAGTAGTTCAGTTCTGAACATAAACYGGTGACTTCGCTGTGATTTGAGATCCTGGAATGACCTATACTAACAGCATAAACTGTCTGACTAGAGGGAGCCTGTTTATGTGACTGTTAAAATATTTGTACTCATGTATTTTTCAACTATACTAGTAAATTTTGTTCACCTAGGTAAACTATCATCTAGACACTTGTATCTGCTTCATTACACTGACGTCTAGGCAGCTTCACCCAAGGAAGGGTCAAGAATATGAACTTACAATTTTTTTTGCCTTTTGCCATGATTTTGCATTAAACCTTGTATTTAATCATGGGTAAATTAATGTCATAATACTCAATATGCCAAATGTTTATTCCTTCTTACTTGTGAAACAGGATGTCATCTGCCAAAGTAAAAACGTAACATCGCATATCCCATAATACAGAAACAGGACAAACAGAAAATTAATTCACCACTACTAACACCATTTATAGCTATTTTACCACAGTAAAATGAACAGTCCAGTATAAGTGGTTATTTCTGATGWGAGAAGGAGCTCTAACAACAGCAAACATATAGAGGTGAGATTTGGTGGGCTTTTTATCTTTTACTGTAACAAAAATTAGAAACTTGGCTTCTCTCATAGCTTCTGATAGAAACCTTCTGCTCTCATAGCTTCAGCAAGTGGTTAGTTATCTTCAATAATGCTAATCACAAGACAAAGGGGAGGGAGAAAAAAGAAAAAAACAACAGGATGTGGCATCTGAGACTTTCCAAAAAGAGAAATTCAGTGGCAATAATTCAATTTACTCCTGAATTCCTTTTTCCCTGGGGCACAGAGTTCCTGCRAGACACTGGCGAAAGCATCTGGAGCCTGACTCAAAAAACTTAAACACAAACAGCGAGATTCAGGGTGGACTTTGGCTAGAAGTTCAAATTTGCAGTCCCAAAAACTACTGCTCACTCTGAGGTTGAATGCCATTACATTTTTCATTTTAAGCTTAACTTGGAGAATTAGTTCTGAAAGCAATGAGTGATCTAGCACTTCATGTCTAAGCCTATCCAGGATCTGCAAAGGAGGCTTTCTTCTGCCTGAGGAGCTCCGTGCTGCAAGTGTTCGTAGCCTGTGTACAAAATGTGCCTTGAGGTTCCCATATGCTCCAGGAAATGAGGCAGTGGTTGCTTTTTCAAGACAGACTCACTCACTGAGATAACGGGAATGCTTTCACCCAGCAAATTAATGGCTAGCAGGACTTTGGAAGATCAGTATTCAATTCTCTCCTCTGCTTAATGGGATTTAACTCCCTACCTCTTGTGTTTTTGGCAAGCCTGTTGGCCAGCAGACTCTAGGCAGCTTCAAAGTGGGGCAGGATGCCTCTACAGTGCCAGCTGAAAGCTGTTCCAGTGTGCAGGGGAAGAATTCAGAATTCATTGGGCTGGAAAGAGAACATAAAGGCAAGTATTGCTCTACCAGAAAGGCTAGGGCCATCCTCTGGGAGGACAGAGAGGCCTTGGGTCTGATTCCAAAGACGTGTTTTTCCCAATTGTGATTTCATGTAAAATGCATTAACTCCTAGTTGCAGGGGTTGGAACCTAAGTCTATTTCTGCGCACAATCACAAATGAGTTATAAACACTAGACTGCTCCATAAAGGGGGAATTCTAACGTCCCTTGAGGCAGGTAAGGCGATCCTGCTTCTTAAAAGTTATATTGGACTCAATGAAGTCTTCAAGTATTGAAATAAATCTGTCAGCAAAAATTATCTCCTCTGCCTCTGTCCCCGCCCTCTTTAACCAAGTCTTGCAACAAAATTATCTGCGTTTATTGCCTCCAGACTTTCTTATTCCAAACCACTCTAGCAGGATCAGAACCTGCAGAAGGTTTGCAGAGAAGACACAGCTGRTATCTCAGATGCCTAATTCCTAAATGGACTGAGCCAAAGACAGAGGACTCTGCAAGTTCTCTGTAGCCAGCACTRTTCTCCTATTCACAATCAAATTTATGCAAACATCCTGGCACTAATCTACAAACGCCGGGATTTACTCAGGAGAGGCAGGGAGGTTTAAAGGGTTCTTAGCCTGCTCTCCCATCTCATCCTGTTCTGCTTCACTGCAGTAGTTGGAACAACAGAGTTAGATCAGAACTACATTAACCCCCCTTGGCATAGGCTTATTTTCTGACTAAAAGAAAAAAATACTTTGTCAAAGAGGACAGAAGACTTTCACTCTGCTCACAAGCATACTTTGAGGTTATGACTGCTGTCAGTTGAGAGGGATCGATGGCCTGGTACAAGGTAGGAGACATACTGTGCTTGTGTTTCCTGAGAGATAATCAATAGTGCCAGATAGAAATCCTAAGACACATACAGAAACTGAACTACGTCTCCTTGGAGATGAATGGCTCACTAGATCTCTGATCAGTCAGAAAAAGTTCTAGCAAGTAGACTGTTAATAAGTTTAAATTATTAATTTTTGAGGCACACAAGAGATCAGATTAAAGCACCATTGTCTTCTTTTGATATTTTTTGTTAACTGTCTAAGAATAAAAAAAATGTTCCATTAAATGACATACGGGTCTTATTTTAATCATTATATAGGCTGTAGGTTACACACCAACTTGGAATATTTATTTTGCAAGTTGTAATTCATCTACAAGCTATTGTTCTTTTGCTACACTTTCAAGAGGGAAATTCCAAGATTTATGACAAATAACGATGTTTGTAAAGTTAAGTCAGATTATAATGTTTCTTTTTGGCCAAAGGAATGAACATACATTTAGCTTTCTTTATCTCCATAAATTAGTAAACAGGCTGCAGACTTGAATATTAGGAGAAGCAAGGCCTGATCACCAATCTCGAGATGAGATAATTGAGAATGACGAACAAATCTATCTCCTTCGCTTCCTGACCAACTTAAGTGGAGATGGCAATGACCAACATTACAGAAAAATCCCCCAAAGCACTTATGCACTGAGAATACAGCTTGGGAACTTATTTTCAAGTTAGAAGTCAAGGAAAAACCTCTGATCAACCACCTTACAAGCTATAGGCATCTGGACTTCCATAGGTGAGATTTAGTTGCACAAAGGCCTACAACTTTGCTTATCTAAAATGTTAATCATTTTGATTGAGCTAGGTGTCTTATGCCTGCATCATTTCAAAATCCCTGTCTGGGGTTCACTGTGTAAAAATCCCTGGAGCCAATTTATTATGCCATTCAAAGCACTTAATATCAATGAATTCTTCATAAAATGCAATGATCACATTTGGAGATCTTCAGGGCATTTTTTTAACAGAATACATAAGGGTAGTTAGGTCTGAAACTTATGCTGAGGACTCGCTCAAACAATCAAAATGTCCTTATTGCTTGGATATAAATGCACAATTCCATGATCAACCTGGATGTTAATGATTGCYGTACAGGTAGGAGGAGCTGAGACCAGAAGGCTGTTTATGATCCTCAACATCTCCCAAAGCAGTTCCTAAGGCAGTGAAATTTAGAGGTTACCACTGAATGCCAGTTCTATGTCACTCATGTCTTCTAGCAGATACTATTTAGCTGCCTATCAAGATTAGGAAAACAAACAAACAAACAAACAAACAAAAAAAAACCAAAAAACAAAACTCTACTTCCCACGATCTCCCTGATTTTTACTGCTATAATGACAATTTTGTGAGGGATTTCACAGACTCCAGTTTCCTCAGCAGATGATAAACTTGCTTTCTGTGAACATAACAGCTATTTACAGTGCAACTTTATAACGAAACAAGTTAAATGGACACCTCTTTTCACCTGGCTTCATCTAAAACCATCCGTCTTGAGTGCAGTTTTCTGCACCATTGCCAAACTAATATCAGTTTTGCACTGCATATTTTGGTCATTTCCCTGGAGCAGAGCTTTTGAGCAGTGTGCATTATCATCTGTATTTTTTTTTTTTTTGCTAGAGACAACATAAGAACCAGCATGCATTTCTGTAAGACTTATTGAAGACTTACCTGCTGTTCTATCAAGCAGTTTATTATTGCCAGAGTGCCTTGCAAACACATAAGCAGACATAATCCCTGCTGAGAGAAATTTATAGTGTAACTCAGTCAAGTGATAAGAAATCATRTATAAGAACTCATGTTGTATACAACAGGCAGAAATAGCTTTCTTTTCTTTCTCTCTCTCTCCCTCTTTTTTTTTTTTAATGGCACACTACAATTTAGCCCATCCTCATTCTCTTGCTAACATTTTTTTCTTGATGAAGATCAAATCAGATGATTTGAGTCATGTTTTTCCTCATGAAATAAAATCCACCTCCTCTAACCTTCCATATTGCAGATTTCACAACAGCTTCAGAGAAAAGGGCTGTGAAAAAAGGCTTTTACCTGCTTTCCATGCAGTTTTCCTTGTGTCAACCTTTCATTCTACAAACTCTGCAGCATCATGTCCTGAATATCTCATATCGTCTGGTCCCTTCTTTTGGTAATTTGCACTATGTAGTCCTCAGATCTACGAGGAGAAGAATAAAATGTAAGAGAGAGTTTCCCAGCAGCCTCCTGAAGGCTGGGAGAGGAATGCAAGCCTGTAAGTCTGATTAGACAGGTGTGCTGATTCTTATCTGGGATTGACCAGCTCTGCTCTCAATGTATGTTTTAGCTTTGAGGAGAATTAAGTGATCCAGGTCAGGAACACTGTCTGATGCACTAACTTTACAGGAAAAATGCATGCTGCCTTTTCCACTCTTTCAGACATCAAATTCTCTTGAGAGACAGGCAGCAATATCTACCAAAATTATGATGTGATGTGTTGGTTTGCTGATACTGAAGTTGACTGAGCTACACAGGATAGAAATTATGGAACTACTGGGCTTATGTAGCTGAGGACAGAATCAATCTCTTTTGTCCCATGTGGACCTCATCTATGCTTACTGCCTTCAACTACTTGTAAAGGTTTGAATTTAGACATCTGAAAAAGCAGGCCCTTGGAGGGCATAGCAAATGTGGGAGTTCAGGCTTGATGGGGGAAGCCCTCAGCTGGTACCAATTCGTCCTTTGGCCTTTGAAACAAACCTTGCAACGTTGCCCCGCTGAGGTTCACATGAGGCTGAGCAATGCTTGAAGATAGGGACTGCAGGGCCTGCAGAATGTTCTCCAGGAACCCCATATTACTTAAGCCCAGGAGTTTCGTTTGTATTTCAGGCTTGCTTTTATGTCAGGTGGTGGAGTGTGGTACTGAGCTGCCTCAGACAGAGCGGGATGAACTTTCTCCAAAAGTGGAGGCTCTAAAAGTGGAAACTGAAAGGCAAAACTAATTAGCTCAGGCCTAGTGAAGTTCTATACTACTTTATAGACTCGAGCTATTACCTCCAGACAGGGACAGATCAGCTCTCTTGGATGCCTCTAACCTGGAAAGGTTACAGCGCAGGTGCACCCTGTTGACGAGCAGGAATTGACCCCTTTCATACTAGGTCTCTGACAAAGAAATTGGAGACCTCAGGGCAACACACAAGAGATGCCAGTGGGATCATGGCGCTGGGGTCTGCTCCAGTGGGAAATTCTTTAAAAAAATCCTTCTAGATGTCCATATGTACTTTTCTTTGTGAGAAACTCGAGGAAATATTGGTGGAGCTCCCATCTTCTATCTTTGTTCTTTGAGACATTTTGATGTGTGTAGCAGAAGGCTTATTCTTTTAAGGAGAGAAAAACAGGTTTTCTTCTCACAGCAGTTTTTCTCATGTGTAATTATAGTTATTTCAATGGAGTAGTTCCTGGCTGATTTTTGAGTAGACAAAAGGGAGAAGCAGCCTTGCCATATGGCAAGAACACTAAGAATTTACAGGAACTGGATTGTATTCTTGTCTGATCCAACAGACTGCTGAGTACCCTTGTACAAATCTTATTTTGTTTCCATTTTACAATAAGGGATATCACCCTTCTTTGTAATGTACTGAGAGATGTGCTGATGAAAACAGCTCTTTAAGAGCTAAGCTGCATCACTAAGCTACTACAAGTAGACCCACACGCAAGAGCAAATCTTAGTCTCTTGAATTTAAAGGGTTATAGTCAATCAGTTTGTTTTCTGGCTCATTGTGCTGTGTACATTGTGTAGTTTGCTCTGACAAAAATAGAACCACACTGAGAYTGTTTCCTGTAAAAATGCTTCCCCGTTCAAACTGCATCCGTGATATTTATAAAGATATGGAGGTAACATTCCAGCTGTCTGTCTCTGGATGGATGGATTTCCRTATAGGAATAATTAATTACTGTAGTACTAGAAATCCAGCCTTTTGCACTGATCATTATTGTATGTATCTGACTGCCTCCTCCAAATGCATAACTGAAGCACCAAAATACCTGAAACAGGCTTTTCTCATGATTCTCACAGAGGAAACAGAAAAAGAACTCAAAGTGGAAACCAGCTTTCTGGAGGTTAACAGATCAGCTTCTCCCTCAAGAAGTTCATGAAAATTATGTCATTTATATTTTGGGCTAATATACCCAAAGCAGAGCTCCGTATAAGAATAATTAGGGGCACTGACTGGGTCCTAGAAGTGTCCAGTAGCTATTTTAACAAGTGCTTGCACAGTGACAAAATGTGCGCTCACAATACCGGTGGCCTCAGCTTTCATCTTTATTTTGCTAAGCCAGCTGAGTTTGTAACATCCTTTAATACTGCCAGCCGGTTGCCCTGACACCCAAACTGTAAAGCATGTCCTACACAGGTGACTGAGCGTAATGGAACATTTTTCTCTAGAACGAGAAACTGCGAAGGCAGGGTGGCTTCTTTTCATTATTAGACATGTCATTCAAAGCCCTTCATAAACGTCAAATTTGCTGCCATTAAAACTTCAGTAGCTCTGTTCCTGCCAGCCAGCTATATTCTTYCCTCATCCCCCTGCTTTTCTCCCTCTCTGGCAGTTTCTTCTGGCAAAGTGTTGGAAATGAAATGATTATATTCAAGGGCGGGATTAACAGCCGTGTGCACAAAGAGAAGAAACAAAATCTCCTCCCYAAATAAATAGCAAGATATGAAACCACCTGCACATTCAAATCCCAGGGAAGTGCAGCAGCAGCAAAAGAAGGCTCATCTAATAAGAACAATATTGATTCTTGGTTATTATTTCCATTATTATTAGATTAAAATTTGGGAAGAGGTCCTCTCTTGCATTTCCCTGAAGTACTAAAAACAATGATCGCATTACACTGGAACTTAAGCTTTAAAGAATTTGAAATTCAGCTAGAGCTGCTCCAGTGAGAGTATAAAAATCCATTTACTTCACATCCCCTTAAATCCTCTTAGTGCCTTAACAGATTAGCGTGTAAGGGGGAAAGCAACAATTTTTATTTTAATTGAGCTGGATGTTAGCTTTCTCAGCAAGGTTTGACGAAGAGGTGAGTTATCAGGATGAAGTGCTGAGAGACTTCGTTCAGTTGTAGCCACTCCTCTTAATGGGTTGACAAGTGCAGGGGAGGACACTTTAGTCTTATGAAYGCTACATTTTGCCATTCTCTGAAATGTAGCTTGAGGAGATATATCAGTGTTGGTTTCGTCATATTAATTGCCTTGGTTGGGAAGAATTTATATATGCATTAACAGAATACCTTGGTTCTGAGAGTGCTTCGTCTTTACGCACCCTTGTCCCATTAGCATGAGGGGGGAAAGAAAAAAAAAAAGGAAGAAATGTTAGAAAAGCATAGATGGCATCCGTGGAAATGCTCACAAAACAAGCTGTGCCTATCTTTCATCTCCCTTGATGGGTCAAACCTATAAACCTCTGGGAGTCTGTGCTTCCTGATGGATTGGTCAAGCACTGAAATTTCACACTTTTAGCATGAAAGGTTCACAGAGCGCAAGGTTCATTGCTCAGCTTTCAGCAATAATAAAATATGTTTCAACTCACACTGTTCGTCTGTATCTGCTCAAGATATTATTATACCGAGAAAAATTATTTTCTGTAATTGTGAGACTGCTACTTCTTTCCTCTGTGATTGTTTCTGGAAAAAGGCATTTTCATCTCTCTATAATACATAYATATTTCAACAGAAATTCATACTATTCCCTACTTCAATTTCAATAGACRATGATCTATAGATGATTGTTGCTACTTAACAGTATTTTCT
This sequence comes from Rhea americana, assembly GCF_003343005.1. NCBI lineage: Eukaryota > Metazoa > Chordata > Aves > Rheiformes > Rheidae > Rhea > Rhea americana. The sequence goes on from NW_028186546.1 coordinate 3,372,506, forward strand.
ATCATTTTTCTTGGGATCTATAAACCAAGGTTCATACATACTTGCTTTCCTGGATTACTGTATGTGGATTTCACATCATCTATCTACAAAAGGTGGGTGTCTAGATAAAACAATTTATCACAATCTGCTCTATACTTTGTGGACAGAGACAGATGTTATGAACTGGATAGGATGATTTACATAGAAAACATGACTTTTGAATAATTCAAACCAGATGGGAATTTATCCCCTTTTCTAAAGCTTAGTAAAGCCATTTTATGGCTTTGGAATCCCATTTGGAAGACCTGAAAAATGATAGTTATTCTATTTTGCTGAATAATCTGATATCCATGAACAACAGAGAATGATGTTCCCGACTATTGCAGTTAGACTCAGTATTTGTTACCTGCATCATTTTGTCAAGAAATACACCAGCACTTCATCTTACCTAGAAGTATCAGAAGGAGCTATTTAAACCAATATTGCTATTTAGGACTTTTGAGAATGAAAGATTCAAGTGCATCTGTATAGTGATAAAGACATTCAAATTCCACCTTTTTGCTCCTATTGCAAGGGAAGCACAGGTACATTACGGAGGAAGGGTGCATCCTAATTTAAAGAAGCTAATAAAAAGAAAGGAGAGTAAGCCCTCCTAACAGTTCGGGGAAGTCACAGAGAAGTGTCAGTCCCCAGAAACCAATTAATTGAAAATTGGGTGACCTTTAGCTTCCCTGCAGACTTCTAAGAGGGTTCGGSTTATTGCCATGATTATGAATCACTCCATTCCTATCGGTATAATTACTGCTACCACCAGGAAAATCACCTCAAACCTTTTACTGATCTATTGCCTGAAACAATGAACCTCCAGCCGCCCACCAGCTACATCCTGAGAAGCGTATCGCTAGCCTCCAGCTTTGATCTAAATTGGCTCTGAAGCTTGACATCTGACCGCAGCCTTCACACCATCACCCAGCAAACTAGTAGCAATAGCATTTCAAACCCAAGTAAATAAATTATTTTTAACCAGACGAAAACGCAGCATTGCCATGACTCAGGGAAAGGAAGGCTCAGCAGTGCTGAAGGGAGATGTTGGCTAGGACATTTTTTGCTGGACTTGCCCTCCAATTCGAGTTTCCACCTAGCAAGACTGAARGACTAGAAAATTCACCCTCATGGGGTACCCACCGTTTGCCAACCACTGCTGCCTCCTGGCAGAAATGCACGCTGTAGCTAGCCCACAGCTGGACAAGATGGTTTGATTCTGGGAAAGGTTTCTACTTCCAGGAATGGGAAAAAGTCTGGCTACACCAGTAGCTTTGAAAGAATGTGAGATAGGCTCACTGGCCTCCAAAATGATTATTTGGTGGCACGTAAATGTCTACCTTTGAATATCCACCTAAATTAAAAGCTCCCTTGGCTGTGAGTATCCTTGTTAGACAATTAGCTGGGTAAGGTTCAACAGCAGTATTTGAATCTCATAGTTAAGCTCTAAAATAGAAGTATTACCTTATTTATTAGAGGCTTGGAAATAAATATTAATCCCAAACAGTGAATAATTACCCCAGGCTCTGGTAAACAGATCATCAGCAGCAAAAACTGACCATTTAACTTAATTAAAACATTTTTTTTGTTTTGGTTTTCTTTTTTATGTGCACAAAAGAAAAACCCAAACAAAAACCAGAACAAACAAAGCTTGTTCTTTTTGAGTGTTTAGAGCCTCTTGAACTCAAAAACAAACAAACTCAAAGCTCTCAGGACTGAGGCAAGTGCAATTTATTCTGCTTCTTCAACCACAAAGGGATCTTTTTCTGCCCTGTGGCTCGAAAACCTTCTGGTCGTGAGTCCCGGCGCATCTTCTTCTTCAGSCTTGACATTTTCTGTTTTTGCCGGAGGCCCTCAAGCAGGGTGAAGTCGTTTAGGATTTGCACTAGAGAAGCAGGTAAAGGGTAGACTTCCATTTGTTTTGCTTTAAACTGACAGCAACTCCAGGCACTTTGAAGCAGACAGCCCTCTTGCCCAAAAGTCGCTTCTGATACAGCAAAACACTGATTTTACCTGCTTGTTATTTTTTTTTATTATTATTTTCCTCCAGCAATGTCATTTACTTTATGTTGGACCTCAAATTCACACTAGTTTACTTTTTTGAAGAAAAACCCTATCAAGTAGCTTGCGTGTTGCTTTGTTTTGTTTTTTGGAAAAATGCCAATCTCTCAAAGGCATTTTGTATATGTATACATATATGTGTACATATACATATATGTATATATTTGTATACTTATTTGTATATGCACACACACTCACGTACACCCACAAGCATGCATATCCACATTTACTCTAAAATAAGGAACTGGAAGTGTAAATTGCTCGTCTTAACATAATTTAATAATAGACCACCCAATTACCGAAGGCAAGCATTGTCTGGAAACTGCATGTAGAATAAAGCATTTGTCTAAAATAAAATCTCTATGTATTCTTTTTTTTTGCATTTCTACATTTTGCTCAGAAGAAACTGAAGAAAAAGAGCAGGAGCAGTAATCCATTTCAATATAGTGCAAGATGTACATAACATCACTAAAATTATAAGCGACCTTGACTCTCAATTCTGTTATTTCACTGTAAACCAGGACTAATTTCACTGAAGTGTAAAATTTTTCTCACTCTGTCAAGGCCCAGGTATATAACCAGTATATGACCAAGATCCAAAATGAGTATTTTACACACACAGCATCTAGTTTACTATGGAAAATCTGAATAACTCATTTTGAAAATACCACTACTAAGAGAGCCCCACAAGCAAGTGGGCTGCGTGACAGTGGAGGGGGAATTCACGTGCTCCCTGACGGACTCCCTGGCTGATGTGGCCCATGTGAGTGCAAAACTGTGTACACGAGACTAGAACTTCTTGGGTTTACTTACGGAGAGATGTTCAGAAGTTGGTGGATGCTCACTAACATTTTGTAGGTGTCTAGTATTRTGGCTTATCTGCTGTATTGCTGATATTGAATCCAAATGTATAATTCAGTGATTGGCAGCTAATTATGTGTTGTTATTAAATTAAAAAACTACTTTGATCTTGGTTTGATTGAAATCACACTAGTGAGCAGTTTTCTTAGCAATATTGAGACACAAGAAAAAAATAATAGGAGGAATAATTCCATCTAAATTTTAATATTTAAATAGGATGCTAAATAAAGAAATTGGTCATCCTGGGCTCTGTCYCAATAGTAAATGGGATGATAAGCTTCTACACGGAGATTTGCATCTCATAATGGCTATGAAACCCATATATCTGTGGAAGGAGCCTACAGCAACCAACCCATTAGGTAAGTACCTAAAATCAGGTGGATAAATCAGTCCTAGACTGCATCAGTGCCTAAACTTCAGGGCCAAAGGGGGCTGGCCTTTTTCCAGGGTGGAGGACGGTGTTATCCTCTAATTGGGATTCACTGCACTTAATCTTTTATTGAAAAAAGCACATTTATTCTTTCTTTAAAGTTAAGAAAGGTTTTGATATCYATTTGAAGGCAGGTGCAGGCAGTCTTCATCTACTGATGAAGTAGTCAGAGTTTTTGATCAGAAGTTGAGAAAACTGGGATCCCAAATGTGCTTAAGAGATTGGAACATATTCTTTTATGCTRCTTACTTGATGAACAAACGCTGGAGTCCTTCATGGCTGGTAGATGCTTTGGTGACACTAACATATTCAACAGTGCTTGGGAATGTTCCCGGGCATCGGGATCTGACTGTAGGTGTCATTAAATTCTTAGTCTCTGGCACAGTTTTGGCCCATAGATAGTTTGGAGACATGCAGYTTTGGAGGGGTGGGAAGATTTATTAGCATTCCTTGTTATGACAGAATGATCCCAGGTATATTTAATTTACTACCACAACCCAGCCATAACCTGTCTGTCTGCCCAATTTGAGCTACCCCATTTRGAAGGATAGATCAATTGTTTATTGGGTTAGAAGAAATTTGGTCATTACTTTGTATTGTGGAATACTATTAACCTCGAGAAGCTACGGTTGCACTCAATAGGTCAGTATTTTATAGCATGTGTTTGGCGTCTGAGGCTCTACTGGTGCGTATTTCTTTCTATCAGACCGCCTTCTTGAACAAGTTTACGCTTTCTGAAAAAGGAGAGACCCRGGAAATTTAGTAGGCTGTAAAGAGATAAGGAACTGATGTGATCACTGCTGCCAAAGGCACCCAGTAGACACATCTCCTGCTGAGACATAGAGCAACGCAAAGCTAGCGCTGTGACACTGCAGAGAAAGACAGCTGTCAAGCAGGGACTGACTCGTACTGACAATTCCWCCTTGATAAAGGCAGTCTATGAGTGGTGACGAAGATTTGTATTTTGTTTGCTTAAGACAGCTCTCACAATATGYTTTATAGACACTTGAGGCACTTTACAGACATATAGGCGGCATCTTCCCTGCCTTGGAGGTTTCCCAAGAGACGGAAATGTTAAGGGGTCAGGAGAAGATACCTCATCAGCCAGATACAAATCAGTGAGATAACCTGCAAGCAGCAGGGCAGCAGCAGGGTTTCTGAGGGGAGAATTAAACCCAAGGATGCACAGTCCTCCCCACCCCCCCCAAAAAAAAAAAAAAAAAAAAAAAATACCAAAAAACTCATCAGCAAATTTAGCAATCTGGAAACTCTGCTGACGTTTTACTGCTCCCACCCTCCTCCCGCCCTGTTGGGACCACAGATGACAAGACTTGAAGGAGCACAGTAACTAAACAATCTTTTTTTCTTCTGGCAAATCAGCAGGAGACAGAAAAGGAAATTTGCCGACTGCTTGCAATTCTCCATGGCTAAATCCRGGGCTTCAGTTTCTGCCATTCTTATGCTGCCTCCCACCGTGAACATAAATTCATTTGGAAAACAAACAAAACAGAGGAGGGGAAAATAGGCTCTTAATGCAAATTGCCTAGTACTGAGCAAATAAAAAGGCTAATAATAAGTGATAGCAATACAGACTCATGCCTTTATTAAGAGAAATGAGAGAGTCTTATTGGGCATCATTCATAGTTACAGATTAAAAATATAGGCATTTATTTCTCTTTGCATGACTGTGGATTATTTATCTTCCCTCTTTTATGCTCATTTTCAGATCTGCAAACTCAACTTCTTTGCGTATTATATACTAARCACACTACCTACTGCTTCAGAGCTTTTTAAAATATCTTGTCTCCATCTCTCCTTCTTCCCTCTGCCTAAGTTGCTTTCCACAGGCCCCACACCTTAGTTCAGGATTTAACGATTTAGGGAAGACTTGTACTTCCAGTTTTAGCAAATGCAAATCCCACTGAGGTTTCTAGAGGAATCACATTTGTGACACAGAATCTGCTGTTTGATCCTAATGTGTACCTGAAAGGTTTCCATGCTGGCAAACCTTTGCCCTGTTAATCCTGAGACACAAAATGCTCCTGTCTTGCGAACACAAAAATGAGATAGAGCTTAAGTTCAGAGCGATGGCCAAATTGCAGCAACATAATGAGTTACCATCCATCACATGAGCTGTGCCAAACKACTGTGTGTATGTACATCCTTAGGCCACTGCAAATGTGAGATAATATATATTATTTCTGTTCTGAGGACTCGAGAGTACCTTCAGAGTGGGTTACCATGGCTCAGCTGAGGCACAGCAGCTCACTGAATAGCCATAATTAGCAGTGACTACAGTGACTACTACCAGGTCCAGAAGGCTGAGAAACTACAACGACACACTTTGAAGAACTTTGGGATTCATGTAGGATTATTTGGCWGCTGCACATGGAAATTTGTAGAAAAAGATTCTGTGTTAGACTTTGGGACAAAAAGCAGCACACTGAATGCCTTTATTTCCTATTTTAGCTATAGCGTATCTGTATGGTAACTAGATGGTTGTCTACTGACATGAACAAGATGTAATACTGAAAAGTATTGGTTGAAAAATAATAAATCGTTCCCTACTTTTTTGTGCAATGACATATAAGTTAATGGATGTGAGTTCATTTCACTCAGGTCAGACAGGAGGTATAACGGTAGAGGTAGGATGTAGTAAAATTTACACTTGAAGTCTGTTTCACCACAACAGCAATTTCTACAGAAAGGCTTGTTAACTGTTTCTCCTTGTTTGTCTGTGTATAGGTATATTRGAGTCTAATTGCCCAGATTATCGCTTGGACCTGCTCCAAGCAYACAAGATTACTGAAGTAATCTCGGTTGTAAACTGTTCTACAGAAAAATCCAAAGGGTTGTTTCAGAGAAAGATATTTCCTCCTTTATTCTTTCAAAAGTACCTCCATTCAAATACTTCAACTGAATGCAAGCAGGTCAGAACTACACATGAAAGAGTGATCTCCCACTATTCTGGACCTAAACCTGTTAAAAATTAAAAGCTCAGAAGAGAATATCTGAATCCGATCAGGAAGGCCACCGGCAGCTGACATACCTTGTGAAGTCCTGAAGTTCTGGGGTCCAGAGAATTTCCATTTGAAATATATCTCGTTTTATGTGTTAAATTCAGCTCCTGAACAGTCCAAACTATATCTTCAAGGAGAACATTTTGTAGAAGTCTAATATTCAGATGGACATCTCCTGGATCACTGYAACCAGGAACATAACGTAAATACAATACATATTTGCCATACTAGCCCAAGTGACAAAATATTTTTTCAGCGTGGTTATTTGGGGATGCTCAATGGGTGAACAGTGTTTAGTAAGAGTCCTAAGACATTAGCTTGATGACCAGCAGAGGTAGTCCCCTGACTATTCTCATGTTCAGATCTTTTCACTGTAACCTCCCACATTACCAAAGCCCCTTATCCTTACTGCATCTCACACAATTATTCTGTRTGTAAATCCTGGTTTCTAACAAATGCTGAGACCTTTGCAGCACTGTCAAGGTTAGACATTATAGAGATATCTGACTAAATAGAATTTGCCAGTTTTGAATCAGTGTGTGAAGGAGCTAAAAAGTACAAATGCCACARGCAAATGCCAGTACCAGTGCCACAAACTCTGTTATAAAGTGTTTCAGGAAAGGAGCAGCATATATGAGCAYGGGACAGAAAGTCTAGGTTATACCATACATTAAGTGGGGCCTCAGTATGGGTTTGAACACAGGCAGATGGTCAATCAGTCTGTTTAAGTATTAGCGTACTCTTAGACGTGATTTTGACCCATGCTTACAAACAGTTTTTCAGAGACTGCTTGGCAGACAGCATAGGTCTGAAACAACTCCCAGGTGGAAGTTTGGTCACACTACCCTGAAGGGGATTGAGTTTATTTGTTTTGGTGAGGCAAAGAGGGTTCAGCCCAATGGGCATCCACTCAGCCGCGGTTCTTGGTCTCAGAAGCAGAGAATGTGTCGAACGTCTTGTCAAATAACAAAGACACAGCTAGAAACTCCGATCAAAACTGAAGAAAYTTCTTAGGCTGGTAAAATATCTCAGCTTTAGTTATGCTTTAGTTTTTTTAACTCTTCTAGAACCCCTAAAATGGTTCTTTACAAGCTTTTCCTCAAGGCTGTGTGGTCTGAGAGGCAGAGAGGGCACCACTAGCCCCTCTTTATTCCTGACCTGTAGAAGAGGGCAGGGAAGCAGGAGCTGCKGTGGGGCTTTACCCAAGTCTTCAGTACATTGGTTACTGCAGCTAATATGCACAGTCTGAAATCAGGTTAAAGGGAACGAAGGAAGCAGAGAAACTTTGAGCCTCATTACATTGCCTTCGTAATACAATATTTGAAAGGAGACCTATTCCTACGTGTCGCTGCTAATATCGGCAACAGCAAGTGTGGATGCTTCAGTGGGGAAGAGCACACCTCCTCGAGAGCAACTGGCACGCTGTCCTCAGCCAAGGCGGCGATGACTCCACCAACAGTGGATGACTACACAAAAAGAAACACTTATCAGAATTAAAATGGAGAAAATAAGTCAGAGGTAGCTTGAGCAGAGAGCTGCCTTTCAGTGATGCGGAGCTATTTCTGAAAGATCGTTCTGTCAGTATTTTCTCAAGGTCCTGTTGACTTTGCATTTCTTTTCATGGATATTCTTATTCCTACATGTAAAAATAGGACATAGTTGAGTTCCCATGCCTTTCACAAATGGAAGTTTAAATGTATGTTAGCAATTCACTGTATCAAAAATTGKTTTTTTTATTTTGCAGTTCATCCTTTATAAATAAAATCCTCGTGTCATGTAGACTAATTTCTCAAAGTAAATAAAAAGTGCCTTGACCATAGTAACCTACTACTTGCAACAGTCACCTTTGAAACTCAAAGTTTGCTTTTTTTTTCTTTAACGAAAACACTGATAATGTATTTGAAGATACCTCCAGAYGAAATTAAACAGCAAAGAAATTATTAACAGTCCAATTCTCTTAATAACAAGAGAAAGAATCTAGTGCTACATGACATTAATTTCCAACTGAACGGATTAAAAGAAATCTTGTCAATTTTATGAGTTTTACTCTAAAACAAAACAGGCAGTTTTTAATGAGGCATCTCCTTCAGTAATAGCTAGACATTCAAAACATATTAAAGAAAACAATGATTCTGTAACAAAATTAAATTATTTTCCTTTAAAAAATTAAATTCCAATGAAATAAAGTGAAAGATATCTCTTTCCCATAGTCTGTTGAACCTTGAGTAGGCTGCCGGTCCATGATGTCATTGGAAACATCCTCTTGGCATATGATAATTGAATCATGGACAAAACGTATCACAGAAACATTAATTTCTAAAATCTAAATAGCTAAGGTAAAATTTTGATCCCACTGAAGTCAGTGGCAAACTCCCAAATTATGCCATTCTATGCAGGTTTGTCAAACTGAGGAGTAGGTGCCTCCTATAATGCAKATTTTGCAGAGCTCTCAGCGGCCTGCTCCTGTGTGTCATTAGCCATATCATTGAGAATTTTATCCCAAKATTTAGGATTACTCCTTTCTTTTCACATGATACCATTAATGCTTACCYTATCAAGTACTGACAATGCTTTATTTCTTTTTCTTTGCAGCAGCCTTTACACATTCATACGTAGGTTCTCCTCAGTCTTGTAATCATCCTTTCTTCCAAAGATTTAACTACAATTCTTTCAATCGTTTGTATAGGTGACRCTTTCTAGGCCTTTAGAATCATTTTTACCTCTCTTCTCTGGCCTCTCTCCAACAGTTCAYAACTATTTTAAAGTATGTTGGGCCCCACTGAGGAGAGTGTTTCAACTAAGGCCAACTTGTGGATTAGAAGTAATCCTTCTTCATATGAATCCTAATTCATATGAATTACTTCATATGTCTTGTAAGATACTATTTTTCTGTTTTTTTTTTAATCTAAATTTCCTTGGTTCTTATCCCTTCATTTTCATTTTACAGGTGGAGGRCCCAAATACAGGTAGATTAAGTGATGTATGCAATTTTACTTGTGAAATTTAGAGATCTAGGAATTGAATTATATCCCATAAACCCATTTTAAAGGGTTTGGCATAATATYGTTTCTCCTCAGCTATCTTTGTCAGGCTTCAACAGTCTTGTTCCTCTTTCTAGCTTTTTCACCACTGTTGAATAAATCCCCCACATGCACGCTTGCCTTGAATTCAGCTACAAATATCTCCTTTCTACCTGTATTAAAATTCTTGGAAAGATCCATTTCGCTCACTGGTTTCAATGACCTCACATAGAATGAATGTAAATTTTCTTATCTGTTCTCCTTCCTTTGCTTTTGCCTAACCTGTATGTTTTTTTCTGAACATAAGCTTTCCTTTTGGATATTTGGACTGTATCTGCTACCTACTAAATGCTACTGCGAAGAGTGTAAGATACTTTTCCCGTTCCATTGCCACGTTGTGCCAGTGTAAAGTCACTGGCTTTTGTGTRGTTATTTCTGATTTACATCAGTACAAAAAATATTTAGGAAAGTTTATTGCTGATTATCAAAAAAAARGGAGCATTTGATAAACAGTTTGCAGCACAAGGTAGGTGTGAAACATGGAGTTGGCAGTTGTTATTAATGTAGTTTTTCTACCTCTAAAAGTAAACAAACAACTGGGCTAAATKTGTATTTTTTTTTTCAACTTCAGACATGCTTTCAGAACATTAAGCAGGGATGAACTTTCACAGAAAATAAATGTCTCAGTAAACTGTGGGAAAAAGATACCATGGAAAGCATGAAAATTTTGCTAATAATGCGAGGTCATAATAAAAGTCCTTCAACTGATACTGCAGTATCAGCCCAGAGTGAGGGATACGGGACCTCCGGTGCCATACAGGGGTCTTACCCRTTACTCCTGATACATCCGCACATGAGCACACCCCTGCTGATTTATACAAACCAGGATCTGGCGGCATGCTTAACTGCAAGTCGGTGACCAGAACAGCTGGTTTTGAAGAGGAGAACGTCCTTCCTCCTTCCTCGAAGTCTGATCCTCCAACACGCAGAGAACTCCAATTCTAACTCCGTGTTTGGTTAAGATGTAGCTTATCTTCGAGTCTTTCGGTCTCATTTGATCTTCTCTAGATTACTTTTGTATCCAGACTACTTAGTTCCTTGCATGATGGTGGCTTAACTGAACAGCTGGTTCCAAGCTAGCCAGGATTTTGGAAGTATTTGTGTTTGCTGTAAATACTGACAAAAYCAATGACGTGTCAGTGCTTTCAAAACATTAAATCTATTTGTCGTTTTCAGTCTAATCATGATGACTGGAGGTTACTCTTCTCTCTCTTTGTATTTTCCTAGGCCGTAATCCAATTTGTGATTCTGGTATGGCACTTGAAATGGATCATCTGCACTGCCGTGGAGTCTGCGGTGGTGAAGGGCCTTCCGTTTGCTCCATAACGTTCTTACAGAGGACTGATGAATAGGATCCTCAGAAACAATTACAAGGAGGCAGATCCATCAACAGGTCAAGACTGACTTTTTTTTTTTTTTTTTTTCCCAGCCCAAAAGCTATTTCTGGGTCAGTCTGACTTCATTTCTAGAGTTTTAAATTTCTTTTCATGTGGAAACTTATTTATAGAGACTCCAGCAAAATCAAATGACTTAAACCAGGCAGTTTTGAAGTCATTGTCAAATTCAATTTGATTATTTACTTGATGTTAAAAAAGGACAAATTCTTCATATCTTACAGATGCATCCTACAGATGCTTTAAGTTCTCTGTGACAGAATAAAAAAAGTTTGGAGGGGAGAATTTTAGACTTCCTTTTATTTCTGATATTTTGCAGATCTTTTTTAAAAAAGAAATATACTCTTACAGAAACACCTAAGATTTTAGAAAAGTTCTTTCCACAGCTTCAAATATAATTCTGGAGCAAGTGTTTTCCCAYTTGTGCTACAAGCAGTTTATTATTATTATTATTATTTTGTTATTATTATTATTATTATATGATGCATATTTGTGTCTTGTTTCACTCTTTATTTGAAATCTTTGCCCACAAATGTCAAATAAAGCCAGTATTTCATTCTATGCTTCAGTGGTATGTGGAAAGAGGAAATAGCATATCATGATGCACCTCTGTTTTCACATGTGCCATGAAGGAGGACATAGTCTGGAGAAATGAATGCAATTTTTCCAAGCAATAACACACTTCAGTGTAATGAAAGCGAGCAGTGCTATGATAATTTTTATCAAATCACTGTATTTCTTAGGTTTTACAGGGAAAAAAAAAAGGAAAAAAAGAATAACTATGTTAAACCAGAAAACAATTCCCTCATGTAGAACTTGCTCAGCATTCTTCTTCGGCAGACTGGCAAATGGAAGGTGAAAATAATTAAYGAGAATGCAATAGCATCATGTAAGGAAGTAAAACAAAAAGGATTATTTTCTTTTTTCCCCAGCTCTGCAATGAATCTTCTTCTCTTACTCAAGCTGGCTTTTGATTTCTTAGTTCATGTGCTTGCAAAACCAACTAATGCTACAGGTAATGTATTTTTCAAGTTTAGGACTTCAGCTGGTAGCAGTAAAACATGTAAAAAAATCAGCAATACAGCCCAAATCTTTATGAATGTTACTGAGAACTAAAGAAGGAAGCTCTCCAGTGGTTTCGTTTCACCAGGGTTACAGGATGAAAACAAGTTCTCTCTTTTCCACTTAGTTGCCATCTACCTTTGGCCAAAACAACCATTTTCTCTCCAAAACATTTGGCAGTAAAAGGCAAGATTAGTATTTTATCTTGCTACTTTAATGAAATGCTGTTAATGAAATGACATATTGTGATGAATCTYAGTAGATCACTGCCAAGAGCACTTACAACTTTAGGAAATGAATCAGTATCATCACTGTAAATATAAAAATACATCTATACACACAGATATATTCACACACATTGCCTCTTTTGGAAACACTTATTACAATAAATAAAAGGTAAAGTGATCCATTGTAAATATTGGAAACCAGTCAAACAATAACTGAAAGCCATTTTTTCTGCAGGGGGAAAAAGATCACTGTACCTGGCATCTGCAACAGAAAGGAAAGATGCCGTCTTAAATAGATACAATGGACATAGCCAATGCTTTTCAACAGTAAGAATAGGGTAAGATCAATTAAGTAGAAATACGGATAATACTATATTTAAGTTATTGAATCAATCTTCATGAGTTTCCTGGCCACACAGCTGCAAACTGATAGCAAGGCAGAGAAGCAAAGCTTTGGGTTGAATACCAGTGGTACGAGCAATAGAGCTGAGATCAGCAATGCAGGGTTTTGCCATGCCTTTATGACTATCAAGCTGAGAGGGAGGCGGCTGTTTCTTTTTCCAAAGTGCTATTAACTCCTGTCTTTTTGATGCAAGTTAAGGTGACTGCATATATTACTAAAATCCCTCAGAGGGAGCAAATGTGAATGCTGAAGGCAGGTAAATTTTCCGGTGGAAGATGCTAACCTTTTTTATAAAGGGATGTTGGACTTTGAGCTCCCTGAGTCTCTAGAGCTCTTGTGTGAACACGATGTCTAATGAGAACAACAGTATTTCTAATACCAGTCCCGGCTGGGATAACCCCGTGAGCAGATTTTCTTCTCTCTGCATTGTGTCCAGATGCTGAAATTGAAATCACAGACATCTGAGCACCGTACAAAGAGAGCAAGAGATCAGTTTATTTTTCTTAGAGGAATGGACACAGTCTGATTTCTACCATTCTAGTTTGCAATGTATTAAGCACTAATTAGTTGCAACACTCCGATATTCCCAAGTGAATTGGGAATACTGAGGCCTTACAAGCACTATTCACTATGCTGAAGCTTTTGCAAACAGCTTCAATGTTCATGATACAGGCTCTCATGGAGTTAAGATCCTGCCTCTGTTGAAGAACTGAGGTCCTGAGTACACAACTGTCATCGAGTCYGAGTTGCCAAAGGCTTTCGTGAAAKGTAAAATATTCACATTTCTGTGCTCAGAGCTGAACAAGTTGTGTCTCAGCATAGCAAACACCAACAAAATGTGGGACCAGCTGATCAGCTCACTGTGAAATGTAAGGACTTTCAGACCATCACGCCTACTGAGCTAAATTAGAAGGAAAGATAAGACTTTCTACTCTCATAAAGTAGGTTACTAGACTGTAGTGATTCCTGTGAAGCTCAGAAATAAGTAACAGAATTGTGTCTGTCTGCGACTGGCCTAGATTTTTAAGGTGATCTCCATTCTTTTGGACCTGAACGAATTGGTGGCTCCTGAGCCTGCGTGTTCCTGCCTGTATGATCTTAGCAGGAACAGCAGCATTGACTGAATTCCTGCAAGAACTCAGGCTCCCCCAAACTTTTTTTGGGCCTGTGTCCCCAAAAACGTTGGGAAATTTTTATTGATGTTTTTTTCCTACTGTGAGGACATGACGTATATTCTATCTATACATAATAATTACCGAACTGGTTTTAACATACATGATATATATAATTCCTTATAACACATAAGGTTCCCTCTCACTCTTGGGGAGAAGTCAAAATAACAAACAAGTGACAGATGTTGATCATGTTACTTACTGCTATGCGTTATGGCAATAAAGAAAAGAAAAGAATAGGAGAGCAGAGCAGAGCAGAGCAGACCTCAGCTGGTGACACTTTAGACATCCAGGATAGATTCAGCAACTTATCTAGATTTTCTTTGTACTTAATGGAGAGAAGATGGCACAGTTAGAATGTGAAACCCTGTTTTATCTACTTTAGGAGGAGGTTAAAATGTTAGAAGTAGTTCTTCCATTGTCTAGAAAAATAATCTAAATGGCTATTTCAGAGATAGATGTCTACATTCTGGGTGCCTAAAGCTAGCATATCAGTAGACATCACTCAGTGTCACAGACTAGACTTTCTCTCCATGGACGTGTGAATTCCAGCTTGATTGAAAGAGCAACTGTATTTTTGTGTCTTACTGAGCCATTTCACTTGCTCCGCTCCTTGGGGCTAAGGAATGGGAGCCTGATATTGTTGGGAAAAACAAGGTCTCAAGAGGAACACTGTCTCCTGGGGTCCTTGAGAGTTCAGAAATAGATCCTGTTCCCTGCTGACTCTTCTCTAGCTTTGAACAAGATTAGAAATAAAGAATGAGCAACTCCTAAATAATTCTGGAATTGTTGTTCATGTAGCAATATCTAYGATCCACCTATAATGGTATGTCCGYGTGCCAATTTTAGTCTATATCTATACCTGTGTTTTTACCCAAACTATTTACCATTTTGCTTGAGAAAAATAATCACTAAATACCCACTCCTATTATTCCCTTTGACAGGTCATTTAMTACAACTGTTAGGAAAAGATTTCTGCAAGAAAGTAAAATAAACTAAGAGATACTTTCCAGAATCCGCTGGGCAAGTACAGAAACAGAGTAATACAGATAAGACTTTTCTGTGGGAATTTAAAAGTCATAATCAGCTAATGTGATTTCAACCTGYTAGACTAAGTTTGGCATATCAGCAGTAGGCAGGTGTGGTAGATRTTGATTATGGTATGGCTGGGGCACATGAGCTCACGTGAAGGTGAATGATTTGTGCCTGGCTACAGAGGAACAAGAGCCAGGAGACAAACCTGGGCAGAAGGAGAATGGGAATGGTGACACCATCTTTGGGATGCAGTAACATGACCAAAAATACTCTCTTGAAGACTAAGGAAATTAAGGCAAAAAGTTTTGCACACAGGAATTTGTTGGTCTCCAGAAAATTCTGTCTCTACAGCCTCATTAGAAGTAAGATATGTTTATTCATATGTAAATTCAAATTTTTCTTGGTAAAATGATTTAATACATTTCATATGTTCTTGCTCGGGTTCAGAGAGGGAGATGTTATGTAAAAGGCACCATGGCTTTCACTTGAACTCTGTGGTAACTCAAGGGAAAATTTTTAAGTGTTGCCAGTGTTGTCACGGCCCAGATAATGAGCCTACAGGCAACCTAATTTTGCCTAAGAGAGTCTGCACACCATTTGACTAGTATCTCAAAATCCAGATCTAGTAAAAAATTGCTTTCAGCAGTTTGTCGTAGTTCCAGGAAAATAGCTTAGCAGAAAGTACCACGAAAATAATCTCTACCTGCAACTTGTAATTCGTATTTACTCAGAAACACAGAAACAAAACAGACAGGGAATAAACACAGAAACAAGATTATCTTAATGTACACGTTTAATCAACTAATTCCTTCTAGAAAGAGTGCTTTAGATTTAAACAGTGGAGTGGAACAGTGAGAAAATCTCAGTACAGCATCTGTGCCTCGTAAACAGTGAATTTATCCGGGGGCTACAAGGAAAATGGAGGCATGAGTTTAGCTGATGTAAAATAACTGGTGAACTGAGCACACAGCTCTTCGTGGCTCCTCTACAGTGCTTGATTTGCGACAGCGATCTTTCATCCGAGCATGGATTTTATTCAGTCATGGCTGGTTACTTCTGTAATGGAGAAAATCCTCTGCTAAAAGCAAACTCTTATCTATTCTTGCTGCCTTTTATTTATTTAGATGAATATATAGACAGCTGTGTTCATTTACCTTCTATTTGTACAGTGTGGTCATCCTGCGTTCATACCACTTGCTATTTAGCAATTTAATCTACTTAGCCTTTTTAAATATAACTGACTTCTAATCCAAAATATCAAACTTTTCAAATCAGACTTTTTTTCTTTCCTGCGTGGCTACCCGGTACGTGTGCTCGCCTTTCTTACATTCCCTATTGTTAGTTTTCACACCTGCTCTAGTATCTACAGCCCTCACAGTGACAGCAGGAAGACAGAAATGATTCTAAGCTTTTTTTAACCAAAACACATTACCATATTTTAAATTGCTTTCAATTTGAATTAATTAAACAGAACTTGGCTTACAGATTTCTACTAATGTCATCTAGATGATGAGTGAATTATCTTCTCTGAAATAATGTAATTGCTTTGTGAAACATTTTTTCAGTAAATAACAGATTATTTTTTACCTTGTATTATTCCTAGAAATCACACAGAGGAATGAACTGGGTTCTTTGGCATGCCAAAACTGCCTTGTGACTCTMGTGGGCATGAGTGAAACAGAAATGGAAGTGAGAAAACATAGATTTATGAATTACAGAACACGGATCTTCAGACTAACCTTTGCCTTTGGGAAATAACAATAATGAAATTRTACTTTCAAGGAAACAGTACTCTTACCTTTATTCCAGAAGAGTTAATGAATAGAAACAATGATGAATTTATAAGATGTATTTGTGTCTTTCAAGAGATTGACAGAGAGTAGTTTATGTTGATAAAAATCAGTTGGCCTTGAATTAAAACAAGCTGGATGGAACAYGAGAATGTTTCTGAGCTTTAGGACAGCGAGGTTCTAGGAGGATCTTCCAGTGTAAATTGTGTGTATTTRGGGGAGGAGAGAGATTTTTAGTTGTTTTCTTTCACATGAAAAGAAACAAGACAACATGCTCCAGAAGTGCCTCTGCTGTGGCCCAGCCAGTAGTGGGCATTGAGTTCATGGCACCAGATTAACGTTATTCCAAAGGAAATCCCTGAAATGCATGTCTGGATCCTCAGCATTACAGCTCTCTCTACAGCTTTGATAGGAATTGGGCTGCATTGCTTGCTAGTGCAAATATACACCGTACAGGCAGAGATACAACCAGGCAGCACTTACGGGGCCCGATCTTGATCGAGCCATGCAATTCCAGCGACGATACCTACGCAGAGAAACTGAATTGCTGGGAAATAAATGAGTCAGGGAATATAAACCCATATCTTAAAATGTGACTGAACTCATAAAAGGGATTGCTTAAGTTATCTTATGTCAGTCAGTTTTCCAAATGGATAGAGCTGGGTCTAAATGAAACTAAATCCTTCCCTTTTTGCACTTAACTACCAAGTTAACTACTTAACTGCATGCTTTTCTGCCTAAATTAAACACCTTTTAATGCTGTGCGCAGTATCCCAGTGCAATTCTTTGTGGATGTTCCTCTCATCCTTTCATATTGAGATACCTGGACATTCAGGCAAGTCTTTCAAAAGTCTAGTATTTAGAAATCTAGTTTTGCCCTAAACAAGTCAGTCTGTAGTCATAAAGTTATTAAGGTACAGACACGTGCCCTGCTGCAGTCCATTCCTAGGTTGTATAATTTATGCAGCTAAGTTAGTGTCTAGGTTTTACACACATGACTTGAGAAGAGTTAGGGCCTTCAGAAGGGTTTACAATGTCTACATGCAGAGCAGAAAGGTGCCAAAAATGCCCTATGGGAAACTGTCAGGAGGACAGTACGTTTTAAATCGTGTCTCCACCACTGATATGAATGTTGGTCTGCAATCAGGAGTAGGATTCCTGTGCAAAAATAGGAGACACAGACTTAAAATCTCATCTCTATTAAACATCTAACCTTTCTTCTTCTTTTCTTTTTATTTTTTTCTTTTTGAATTGAAACAATGCTTATGAATTGGCTGGAGGAGGTGGTGGTGACGCTGTCCACTTTTTGCCTAGTGATCAGACAACCTGCCTGGGAAGAGGTGGGCCAAGGCTCCAGGTGACAAAAAGAGTCAAAACAACAGGAATTACATGCTAAAATAGTGACCTGATCCCCCAGGATGTAGACTGCCTGGGCCTGGAAAGATACCCTGGTTCAGGAGAGCAGAGACAGAGCAGATAAAATGTTTATTGTGCTATCACACTGAGAAATCTAGTCTTCTGGAAGAAGGAGGTCTGGGTTTTGGGACRTTTACCAACACTGTTTATACACTAGTCCCACAATGTCTTAATATACGACCTATTGAATCTTGCAGAACCTGATATTTATTCTTCCTGCTACTACCTCCTTTTCTTCCTCCTACTAAGGTGGCCTGCGTTACTAAGGTGTCTATCAGACAAAAGTCTGCCTATCAGATATACTCCAATGAAAACAGTTCTGATGTGTATTTTTCAGCTGAATTTTGCTATCTACCTCTGGCAAGTGAGGTTTGAAGAGACTTTCCAGGCATTTGGAGGTGAGAGAAGAAAACAAAACAAAACAAAACAAAACAAAACAAAACAAAACAGAACAGAACAGAATAGAATAGAATAGAATAGAATAGAATAGAATAGAATAGAATAAATGGAAAATTCTACCAGACTTTAGGAAACATCTACTTAAAAAAAATTGTCCACATTTAACTGACAGTGTTTCCCATAAAAATCCTGTTTGCATCTTCTACCATTAATAATTGCCGTGGTGTATTCCTGAAGTGAAAACAGCGCAAGCTTCGTGGAAAAAAACAATTGCTCTTTGTAGATGAAGGTTAAACTACCAGTGCAGGATTGCGTCCTACACAACGGGAGAACTGAAAGGCTAKGAAATACGCTTCCTGTCAACAAGACAGTCTTAAAGCTTCTTGGCTCTAAATGACTCCCTTGAATTGATAGTTTGGGAGCATGGCTTGTKCTTCATAGGACTCAGTTCAGTTATAAACCAAGCAAATCCCTCTTATTTATGCAGAAAGTCTGGAGAATACAATTTTTCAAARCATTTCTGAATAAATGATGCCACACTTGTGGTACACTGAACTTTGATTTTTCACATGATAGTAAATACTCACCCCGGAGGGGCATCTTTGTTTGGTTTGTTTAYATATTAGAGCAAGTGGAAGGAGGAAAATTAGGAGAAAAAAACCCTCAAAACAACAGACAAGCTGAARTGCTTTGAGCCTGAATAGAAAAGTTGAGGAATTGTAGTTGTCTAATTGTGATCATCTGCAATAAACAAGCCAATAGGTACTACATATCGATACTTTTACTGATACTTTTGGAGTGTCTTCTGATTTACCCGGATCATACAGTGCTGGTAGTTAGAAAACAGAAGAGAAGTAAACAAAAGAAAAAAATAATGAGGAAATTTTAAACTAAATGTATTTCTAATAATTTGAAATGAAATAATTTCTTCAAGACATAAGAATATTTTGAAATTAAATTTTTAATTGAAACTAATCTTAAGTCATTCCTGAACAWTTTTTTTTTCCTACCAGCCTTCTTTAATCAGGGGAAAATTCAGTCTACAGATCCAGTAACATATCCCAGTGCCAGGGGATTGAATGTTTCAATTTTAAGTCTTCGGTGTTAGATTTTACYAAAGACTAACTATAGTGCCTATACACTTGATCCAAAAAAACACAAAGATCCACTGGAATTGCTACTAATTTTGTCTGGGAAATTAGTGAATTTTCAGATCCTCATCTTCTGTCAACTTCTGCTACTTCTGGACTGCATATAGGTGTGAAAAGAAAAGCTCTTTAACACAAACAAATTTCTGAAGGATTACATGTTTGGTCTCCTTGAATAGGAAAAAAGAAAATCACAATGGATTTATCCTTTTAAAGCAAAGTTGGAATTTTTTGCTGTGAATTCAGACTACAAACATCAGTGAGAAAATAATAAAGAATAYGATACTGATAAGTAAAGTGACCTAGATGCACTGTGCATCTGCAGACAGACACGGACTTCAGAGCAAATACTGAATACTACCTGGAATACTATCTATTTTTGTGCTTAMATCCTGCTACCCAGTGCATCATTGCAAATAAGAGTGAACAGTRATAAGCTGAATGGACTGTTGGCTATTCTGTTCTTTACTCTATATGACTTCATAAAACTATTTAGTTAGCATCTCTTTTATTACCTAGATTAAGGTACGAATGCTCTGAAGTAGGTCGAAGCTTAATTGAGAACCCACTGAATTAGACATGAACATAGTAAATGACTGTGCTTGCCCTGAAGATTTTACTGTCTGAACAGAAAAGGTTGTCAGAGCATGTGGTATATATTTTACTCAGCTTATTTTCAGAACAGTGTGAAAACACTTTACTGATGCAAATGGCATGTAAGGTAAGCCGAGGGAAAAAAATGTATATTTGAGGGAGGGACAAAATTAATGTTTACTAAATTGATCCCCCACTAGTTTGGAGAAATAGCTATCATCRCTTCACTCTTTTTTGAGTGTGGGGATGTCTCACCAAAGCATGCCTTTGGGACTAATATGTTTTAGCAAGAACAGTGAGTCAAACAGTAGATWGTCTTTTTATTCTCCCTGTGTGTGCTGTGCTAAACATAATGAGGCTCAAACTGCTAAGTCACATCGTATAATTCAAAGGAAATGAGAGTAATCAGGGAAGGGTGCAACCCCAGTCAAAATGGAAGCGGGGGCTTCACCTTAGTAGTCCCAGCATTAAAACAGAARCCAAAGTCTGACCCTTCTGTAACAGTCTCCGCTCAATAAATCSCCGGAYGACCAATGTAATGAAAGCTTTCCARACCCTAAGCCCYGGTGAAACTGAGTGCAGGAAGCATCTTTCAAATACAACTGGTTCATAAAAAAGAATAATCAGACAGCTGAGAAAACATCCTGTAGTACAAGTTCATAGTGTTCTAGGACTTCATGCTATAAAGAGATCTGCATCGGTGAATCCCTACTTCCAGATAATTGGGGGGTTATAATATACATATGACACTAGGCTTTTTTCTTTGAAATATAAATTCTTGCTTGTTCTGCTCTGCACAAGTTTTGTTTTTCCTTTTGCGTTTATGAGGGAGTATTTTGTTGGATTTTTTGTTGGATTTACTTCTGGGTTTGAAAGCTTTCCAGTTCTTCAGTATTTAAGATGTATGCTTGTGTTACAAAAAAAAAAAAAAAGAAAAGAAAGAAAGTGCTGATATCTTAACGTGTTCATTAATGCTTGCATAGATGGGACTCTACATTAGGCCAAGTGTTGCCAGCAGATTGAGGAAGATGATCCTTCCCCTCTACTCTGCACTGATGAGTCCACGTGCTGGGTCCAGTTCCAGGCTCCACAGCACAAGAGACACATGGACCTACTGGAGTGAGTCCWGTAGAAGGTCACAGAGATGAAGGCATCGGAGTATCTTTCATACAAGGAGAATCCGACAACTGGGACTATTCAGCCTGGAGAAGGGAAGACTGAGGTAGGATCTTATCAACATGCATAAATGTCTAATGGAAGGGTATAAGAAGGATGGGGCCAGACTTTTCTCAGTAGAGCTCGGTGACAGGATGAGAGGCAATGGGCCCAGACTGAAACACAAGAAATTGCAGCTGAACTTTAGAAGAAACTTTTCACTGTGAGAGTGGTTGAACAGTGGAAGTCTGTCTAGAGAGGTTATGGAGTCTCCATCTTCGGAGATATTCAAAACCTGACTGGACGTGATCCTGGGCAACATGCTCTAAGTGATCCTGCTTGAGCAGAGATAGGGTTGGACCAGATGATCTCAACTATTCTGTGATTCTGTGATTCTGTGACCTTGATTTGATTCTAATATCAAATTATCAGATTATGTCTTTACTGACTGTAGTCCCTTCTGATCTGTCTCAAGGAAAGGCTCAAAAATCAGACTCAGTGCGTTTAACAGTCAATCTATGACCTTGATTTACAGAACAAGAAAGGAACTTAAAACAAGTTCTGACAGAGAGCATGATGAAAGCAGTGCTGTCTTGCTGCCTTTACCTACTACAGTGAATCCTTTCTTCTAGCCTGATTGAAAACATGCATTTGCAAGGATTATTCTGATTTTTTTTTCCATAAGTCCCAGCTGTGATCTCTTTGAGTAATGAAATACGAAAATTTTGGGCAGTGATTCAGAGAGGCAGCATTTGCCAAGAAATAAAAACAAGGAAAAATATATTGGAGGCAAGTTCCAAATGTTGGTGCTGCCCTTGATGTCCATGAGACAGCAAATGAGTTTCTTTACTTCTCTAGCTGTACCTTCACTACGTTCTGAGCAGGGGCATGAACTCAGACTCAAGTTCAGACTTTAGAAACATGCTCAGATCTGAAACTAATATCTTGCAACCAAGCAGCAACATGCCGTTGTGTTATTTTTTGTCAAAGGGGTACCATATCCTTCCTAGAAGGGCCCTAACTTGGGCTGTCCATAAGACAGTGTGGATCACAGTATAAATCCTACAGAGAATAAACATAAATGCAGGTAGCTGGGTCAGAGAATACGCTGARCTTCTTGGCTTTTCCTCCTACGACTGGTGCAGAGATTGTTTCTATTTCTCTTTTCACCTGTGTTTTATGGAATATGTCTTYTAAATTTACATATTCTCACAGTGCCTGGCAGATTAAGGACTTAGTTGTAACTGTAGGCCCAGTGCCTCTAAATGATAACTACCTAAGTTGTACRAGTGCAGCAGTTGCTTGAATTCCTCAAATATCTTTCCAGTTAGAGAGTGAAAGATAAATAATTTCAGAAGCACCTGGGTAGACATTATTTCTTACTGATTTATAGAAGAACAGAGTTCACTGCAGAAAACATGAGACCTGTTCACCTACYTTTAGTCACTCTTCCCCTCTTCCTTCAAAACAACTGAAAGTCTAATCATTTTGGAGTACCCTTGATATCCCTAAAGAAGATTTCCACAGGCCRGCTGGGCTTTGTACTGCCCTCTAAATATGATTTTCTCTTTCTTCAATGACAATAGAAAAGACAAATGAAATACCAGCCACATGTGAAAGAACAACTARGCAAATGAACCAGTTTTAACTCAATGAGCTGCAAAGATAGTTCTGTGGTGAGCAGATGACAATGTGGTGATCAAAYGAGTTTGGGGAAAGTTCTTCTTTGCCTTGATGCATAACAAGAAGAGAATCATAATAGCAATTAGGGCTTCAGTTGTGGCTAGACAAGTGGCTTTAGTGACATCCGGTGCTGGCATTATGATCTCCTTAGATGTCTGCATTCATCTGTGACTTTTTGCAAACATCTTTATTTAGTCGTTCCTGGGGTAGAATGATCCATTTCTAGAAATACCAAGCTATCCTTAGTGTTCTGCACCTGTCTGGCATCTCACCAAATCACGTGATAACAGATGCCTAAAATTACTGCCTAATCCTCACAGCACTCCACTAAGGCAGGCAAGAATTTTCATTCTAGCTGGTACAGAGGGTAACAAATAGAGAAGAAAAGTGATGCGCACAGGATCTCCAACCCCATCGGTGAGTTTGCGTTACAACTCAAACTAATTCGTGTTTTTTCAACCTACAAAATCAATTCATAAGGCAGTAGCAACACAATGTCACAAGGGCATCTCATTCCACAGTGTCCACGGCCGCTGGTTTGGCAATAGTTCAGTATCGTCACCTATGATACAGTAAGACTTGGCTAATTCTGTATTTTGTTATAGAGTTTTTTAGTCCTTACAAWGAAGAAATGTCTCTTTCTGCTTTGTATTAGCTGGATTAAGGAACACTGAGGATAGCAGGGTCATTAAGGTTAATTATATTTTATATGTTTTCACTCTAGGCAATTTAATTTAAGGTTATTTAGAAGAAAGAGGAAAGGACAACAATCAGTCATGCCTCATGGTTAGGATTATTCGGTTTTTTATTCTGCATATTGAAAGCTCAGCTGGTCTGCGAAAAATCACATTTCTTTTTGACCCAAAAAAGATCATAAAGAAAACTCTATTAGTTTAAACTGCTATTGTCCAATCACTGTCAAAAGAATAATGGAGGAGACAACCCAGAATAGCAGGATTTTCCACTATATTGCAATTTCTGATGCTGCTTTTGTCCAAATATATTCCATATGTATAAATCATTTAAATATGAAACCCAAAGGGATGCTGGACAGGAGAGGAGAAAAGGTATAAAGTGTGAGGGACATAAAAATCAAAAGCAATGCGGAAGGAGGTATATTTTATTAAAAACAGCTGCAGAAAAGTAATTTTCTTCAAATTTAAATAATTGAACAATGTCTTTCACCATAAAAGGAAGCAAATAGAGGATGCATACAGCTGCCTTCCTCTGTAGTAAAGAGTTAACTTTGTCACGGTTAATTTTGTGCTTTTCAGATTGGAGAGATGTAAAGTCAGAGTGGGGAAGGATAGACAATTTTTATGCCAAATTAAGGATGACTCAAAAACCTAGTGACCTTCAAATGGAATGTGAAAATCAAGGATAATTGAGTGGCATGTCTACTAATTATATAAAGAAATTAATAATTCAGAAATAGAGAACTAGCTCTGACCTGATCTACAACTTGAGGGGCATACATCCAATTTTCAGAATCCATCATTTGCCTTATGACCTCTCCTTCAGGTTTACAAAAGTTCAGCCTAAGATATATGGGACAAATTAGAGTGCTGGAGAATACGGCAAAGGTGAGCTTGTAACTGGTGTTCCTATAAGACAGAGAAATTCGGAGTTATGTCACAGCACCAGCGGACATGGTGCAGTTGGAGACAGGGAGATAACTGTGCAGGTTCAGCTGTGCATTTGGAGGTACCATGACTACAGAAGGATGGGGCAGGAGGACATCCTGGTGATTGCCCACTGTTTCTGTTTACTTGCTAACACTGGTCCAGATTTCCATGTACAGATAAGTACAAAGAGGAGACAAAAGTCTGTTGTCGGGTGGGGATTCATCTCTGAGCAGATTTCTGTCTCTATTGTAGATGCAGACACTCAAGGCCATACAATGAAATGGTCATTTCTGTGCACAATTATTTTGGTCTTACTGTCGTTGCAGAAATAGTTTGGATTAATTACTCCGTAACAGTGCAAATTTATCTCTATCACTGTAAAAAAAAAAACACTTGAGCTGACCACTACTTTGAAGATATTTAGCTGCGGATGAGATTAATCTTGTTCCAGGTACAGAGACCGTCTAGGGACCTTGTTAACATGCACAGAGATTTGTCTAAGGAACTCAGGACTGCAGAAAACCGTAACCTTACCCTGAATTTTCCATTTCAGACATATAGTATTTTGCTTGTCTTCTATGTATTAGTGTGGGGATTGAATAAAACGGTTTGGGAATGTCAAAGCAAGTTCACTCTTTTTATTTTAACTAACTTTATTGAATAATGTATTATGCCTGGTCCTGGCTTTCATGATCTAGCTATCCTTGGGAAAAGTCAGACAAGATGTTACACTCATGCTTAACACAAAGCATGAGCTTAAAACTTATTGTGCCAATGATATCATGTCTTGACAGCTAAAAGATTCCTTTTGAGTGGAGCATTTTTCCCTGAAAGAGAAACTTCCACATGTAGCAGTGAAGAGGTCTATCTAGCAAAGTGGCTGTGAGAGGTGGATATCTCAGCTGCCGTCATGGTCTTTGAAGATCTAGTTAGTACAGTCAGTGGATTTCAGAGAAGTGTTCTGGACAGTGCAACACCTTCTTTTGATCAGCTGAACTGTTGTTTAGACTTTGCTGCCCGTGCTGACTAGATGGTCACAGGGTGTAATGAGAGTTTAGACACCGAGGCTACTTGCAGATGTTTGAACGAGGACACCTACMTTTAGATGTTTTGATCTGAAAGCTGAATTCCATCCATGATGTGTCTATGCCTTAATTTACCCATCTGGGAAAGTAATCAACAGGATTACTTTTCCTCACACACACAAGAAGAAGAGGTGGAATGGAATGGTTATGTTCTTTTAAGGAATGAGTGAAGTAACAGTAATATTTACAAACACACACAAAATCTAASTACATATTAATTAAAATTGCAATAATTTATACCAATTCAAAACTACCAACAGATCACATACACGTGGCAAAAAATCTGAAGCATAAAGTGCTTGGTTGTCTCAACAGAATTTTTCATGCATTTTAACATTGCAGATCCTGCTGGATTCATATGAAGCAACTTGTGTCCTCCAGGAAGGTGATAGAAGTTGCAAAAAAGCACCTCAGTATGAAATACTATGCAAAACTCAATACCGAAATTTGATCCCTGTACCCAAAGGAATGAATATGCACACTGCAGGGAAAAGTTACAAATCTCTTTCATCTAATGCTAGTAAACTTTTTTTCTGTATAAAAGCAAAAGAACACACAACACCAGAGCTCTAATGAATATCTATGGAGTGTGTCTGTCTTTTGTTATCAGTTACTGTCACAGAGGACTATATATATTTTTTGCTCTCACCAAGGCCCAGAAGTCATATTTCAGATTTGAGTTTCTTTTATCTTAAAGCTTCCAAGTAGATATATTTGATTCATAAATTCATTCAGAAAAGACTTTTGTTGGCTCATGCTTCAGTGGCAGTATGTGTTATTCGTTCAGCAGGAACAAATAGTTCTTGTAGACTGCGATTCAATAACTCTCCATAAGGACTTTACAGAATAATATTGAAGATAGACTGAGGAATTGTTGGAATTGGGGTGGGATTAGTCTGCCTCTGCTCATATGCAGCATTTTGTTGCTCCAAATGCTACATGCATGCAGTAGATGTGAGACAGACAAAAGAACACTAAAGAAAAGAGAGCTGGCAGAAATAAATCCGGTGTAACGAGATTCACAACGGCTGTATGACTATGCCACGGGGGATGTATTGCTGTGTTATTGCTGCCCTCTATCCTCRCTCTGATTTTGAATGAGACTGATCAGCTTGTTATAAATGGTAGGTTAGATTCACTGATAAGCCTCCCTGCTTTGGGCCATCTCAACTACTTCTGAGGACATTTTAATTCAGGGATTAAAACTGGTTAATGGTTATTCTGGTGGGAGCAAGCACTAGCAGTAGGTTAAATAGCTGGATTTATTTGGGGCAGTAAGCACACACCATGCATAGTCAGGGCAGATAAAGGCATTTACATGCCTTGTTCTACGTCTCAGTGGAGATAGCCCCAAATCTGCCTAAATCTCCGATAGAGCTTTGCCTAACGACTTACTAAAAAGTTCCAGGTTTAAATTTCCACAGTTTTCTCAACAACCTACTTCATTGATTAGCTTTTGTTAATATCAAAGATTTTATTTGAAATCTGCTATTTCACAAATAAAGCTTGTCACTTTTTTGTCTTACCCAGAGTGGATATGATGAATCATCCAGCCTCTTCCCCACTTAAATATCTTTATCAAGAACAGCAAAGGAAATGCAAGTCTTAGCTCCTCCTTGGCACTCACTCTCAAATTCCCCCCCTTTTCTTTCCCCTTCCCACATGCCTTCTCTTTTATTTCTTCCCTTTCCTTTGGAGAATGAGTACATCAGTCTTAAAAGCATTACTGTGAGACATACTTAATGAATACTCTAAAAATGGTTTCTACTATTTATCTTTTTTTCTATTATCTTTTTTCCCCTCTCAAAAGAAATATTGAGCATATTTTGGCACAAGAGTAATGCTGACGATTTGGAGAAATTTTCACTGAGGGAAACAAGAAGAATACATTCCCTTGCATTTCGTTAACTCAGTTCCCATCGTCTCCTCAGGAGAGTTTTAAAACATGGAAGGTTACTGGATTCAAAAATCCCCATTTCAAAAGTGATTTTGCGGAACCTGACATTTTGCCAGCATTTGGGAGATTACTCCATCACGGGTAAAAAAACAAAAAGAACCAATTACGTCTCTCCACAAACATATAGCACGTGCTTTTAAAAGCTTATGAATTTGGGGGGGTTATACCTTCCCTGTGAATTTCTTCTATGTGGTCCTTCATATACTCCCAGAAAGAATTACACCACATACTGTGACATGATGACTGTGGTCCTCAGAGTGGGATAATTCCCCCTCTTTTCCAATGAAATATTGAACTTTCTCAAGGGAATATTGATCTAGAAGGTCCAAGAGGTYCACCTGAGGTAGAAAATACTGAAATGGCTTTGCCTGAGCTATTTATCCAAACGAAGGAAGCTCTTGCTGCATTGGTTATACTTGCTGCTCATTCCAAATATTAATAGCAGAATTTATAGTAGTTGTTGCTACTACTAATAATAATTATGTGTCATTGCAAAAAAAAATGATAATAATTAATATTCAAGTAGCTCAGAGGAATAGGGGTTTTTTTGTTTGTTTGTTTGTCTTTGCGATGTGAGTAAAGAACAAAAAATGAGAACAGTCTTTGCTTTGAATAGAAACCGAGATTTAGGAAAACAGTTGAGAGATCTGTCCAAACTGACAATGCGTGCAGTTTGTTACGTAGCACATATCTTTAGGCAACTATCTCACCCATAACAGAAAAAACTGTTTGGTTTATATATTAGCAACGATGTAACTCTTATCAAGAAAAAAAAAATACTTTATTGCAATGAATTTCACTGTATGGGAACCACAGAGTCTCTCTGCCTCTAGGATATTTATAGATAGTTTGAGAAACTAGCTATTGATTATTTTATTGAAGATGAGTWACTGAAAGTTTGTGTTTTATTTCCTAATTTAATTTTTTACTATCACTGAGCAGAAAACATTTTTGTAAGTTATCTTTAAAGAAGGGCCTTACAGAGGTCTTTGAGAAATACCAGCTGAGGAAAGCAACCCCAAAAGGACTTTGCTGTGCAGGTAATAAAATGTCTTCAGATATTAAAATTGTCACATTGATAATTAGCATGGTAAAGTGTTTTAATGAACTAGAGAAAAAATGAATAGCTGTGCTACAAAATACTGTTACAACATGATAGATATTGCCGATACTGTCAAGGATTTGTTTTATAATAGCAATTTGTGTGTCTTCTTTCATTAGCAGAAAATAAATAGTGATTTAAAATGGCAGATGCTCTCCAGTAGTATTTCATATAAGGCATCAGCCGACTAAAAAGAATAAATTTATTTTTGAGCCAACTTCTTGAAGTAGACTGAAAAAAAAGGTAACTGGTGTAGTTAAAACCCYGGCGACAAGCTCTCAGAGGTCTTTTTCAAAGTGTGGTTCCTGCACAGACTTTCTGTGTGACACCTGTAAGTCTTTTCTTCCTGACATTTCTTTTCTCTCTGTGTTGATCTACTATGTGAAAAGAATATTTTCTTCCTCCACAGCTTGTCCATATGGTTTGTATATTTATTGAAGTTGGGATGCCTCTGATTGTGTAAGTTTAACGAAAGGTAACAGGGTTAATAGYCATAATTATGTGCACACATTCAGCACACATTCAGTTGTGTAAAAGGAATATTTTTCCAGTTGTGAATATCATCATTCAAAAGCAAAGTTTGCATCATTTTGTTCTTCGTGGTGTCCATGTACGATACTTTGTCTTTAGCATGTGCTCACTGGCTGTTTACTGCACGAGGATCGTCTTCAAATGATCTGAATCTTCRAATTATTCACGGGAATAATTTCCACAGCAAGGTGCACTTAATAACACTTAAAAAAGTCTTGTGTCCCTGGGCCTAGAGAGCAATGAGGTTTTGACAGATGAGCGCATTTCATCYGACCATGTGTAGATGTGGGTCTAAACGCAGGTGTCCTGCGTCCTTGGCTCCGTTTACAGTCAGCGGGGAGAAATAAATAAACTCTTAAGAGGGCAGATCATCTCTCCGAAGAAACAGATGTTTATAACAGCGTCCCCCAAATCTCTCTTCCTCTCTTTTCAAAAAGCAGAAAACCCYGAGTGCCTAGTTCAAATACAGACTCGAGTACAGTACGTGCAGGGTTGCGTGTGTTTAGTTAGGTGCATGCTATCCCTAGGGGCAGCTGCAGGCCCGTGACCCCGATGACAACGCAAGAACCGCTCTGGGTCTGCGGGCCGTCCTCGGCCCTCCCAAGCCAAAGGGGCCACAGAAAAGCTTGGACTTTAATTGACTTTGGATCAAGCCTTCTTTAGTCAGGTGGCCTTGAATTGCCTCTGACCCTTGTATTATTAAGACAAGATGATACAGCCTTTAAAGTTAAAACCTATGAAAAACTGCATACAAGCATTGTGTAGCTAAATAACTGACTGGAAGCTAAAAGCATATTTTTTTCTAGAAGTGTATGAAAAATATACATCAGACTGCACATTATTCACAAAAAAAATTGAGGGAACTTTTTGACATAAATAGATTTTTGCAATAATATTTATAATAAATGTATTTTAGAGAGCTGAAATTTT
Source organism: Rhea americana (assembly GCF_003343005.1). Classification (NCBI taxonomy): domain Eukaryota; kingdom Metazoa; phylum Chordata; class Aves; order Rheiformes; family Rheidae; genus Rhea; species Rhea americana. The sequence goes on from NW_028186546.1 coordinate 3,402,687, forward strand.
ACCGTGTGTACTGAAAAGGGATTTTTCTTCCTTTTGGCAAAAGTAAAAGAATCACTGAGGTTCCAAAAATTAATTGCAAGTCTGACCTAAACTGCAGAGCTAGAAACAGTCATAAACAACTGTATCTTAAGAGTAATTTAAATTAAGTTTGGACAAATCATAAAAGCATTTGAATTAAAAAAAATGATTAAAATATTGTTGCTGGAAATATATTAAGCAAGACAAAAAGTAAAAAGAGCTACAGTAGCAGACTAGAGAACGTGCTCTGGAGGGAAAAATGGCAGGGATATCATCTAGGTCATAATATTAATCTAGATAATAGAGAATTCAGAAAGTTAAAAGAGGAACCTTGAATGTGATCTGTACTTAATTCAAAACCATTGAAGCAAGTGAAATGCATGGGTAATGTAGCAGTAATGATGTCTGGAATGTGCAAAGACACTAATTGCAGTATTCTTTGCTAATTAAAGAACCTACAATCATAGCACAAGGATGTTGAAAAGTGTCTCGTTACAGCACTAAGACAATGTCATGTAAATTACTTCTCCCATGCACGCAAAGGTAGGGTTTCATTTCCACACACATCAATCACGAGGGTCAGGCCCTTTCCTAATTAAACCAATAGACATATAAACTGATGATCAAGTGAATTTATACAGAGGAAGACGGCAAAAGACTTTGTCACTTTTCCTGTTCCTTGAAATTGCTGTGTTATTTGAGCTAAAAGAGCAACTCTGCTGGCCCAGACCCACAGACACCTGCCTGCAGTTTTTGTTCCCTTCCACGTACAACATACATTCCTATCTGAATAGCAGTAGAAAAAGGGTCAGGAACTAACACCAGGCCTTGTACATTTTCATTCATTTTCTCACTGTTTTTTCCATAAGACCCCTTTTTTTCACCTAGTCATTTGTCTGCGACCCCTCTCTCCTGTAATTTTCAACTGATGTCTTCAATGTTGCTAGAATCAAATCAATATATTTTTGTTATTTGTTACTAATATCGGAAGAATCACCTAGAAAAGCTAACTTGGGGAAAATGTTCTTGTTCTGACTTTCACACGAGACTCTGGACCAGGACATTGACTCTAGGTGATTGATATGAGATMTGCTCAGATCGCTTATAATTAGCTGGTGGAAGCCAGGTGATGTAAAGGTCAGTTGTGGGACATAGCACGAGTGCCACTGTCTTCCTTTGTCTGAGTGACAAACAATTAGCTACATGCTMGGATTTAACTGGATTGATATCTAGTGTTCTAGCACTGACAGCTGCCCCCAGGATGAATATTTTTTTGATATATGCAATTACCTACCATCATGAGATTGTTGATGATTAATGTCAGCCGTTCAGATCTGTCACGCAGAAAAGGAAATAAAGGCAGAGACTAGTGTTCAGTCCTGAAAAGATAACGATGACCCTGGAGCTTTGGATGTAGTTCTTCRACAAAAGCATAGTTTCCTGAACTATCTTGGCTGCTGCAAGTTTAAAGGAAGCTTGTTATTCAGGGTATGATCATTGGTACTAATATGATCTCCACTTGTATTAGTAACCTAAGTAGGAAACACCTATTTCCTTTTGAAGAAGTTGTTAAAGGAACTAAAGAGAAGTAAATAAGAACTTAATTGGACACAGGAGAGTCACTTATCAATTCAGCGTTGAAAGAAGAATAATGGTATCTAACAAAAGAAATGCCACACATATCCCTAATTTGCATAAGATGGATTATGGCAATGGTGGATTAACTAATGGTGTGCARCCACAGTGTGGTGAGAAGTTGATTACCTTGGTCAGGAACATAGTCTACCCCACAGAACAACCAGTAGTAATCATTCAAAGGTGTCAATATAGAGACTTCATTTTAGAAAAATATCAGTGATGGCCTTGGACTTACATTTATAGAAACATTTGCCTATGTGRTCCTAAAAAGTGTGGGTTGTTCATTTCTCACATTGAGCTGCATAGGTGCATTTGCTTCTGACATTGTTATTTTCTATTCCTCCAGAGAAAAGATGGAAGTAGTCCATGATCTTCCAGTTGCCAAACAGACGTAAGACATTAAAGTCTTCTGCTACCAAGTTCCATGTTTCCATTTCCGTGCTCTGAGATTGTGTTCRTGCAGCTGTTTGTTCTTCATTTTAAAGGTAATCTAAATATACTGAATTACTTGTGATCTTCACTATATTCTCCATCTCTTTATTCTCTGGGCTCTTCGGTGGGCCCTCTCAATTTTTCAACATTTCTTTTTCAGGTTTTGTTCTAGAATGGAAATCAGATTTCCAGCAACATTCTTGTTCACAGAAGCTGAAGTACCATCTTTGTCCTGTTCTACTTGACAGGTCCTTTCTTGAGAATCCAAAGTTTGTATTAACCTATTTGACTACTGGTGCCCCGGAAGTTCGTGTTTATCTGACTCTTTGCAATGATCCTTAATTCCRTTTCAGAATATTTTTTCTCAGGGGTAAGCTTACTTATTCCACAGCAAAGTCTAACAAACGTGACCAAGTGGCTTTACACTTTGCTGTATTAAAATATATACTGCTTCCCTACCTGCTGATACAGATTTCTCAGTAGAAATGATGTGTYTCTTCATTATTTATCATTTCTTCTAAATCTCTACATCAGAGTTCAAAATTTAGTACTAATGATGGGCTCGTTGATTTTGGATTCATTACAGGTTTGCTGTTATGGCTTTGAAGCATTTGAATATTGTATATATTTTTTATTTATATTTTAATTGTACATTACAAAGTCAAATGTCTAACAAGCGTATTACAGCGTTGCCATTGACTTTATCAGACAAACTTTTTAATCTTGCTGGTCAAGATACAAAGTTAGCTTGAAAAGATCTTTCTTTTCTATGTTGATTGACAGTAATTATTTTACCCTCCTTTATTTTTTTATTAATTGAGTSTGTTACCAGTTGCTCCATTATTTTTCCTGGATCAATATCAAGCTGACAAGAAAATAATTACCTGTGTCTTTCCATTATCCTTTTTTAAATGTTGGTACATTCATTTTTTTTCTAGTCTAGAACTCTATCACAATCTTAAGAAAAGTCTGACTCCTACTATTATTCTTTTGTGTCACTACTTGATATATCATGTCAGAGGGACGCTAAAGGCCATAGTTATTACTGGAATAGGTAGGCAAAGTTATATTCAGAAAAGCAGATCCTTTCGAGTTTAAGTCCTTTACCTTTGATAAAAGTGATAAAAGCAAGTTTTGTATATTCCACRCTATCAATTTTTGTTACATCAAGTGGGAGCACGAAGAAGACAGCAAATTTTTACACACAATCACTCAAAAAATTGCAAGACATGCTTTATGCCAACATGTCCAAACAATTACTGTAAAATGCAAATATTGAACACCTAACAAGCAAAAAATTAGGTGAGGCAAATTGCTTGCAAACAAAATATTAGACTGAAATATGATCCAGTGGAATGCTTGAGCTCTTACTCATTACAAATACGTATAGAAAGAGATAAATTCCGATTGCACATCATCTTCAGATGTWAAAAAAAAAAAAAAAAAAAAAATTGTGAAATAGGTTATTTGCAATGAGCAGTTTTCCTCACAGTAGTCTAACCCACCATGAAGAGGCTCATTTATGGTGTTCAGTGATCACTCTAAGCCAAGAAGGCCGAGGGAAATGTGCCTCCTTCATCATCTACATTCTAATTAGTCATCACCACGTGACATAGTCCCCTTGGMGTAACACAACACCTGGTGCTATCCACGTTCTTCCTGAGCCTCTTGAAGGTACCAGCTTTTATGGCTGACTTCACTAAGAGGATGTGACTAAGTTATGACTCCTTTTAAGATTAGAGATGGACAAGTCCAGTATTATCTAGAATCCAGTTTGACATAAATGAAGTACTGATGAAGTATATGAAGCTGATGATGGTATTGGAGGCATAGCACGATACACCATACAGAAAAGTTACTATCAATGCTGCATCACTTACTTTTCCATCTGCGTGTATAAGAGGAAACCAAGGACAGTCACATTTTCAATGTGTAAAAAATAATTTACTGTACAAAATCACTCCTAGGAAATAGAATATCTAAATCATATAACAGATGTCCTGGAAATTTTTCAGACATGATTTAGTCTGCAACATGTTTATTCAGCACTCTGTTGCGCAGAATATTAGAGAAAGAGATCTAATATTCCCTGATAAAAATAGACAAAAAAGAACAAATTGTTTTACTATCATTCAAAACCAAAGTAGAGTTCAGACTCTTATTTCTAAAGAAAATATATCTTTAAAATTAAATTTTTTATTTTAGTTTTTGCTGATATTTTTTGATTTTTTTTTAATGAGAGAGACACATCAAGTCCATGAATGATAATCTGCAGTTAACAGTTTCATTATTTATTGATTGCATCTGTAAATATATTCTGTATAATATATACATAGTGGCCAAGCAATTTGCCTGCATAATTATTTATTTATGGAGTCAGCAAAGCTGGCCCATAAGTATGCAGCATAATGGTTCTCCTTCTTAATGTCACGTTACCTGGAAAATGCATCTAGGTATAAACAACATTGCATATAAATAGCTTGACTTCTTTCCTCAGGTTATATATAGATACAGGATATCTATATCACAGCTGTAGACACATTGCAGATTGAGATGCCTACAGAGAGAAGCATAAGAAGAGAAATGCAATGTAGAGACATCAGCTCTTGCCCAAAACTACTCACAGCAGTAGTCATGCTGTATAGAGGGGCAGCGTATAATAGCAAAGAGTTTTCTTGCAGTCTGGCCTAGGCTGGTGAGGGCTGTCCTATATATGCAGGCTGAGCTGGTCCAGAGTTTCTCAGCAGCGTTGGAACTACATCTACCTGAATTGGACAAGTCCTACAAAAAGAAGTGGATGGGGAAAGAGGAAAATCGGAAGGAAGAGTCTGGAGAGGTAGCTTTGTAGCTGCTACTCGTGCTGAAGGGTTATGAGACAAGCAGGGAAAAGATCACGACWGCTACTCTGGGAAGGACTATAATTTTCTACCTCCTCCACCCCATCCAGCCCWCTGTACCTGCTCAGCATCTGCAGAGTTCAGGCATTTCTATTCAGCTTGGTTTTAATTGTAATKTATAACCAAAATCATTTCTTTTCCACACAGTTTTACCTGTTTATATGTTACCACTGCTGAGGGAACTACACTTTCATAACTGGAGACAAGACAGAAGATCTATTTTCTTATAAATTCCTGGTAGCTAAAGAAATTCTAGGYTTCTGAGATTGTTTCTGTATTTATGTATAGCTTACTCCCACAAAAGTTATTTGCAGTACAGAAGCTTCTGACATCAGAATATGTTATTATTCTACTAGATGGATGTTTCCCAACCAAGGAAGTTAGCTCCATTGGTGCATTGGTGAGGCCTGAAGATGCTTCAGGTGAGRCACAGGGCTCGCTGGGACACTGCAGCTCTAGTCATGCTTTCTAGACCTTCCCCCTTCACTGGAGAAGGCAGAAGGAACAAAATTGGAGAGAAGAAAGAGAGAAGGCCGTTCTCTGGTTTYGTTTCCCATCAGTAACTTCAGTATGACTAGGTGCATGCTGTTGGCCAGTTCCACCGATGTCAACTCAGAAAAGTCTTCTTTTTTTTCTCTCATGAGTAATGAAGAAGGAAAAATTAGGATAGCAATGGCACTTGYGAACAGAGTGGTCTGAATAACATGTCAGTTCCTCCACGCAGCCTTCTGTGTCTGACTTCTCCAGAATCCCAGCATCAGTCCTTCACCTCCAGGATACCCACCACRATGTCTTCTCTTTTGTAGGCTCCTCCTGCAAAAAGCCTCTTGGAGTCAGAGGCACAGAAGTAAAAGCAGGAGTCTGTGGGATGGAAGCAGGAGAATAGGCATCCAGTAAGAAGACAAGAAAATTTGGTGCATATAAATAAGACAAGAAGGAATTCATAGAATCATTTTTCTTTCTAGAAATTACAGAAATGCATACAGATCTACATAGCCTGTATCATCAAAGAATCTGGCCTATTAGTAATGAGATCTATGTGCATAAGGTACTTGATTTTCCCTGATATTTATAGTGAGACAAAATGTTCTCTCTCATTCTTAGATATTGGTGGAAAAAAAAAAAGCTCAAGGGGAAAGAAAGAATTGTGAAATAAAGTTGTGTATCATAGAATGGTAGGACTGGAAGGGACCTCTGGAGACCACCTAGTCCAATCCTCAGCATAGCCCATAGGGAGACTGAACACACAACTTTGGCATTAGAAGCACCACACTCTAACCAATCGAGCTAAACCTRTAATTATACATGTTCAATTCATTTTGTCTTTAGGGTAGATAGACTGATTCACACTAGCTCAGTACCTATCTGCTAATTTTTATGTTAAATTCTCCAACCCAGACCACACAGAYTTTTTGCAACATTTGTCAGTATTTCAAATTTTTATGAATTTTAATGCTCATGAAAGTTAGATATTGATAATAATGACTAAAACAAGCTGTACTGTGGGAGGTAGCTTTGAGACGTTTGAGTTACCATTCTGCTTATGCACATCAGTCATCTGAAGTTACTCTTTCTTAGTCAATATTTTACATACTTTTGGTGATACATGGACATCTGTTTTGACAATGCATATCTGAAGCTTTCCGTCATCTTCATATCATACCTGTTCCACTCCCAGCTCGCTTATTTCTCCTGACCTGCTTTCAATATGTGTGCACAAGAGGGAAATACAAACTCTTCACAGTAGTAAAGCATATATATCTTTAGTTACTAGCATAAAGAATGATGTAAAACAAAATCTATATGTACGAGCAGATTAACTTTCACCTTCATGACCAAGAAGATCTGTATATTAATACCCTCCTTCTCAATAGTTTTTTTTCATGTATTTGTTCTTAATATTCCTTCTAGTCATTCCTTGTTTCTGCTTCCACCACTCACAGGTTGGTTCCRCCTTTCCCCACCCCCAGCCCTAACAATGGAATAGGATCCTGCTGCTTGACCTTTTCCTCCTTGAAACTAATGATGAAAAAGTAATGTGCCATTAAAAGGTGAAAATAAATAAATAATAATAATATTATTAATCAATTAAGACTGGTAATGCAGAGATCTCTTGTGGATCTCTCCATGGTCAATGGCACATTCAATAGATATTATTTTCTCAATCCATCTACCTGGAAAGAGAGCATAAGTGCTATACTATCCAAATGCCTGGTGAAACTAAATTAAAGAATAAGGACTCAAACGTCAAAATTAACGGTAATGTCAAAATATAGAATGTTCATCTATTCTAATATATGCCATAATTTTCTATTTCTTCTGTAGTTAACAAGGCAGCACTGAAAAATAAACTGTTGTTTGATTGTTCTCTAGCTTTACCTAGGCTGTACATAATGTGCTTGAAGATATTTATTACTTATGRGATTAACTAGATTGTGAATACGAATAGTGTTGGTTTGTCTTTGGCAAAAGGAATTAAAGTTAAACTTTGAAAAGTTTATGGTGTTCCAAGGTGCAGTGTATTGGGTATTTTCTCTAAGACTTCAAAGAAATTCATGACTATCTTTCATAAAGCATTCCAGAAGAATTAACTTGTAGCTTGTGATCACAAATCCACAAGAAAGTAGGAAATAAAAATAGCACTGACATTTCAAGCATGAATTCTGCTTTAGAGAGGAACTGTGAAGAAAAAAAAAGCAAATAAAAGTCAGAATTTGTATACATTTATTTTTTAGGTAGTATATTTTTATAATAAAAATATGCTGGTTATAATTATGTTCAATTGTCATAAGACGAGCTCTATCTTTCATCTGATCTACTGTGAAGGTCGAGCTGGCCTCTGGAAGGGACAGAAGTTTGTTAATGGTTGATCAAATGACTTCCTGAAGGAACTAAGAAACCATTTACAATGTAAACAACTTTTTTTTCAATCTTGGCATTCCTAATAAGGAAAAAAAAAAGCAGTGCACATATAATTAAGAGCAGCAAGTGCTTATATGAAGTTAGGAAAACTGATGAAACAATAATAATAATRATGAAATAATAATATAAATAAATATAAATAATAATAATAATAAATGAATTAAAATTAAAAAAACTCTGAGATTATAATGAAGAGTTTTGAAGCATTTCTTTGAATCTCATGTAAGGCTAGTGAATTTGAATAAAATAGCATAACAAAGCATTTACTGATTTCATCTGGCATAGGATTAAGTGTAGATATTCTCTTTCAGTAGATCCTAATTAATTAAGGAATGTAATTTTATTGCTACATTTTTCCCTTTTATTTGCCTCCGTTATCCACACTCCAGAAACATAACCATTTGGCTTACCTAGAAGTCCCTGTCCTGAAGCCAGGTTGCTGATAAAATTCAAGGGGCTATTCATATTGGTTTATTGCTCCATCTGCCATTCACAGAGTCATGCAAGTCTGAGATAGAAACTACGTCTTAGATCATCCAGTCCTTCTGGAAGTGCCTCGGGCTTCTTAAGAGACAATTACATCTTCATACCTCGTTCTGGTATAGTAGGAGCTGCCACCGAGTAACTTTTCCCATCAAGACTTTTAGGAAAACAGAGAAACCTTATAAAGATTTTGAATGGAATAAATATTTTGATAATGGAAGGTTATGAAAATGCTTCACATTRAAGTCTTCATCCAAGAGTCAGAGCACTACGGAGCCAAGCTATGGTATAAAATAAAGATAAAATGGTGAATAACCCAAATAACGATTCCTGGTGTTTCTTTACCAACATTAAATAAAAAAAGAAAATAAGAGGATTCTTGACAATCTGCACTGCCCCACTGGCACCAACATGCTTGTTGTTTCTGTTTGTATTCAGTATTTACTAAGTCAGATTGTCAAAGGCAAGTAGACTGAAATATTAGTGGAAAGACAAGTTTCCATTTAAAATATGTATTGAGTGTTTATATTAAATACCTAGAAGCTTATTAATCAAAATAGAGGATCTATTATTATCTGCTTCCAATTAAGCTTGACAAATGCAACCGAAATTCTGACAGTCGRTGATTTCAAACGTAGATCCTTTAGTCCTCCTGTAAGCACAGAAATAAGAATTTATTCCATCTGTTTACTTCAGAGTTCAGACTGCTGACCAGCTGAAGAAGCTAAAACTATTCCCTAAGCAGCTTACTAATTAGTGAACCAAGATAACCAAGTCTCAAGTATTGTAACAACACAAATCTGAACGCATAGCTTAATGCCATAGGATACTCTGTATAATACAATTGGAGTTGGTTTTACTCATCTTCTGCTTTTTTAGGGATAGACAMAAGCTTTTTTCCTCCACTATACTGAAAGCTGGGAAAATTCTGAAATTAAAAATATATAAAGTCAAGCTACTCTTGTATTTCTATCTCTATATCTACTACTACGTGCTTTAACAGCAATGCGTATAAAACGTCAGTATTTTAATACTGACTCTCATGATAAAATAGGAGCTACAGAATGGAAACGATGCAATGCTGGGAAAAGAAACAAAAAAAAACCAACCGCCTAAGAAAACAGTAGCTCCTACATATCAAAAATACTCCTTCTATTCTGTTTTTAAAAGGAGACCGAGTGAACATAAAGGTACGCTGAGCAGCACAGCATGAGACAGGGAACATCAAGTTCACACTGATCAATCTAGCTCTGAAACTAGAAGTGATATATTTGTGTTAGTGTGGTGCCAAAGACAAACTAACTATCCCTGCTGATTCAGTAGCTCAAGCAGAGCAATGTTACAGCGATTATTCCGCTTTCAGGGCATGAGAACGTAAGAAAGGCCATGCTTGGCCATAGCAAAAGCCCAACTAGCTCAGCACCTTGACGCCAATAGTGGCCAGTAGTGGATGTCCAGAGAAGATACGTAACAAGACAAGCAGGTAATGACTTTTTCCCAGAATGTTCTCCTAGATACCAGCTACCTGTGGCTCAGGGGCTTTCTGAGGCGTAGGTTACATCAGCATATTTCTGACCCCAAGCTGCACTTAGCCATATGAACGTAGCCATATGCCCAGCAGTAAGCTGTGGATCTCACCACCAAAACAGCTGGATGACACCTGTGTCTCCGGTGTCATAACTGTGATCAAATGGGAAACAAGAARAGGTGTCCTGACACTCTGCACTGTCCCTTCGACACCAACCGTATTTAAAGTGCATACAAAATCCACAAGTTTTCATAGATAAGATTTGCTAAATGTGCTCCAAAAAACATCCTTGAATTAAACATCCTTTCAAAATGTGGCTAGATTTTGTAAGAAAGTATTTAGATTAATAGGTTATATTGAAAAAGCTTGTTCATGTTTCTATTTGTATAATATATATTAATGTGAGGTGACTATTTTTTGAATTACCACAAGCAGAATTCCATGTGAATTAGTGCAATTAGACAGAATTAATCAGCCTCCTATTCCTCTTCCTTAATTTTTTTCTTAGTRCATATTAATTTAATGGAGAAGTTAGAGATAAAGTTAGACACTAACCTCCTTGCTTGGGGTCAAAATGCATTAGTGGAGCTATCAAGAAGCTTACTGAGACTCAAATGACAGCGTGGATCTGGCTGTCTTAGATTTCTGTGATACTTTGAGCAGCAAACAAGCAGAAACACTAATGGTAGAGGATGACAAGGCAGATTAGCTGTAAATTTGGTCATAATAAAATAACAGAGTCCAATCCTACATAACTATATTTACTAAACTTACATGAGGACCAAAAAGACAGCTGCCCACGAGTGTTATCTCCAGCATGGAGTGTTTATCCTCACAGCTAAGGTGGCCAAACTGCTTGGCAAAGCGCATCTACTAGACATACAGGACATACAGTTACTACACACATTTATACTGGTAAATAAAGTAGGTCCGAAGAGTGGGCTCTAGCACTGACCTACAGTTGTCCAGACCAACAAACAGTTGTCTGTTTACATCCTATTTTTGGCCCCTGCCAGCTCGCAGTCTCTTAAGCAATGGCTGGGAACAGTGCAAATGGAAACACATATCAGAAATTGTTCAAAATGGGCAATTTGGCTGCGGTCATCAAATCACAGGCAGGAGGAGGGCAGAAAAGTTAAAGAGAGTGGATGTGTTTTATACTTGTAACCAGTTCTAGGATTTTTGTTCGTCTTCTTGCTCTCGTTTTTGCGTCCTGCCAAACTGCCGCGCCGCTCGTCCGAGCAGCTCGAGCTAATCTAACGCAACTTCCCCTCTGWCAGCCCAACTGCGTCGGCAGAAGGTTTCCCTGGCACAGAAAGGCAAACGGCGACGTGGCTTTGCCRTGCTCTGAAATGACAACGCTTTGTTAGCAGAACTTTTTACTATAGATGTGGCAATCAGTGTTCTCGCTAGGTTCTGGCGGCTTCCAAAAAAACCCAGAGYACCGTGAGCACTTCTGAAGAGTTTACAGGCTAGTTAAAAGGGTTATCGCGCTACTGTTGCACTCAGCAATTAGGCTACAAAATACTGATACGGTCCTTCCCTAGAAACACAGCTGTAAACTGCTGTAGTTTATTGTGTTTTCACACAAAACCAACGACTGCAGAATCTTCATTAAATTTGGCACCCTGGAAATTCTGGAGAATCGAAGATCCCGGGGAAAGGGAGGATGGTCTATGCTCTGTCAAATTTTATTGCCGTACAACCTCTGGTGCTGGAAAATGCCAAGATAATTACTGTGTAGCTGTTCTCTGCTGCTTAGGAGACAAAATACTCAGAACAAAATGTGACAGTAGAGTATGTTGGCTTACYCAGAACACAAAAATTTAATTTGAAACAAATCGTCACATTAAATGAAACATGAAGACAAAGTGAGAGGTTTTCTGACCATTTCTGATGCAATGGTGTCAAGATCATARGCAGGTTAAGCAAAGCAAAACAAAACACCATAAATATGGAATTAAATATGTAGCTGATGGAGCAGTGACCTCTTCCCAAGCATCCTAGTCGTTGTGAAATTAGATAGAAGTTTTTCTATGGACTTTAAATCCTTTTTATTGGTTAAATTCAGAACTCAGTTGCATTGTTATAAATCTGGAAAAAATAATTGAAAAGTGTAAAGTTACTGGGGAAGCGTAAAATTGAGGCTGTATTTTTAWGAAAACTGATTCCTTCTAGTAATTAGCACTACGAAGTATGAAACATATCAGCATATACTGAACGTCTTTAGTTCACATGAATTTTATTCAGATTTKCATTTTGCAACACAATTCCTGTGATCAGACTTCATCAGGTGTATCTGTGCTCCCGCTGATGAACTCAGGTGAGCATCTGAATCTGTGACTACATGATCTATGGCTCATCTGCCTTCGTACAAAGTCGTTGCCTCCTGAACAGACTGCAGATTACCTATTTGGGTTTGTCTGGCAAGTCCTAAATCACTCAGCAGTTTGCTGTGCCAGCAGGGGTGCTGCGAAGCACATAGATTTACGTGTCAAGCAGAAATATCTAGCCACATATCTGCAGTCTTACAGTCTGCGTGAACAGCATGAGTGGTCTTGAGGAGATCACTGTGGTGGGTCTCAAGGTGTAGTGTAGAGATACATGTCGATAATCTCTATAATGGTTGCTCTGCTGTACCAAAGATAAGCTATCATTATTCTGAATTAACTCTCTGATGAAGAAAAAGAGATTTGGAGACTTCAAGGATGCAAGACGAGTTGGAGATGTGCCTGAGAAAGCACTATGACATTAAAACTACAGGATCAGGGCTGCTTTGCAAACTTGACCAAGAAGGAAAGAGTATTGGCTACTGACCTCTGTCAGAACAGGTTTGGTCCGGCAGAATTTCTGAACATTCAGACAGAAAATTAATCCTGTGCTTTCTTTCTCCTGGTCATAGCTATCTATCTAATACAGTTAGGAATTTAATCTCATATATAGCGTACTCTGATACCAGACCAAACTATTTAAAATATTTTAGCACAGTTTCCCCATACGTAATTGTCAAGTATGTGATTTCTTTCCAATATGTAAAAGATATGCAATTTGTTCACAATAAGTCTATCAGTGAGGGGAACTGAACCTGTGCTTTCTAWATGCAATGCAGCTTCTTCTTGCTTGGCTATGGAGAGTTCCAAAGCATTTAGACAAGCTGAAGTACCATCATTTCTTTTTGCAAGACATAAATTTGTACTATGTTTCCTGGCTTCTTTGCAAGTGCTTTATCAGTGTACGGGAGGAAATTTATTCCAGTATTTTCTGTATAAAATATGACAAGTGCTAATAAGCTTGTCTGTTCACAACGTTTTTGATTACTTAGAAGTAGGTTTTATTTAGAGAATATACCAAATCAACACAGAGCTAGGAAAACGATTTGTACTAACAGATGGTGGGATGATTTTTGTTGCCTCACTCCCTCCACCCCACTTTAGGCTCCTTATCGAGCATGACTGATACTTAAGGGCCAAAACCCCAAAGGTTTCACAAGCCTATATGAAATAATAACATAAAATAGTATTAAATAGGAACCAGATCAAACTCACTAGACCCGAATCTGCCATTCCCAGCATAACTCCCACTGACTTCAGCAGGGCCCTCACCTGGACGGTGGCCAGAGAAACAACAGCAGTATAAATAAGCTTCTTCACCGAGGGAGGTTGGTTTGCTGCGAACATCTCATGGAGTCTGTAGACCAGATTTAGGCAGGTGTTGCTTCCTCATTAGCTTCTGGGCCAAAATCCACAACGAAATAAATACAGGAGCACTTTCATCTCTCCTTGCACTGCTACTGCRTTTGGCCTAACGCCTTCCATGGGAGCTGCACCTGCTTCGTCCAGATTCAGTTCTGGCCACAGTCTTGCTGTGACTTTTGCACCATCTGCATCTGTGCTGACTCCTATTAATGTCGCTGTGGTTGTATCAGGGCTGCATGCAGCCACAGGGCTTTCAGGAATGACTTCTTGAGCCATGGGGAACACCATGGAAGGCAACAGGTTGTATCAGGGATGGGTTTGTTCTCCCTGACAAAAAACCCTGGATAGTAATATCAGAAAAAGCCTGGTTTCAGTCTAGCTAACACATACTTGAGCTTTATTAGCTATTACATATTTGTGCCAGCCTTATATAGTATTTCCTTTCCAGAGTTAAAGATTTAATCACTTACATTTTCTAAATCTCTTCTTGTGTACACTACATAATACATAAGCTCTGTGGTTTTGCTGAATCTGAATTAGATCTGTCACATTTGGAGTAGCATAGTTTACTGCACTTTTGAAGAGTGCATTTTTATCTTCGGAGATGGATAAAGCAATGGAAAAATGGGTGCGAACGGCAAATGGCAAAGTGCCTGGTCTGATTAAGGAAGACCAACTGCATAGAAATTGCCCTGGCAAAACATTGCCAAGAGGTTCACAATTCAGCGAAGCTGGGGATTATAAAAGCTGCTAATGCTCTATAATGCAAGGGAAAGCAATCAGTCTTTGTCAACGCAAAAATAGTTGTTTAAGCAACCAGAATATTCAAAGGAAGGTATCTTTTTTCTCCTTTTTTCTTTTAAAGGAAAAACATCCAAAAGAGGAATTCTTTAATAATCATCACCATCTTGCCAAATAACATGCTTTAAGTGGAAATAAAGCTGAGTAAAAACACATAAATAATGAGGAGACTTACACAAGAGAAGCATAAAATGGAAAAAAAGAATAAATTCTTCAGGATGTGTGTATGAAGCACACTATAGAAACACAGGGCATCATAGTAATCAGCCCTTTGACATCAATTCCTCCCTCCATACTTCCTCCTTTCAGTTCTCCTCTCTGTCCTATGATAAAGACTTTTATTTTCTATCTTACTTTTCCAGAAATTGTCTCTTTAAATTTATATGGATCAGACAACTGTAGCTTAAAATTAGCTATTTTGCAATTAGTTGTACTTACATTTTTTATTTTTCTGATGAGTGAATTTTATTCTGTTACTTTGATTCCCATGGAGATTTGCTGCTTTGTTTGTTCCAGTTTTGATTTTTGCCTTTCTGGATTATAATTTCATGCTGGTTAGTGTTTGCTTTTGGCTCCCGCATCACAAGTTCATGTACTGATTTCCAAAATCACAAGAGCATAGAGATATGAACCACTAACGACATCAGTTTAACAAATCACTGCATAAATCCCAAATGAAAGTAGAGATCAAATAATAAAAAAAGAATATGACTATCTAATAATATTAATGTTCAATCTGTTTGGTATTCTGAGTGCTGTGTGCATGTTAGCTGCATATTTTTCAAAATGCCCACGTGAGATAACAAAATACCGTCCCTCTGTTTTAGAGGTACAAGTGACTGAAAGGGGAAGTGAGTGACTACCAGTGAGTCAGTGGCGGTGCTAAGAGAGACTCTGAAATCCCGTATTCCGAACTTCACTGCTTTCTTTAGACCACGCTACTTCAGCAAGCCATTTTCAGCATTCAGACAGAATTGCAARGAAAACACTTTGGGCACAAACAGTAATTTAATGGAGTGAAATAAAGGGCTGCCTGCATTCAAAAGAGATTGCATACCAGCCAGAACAGACAATGGGGAGGTCGTGTTAATTTGCCAATTAGAGCTAATGATTTCACTCTCTGCAAAAAAAGAGAAATTCAAAGACCTAATGAAAAAAAAAGTCTGATATATTAATGAGAAGAAAAGAGCTTGCAAAAAAGCCTGCTTAGCACTCTTTCCACCAGTTCTGTAGTGTAATTTGCTAACTTGACCCTCTGTAAAACTTTGTTATCTTCCAAGGTCTGAATACATATGCTGCCAATGCAAACTTTTCCAAAAAGGTGTCTATGGCATTTTTATGATCTCATTGATGAAAGCTCCCTACTTATTTTTTTTTCTATTCCCTGGATTTTGCAATAGGTCTGAACAGATCAATCATTGTTCATTTATCATTTGACAAAYTATTTCCTAGGTTATATTAGAAAGGCAAGTACTTGCTAATTATGCCAAAAGCCTGGCATACACAAGGTGGAAAAAATTGMTAGAAACTTTAATCTGTCTTATTAGACCTATCAAGAAATCAAAGCCATTTGGCAGAAATGTAAAATTATTCCAGTCCTGAAAGTGAGTTTGGGAAGTCTTGAAATGAAGAGCAAAATGCATTTACATCTGTGCATGAGTTCAAGCCAACGTCTGCAAATGAACACRAAACATGAAGCCCAGTGCATCACTGCATCCAGGCAGACACAGTCCTTCCCACTTTCTCCTTTCCTGTCTGAAGTCCCAACTTAATTTAAGCAAATAGMGCCAGGCACAAGACCACAAATAGACAGTACGAATAAAAGGAAATAAGATTTGAGGGTGAACCTGAGCCCTATGCTCATGGCAGATCAGATATGGCCAAAGAGTATCTGCATTGACTTTGGACCTGAGTATAAAAAGATAAATATACTAATGCTGTGAATGTGCATAATATCATCTATTTATATACTGGCAATATTTGTCTTAGATGCCATGAATATTGTTCCGCAGAAATACTTCAAAACCACACAGATCTAGGCAAAGATCAGTCTTTTCTCAAAGGCAGTTTTAAAGCTTCCCAGGCCAGAGAAATTATTTCATAGCTGTATGGTGAGTCAGATCAGGAAGCAATATTTCTGAAAACTAACTTTGAGCCTTATATCCTAGTAATAATTAATTTGGAGGATCCATACTCARCTTTCAATCAAGCTGTACAATCCTTTCTACTGGTGCACAGGTAGGGTGGAGTGTCATTAAGGAGCATCCGGTACCTGGGGAGCCTGGAGGAGGTGCCGGCTGGAGAGAATCTGTTCAGCACCTCCTGGTACCTAGACACGTTTAAAGTAATTGTGGAACAACAGCTTGAGACTCTGCATATCTCTCTAAAATATGYCTTGTGTTGTTTCTCGGAACACTGTCACGGGATGGGGTCATCTTTACTGGGTTCTGTGCAGTAACACAAGATGGTTCTCACCTTGAGGGAACTGCTGTACCATATCTTTGTGCACAAGAGTGTGTGACAAGAGGACTTTGGGGATGAATATTGGGAAAACCTTTAATGAAGAATAAAGACATAAATATTACTAAAGTAAACACTAAGTGTTGGGGTTTTTTATTTCATTTTGAGAGGAAAATGAAAAAGTTGTTTCCTTTTTACAAAATTAACAATGTGCTAGGTTCTGGTCGTCCTTTTTGGCCTTCAGAAAATGAAAAATATCTAGTGTCTTCAGTAACTAATTTGGTTTGCATTTTGATAACATGCTTAATAAACTTGGCTTCTTTAAAAATAGCAGTACACWAAAACACCTATGAMAAGGGTTTTCTGTGAAAGATTTTGTTGTACAAAAAGATAAGTTAWTGCTTATAGAGTTCGACCAAACAATAAAGAGAAGCAAACTGTAAATAATCATATGATGACAAATTTAATTGAAATGAAGTGTTAGCATTTTTTTTTAATCAAGAAAGTAGTAGAAGAAAAATCTTTAATTGTATTTCTATTCTCTGCAAATTTTTCTAATGGTGATCCCTTACAGGGTATATTTTCACGATCACAACTCTACTTCTGCAAYTGAACTTCTGTCAAAATTGTGATTGTTTTTAGGGATGTCACAACATCATGTCATACAGTCTTGCTCGAGAAACTGCTGAGATAGAAGCAACGTTTAAATCCTCATCTGGAAGATACTGAGCTTGAGACAAGGAGAATAACAAGAGAGGCACAAGCATACCTGTTTAGACTGCCCTTCCTCTAATCCATCAGCCTGTTTCCAGTGGTGGTCAACACCAACTTACCAACTTCTTTTGAAAAATGTACAACAAAGATTTAGGGTGCTATAGACTGAAAAACACACTCATTGGGAAAGTTTGATCTTAACTATTCTCAGTGGCTSTCTCTTGCTCTGAAGCTAAATATGKGMTTGTATTCAGCAAGCCTTTATTTCAGCCCAGGGCAATAATATCTGCTACGACTTTGGATGGTCTCATTGAACATAAGAAGTGCCCAGGCCTCACAGGATGAAGTTTGGATTATTGAAAATATGATTATTTCCTAAGAAATATAATGAAGTACTGACACAGATAATAAAATAATGGCAGAATTGTCCATTTTGTGACTCTCATGGTCACAAACTTGAATAACTAGTTTAATAATCTCTCTCTCTGCAGCTATTTAACTACAGGCATGGAATATAAAAGTAGTTTTAATAACGTTAGCCTTTGTTTTTTATCTGAAGAAAGTAGAACAGGGAAGGATTATGTCCAACGTTATGGTAAAACATTTGATATCAATTAGAATTTAAGGATCTCATTTGTGTTTCACTCTTAACAGTGCATACTACAGTCTTATAAAGTGTGGATTTTTTTCATTTAGTAAAATCTATGTAATAGGATGATTTACAAATCAAATGATATAACATTTTGAAAAGGAGATAGATTATAAATGACACAGAACAGAAGTGGGAGAGGAAGAGGAGGAGAGGGAGGGAAAAAGCATGAAAATGTCTCAGGAAAGAACTAGGTAATGACTTATTAAATTTCTTTTACTAGAAGCCTTAGGCCTCTGCTGCCCACCAAGTACCTTTGAGAAATATTGGTCTGAGTTGCTGCTGATCCACCCTCCTTCTACTGATAGCTTTGATGTCTCCCTTAAGAAATATTAGATAAAGAAGAGGTATGGTTCATATTAGGGTTTATGAACATAAAATTACCTCTCCATGATCAGACCCAGATTACCTCTCCAAGTTTCTATGCTGTCCTTAAGAAGTCCCGCTGCCTGATTGAAATACAGATTTTATATCCTAATAGATTACAGCAATAGCTATTCATAAAAATGAAGTACATTTTGGTTATTGATCTGTTTCTTGGAGGGATGGCAGAAATGGTGCTACATGCTATTTGTTTCCCCTCTTTGCTATGTGATATAAAATGTCACTGCTGCTTCTTTATTTCATTCTTTTTACCCTGAAGAGGTTTAAATTGTGTTCAGCTTTAAATAATATTTCACTTTAATGTAAGATATAGAGCATTGCAAAACCAAAGAACTCTAGGATTCCTTTTTCTCTAACCTAACAAACTATTTGTAATACATTTTATGTATGCTTTGAAGAGAAAGGATAGACTAGCTAGGCACTCCTACAAAATTGGCCAGCAAATCTCTGTAATGAAGGACCTGAGTCCTCCAACACTGCAGTGAGGCTCTTGTGAAATACAGTGTTTGGGAAAGCGACTGTTGAGCAGGAGTTTCTAAGTGTGGGAACTCAAAAGATATATCAGAGGGTTCTAAGCATTCTACTGACAGTTTAAAAACTCAGGGAAACCATGCAAAAGAAGGAAACCATGGTTGAAAGTTTAAAATATTRTTGAAATTAATCCTTAATAGTTCTTTCAAAAGCAATTGACAGAGCTGATTGATAGATGACTGCCTAAAAATGTTTCCCGTGAAATGCCAGAGATTGCCCGTGGGGGTAATGTTGTATGCAGAAGGAGTTTCGTCAGGCTTGCCTGGCGGTAGCCAAAAACCTCTTTGCAGAAAGCGATAAAATTATGAGGTTCCATGCAGGAAAAAAATGGTCGATTATTAATCCCTCTCCCATTCATTTGTCAGCTAGCCCTTCTGGGTTATACATAAACCTTTTTTTTTTTTTTTTTTTTTTTTTTTTTTGGGTAGGTTTTTGCTGGCTTAAAATCTGGAAAGTTTAGAACTGCTCTGTCTTGAGAAATTAACCCAAACACCCAGTTTGTCATGCAGCACCTCTGAATCTGATCGTTTCTTCTTCCATTACACAAATGAATTATCCATGCTTTAAGATGGGCCAAGCAGATCAGACCTCACATAAACCATGCATAATCTATCTTATTTAATTCAGCTGCAGAGGAGGTGAGAACATTTATATTAAAGATGGAAGAAAGATCCTTCTCTGCTTGAGCACCAACACAGAAATAAAAGTCTCCCTTTCTGAGTGATTATTCTAACTGCTAATCTGGAGTCTTTATGGTGCTTTCAATACCTCAAGTCCCCTCCTGTAACCCTTGGACTATGGTGTTCCTGGAAAATTTTGTTTACAGAATCAATAACTTAGTTTTGCAAAATTTCCYTTGCAATTATTGCCAAGCACGCTCAGCTCTTACTGTTTCAGTGGCAAAATATAGCACTCAAGATTTGGATGAACCTCTCTTTACTTGGAAAGGCTCAGCTCTGACTCAGGTTTGCTGTCTTAAAGAACTTAAAATACATAGCAGTTCAATTGGAGGCACTGATTTAACGTGCCCTGAAATTAATGAATATCTTGGTACTGGTTTCACTGGCTTTTCAGCTTCAATCAGGCTTTTTGAGTTAGGTCTGACGAGTCAGAAACATTTTCTTGTCATCACTTGGAAATGTTACTGATTTGATGGATCTTCAGGAAAGACATCTCAGCGGGCATTCAGCACAGCTCTATATGAAACCTGGATTACAGAAAACACAACTGTTTTCCTTCGATATTGAATTTGCAGTTCCATCATGTGTGTGTTTTTCGTGTCTGTGCAGCAAATCAGCTGTTGATAAAATAACTACTAAAGCTACAGAAATGAGGATAGAACAAGTTTCTCACAGCAAATGGGCATGATAAGATGCTCAGMAAGCACTGTGGGCTAAGAATAAGTCTCAGATGAAAGATAAGTATTTATCATACCAAAAAAACAGATGGAACAAGAGAACAAATGCAAATTCCTTTAAAAATTCATTTATCTTTGTTGAAATATATATCATAGCGCTACATATCCCAAATACAAATGGTTTTCCTAAGAACAAAATGCTAAGTTTTACAATTCCAAATTAGGTCCTCTATTATTTAAGTCAATCAGTCATTGAATGCTGATTAACTTAYTGATGACATGAAAATTTGGGTGAACAGCAAGGCACTAAAATCTGCAGAGGATAAAAAACTGCTAATGTTAATTAAATGCAAAGAAACCCAAGAAAAAATCTGGAAATATCTTCCCCAATTCTTCAATAGTGAGGCTGAATGTTAATAAATGTGAAGTAATATACAGCAAAAAGGGTGGGATAGTGATGCAGGAATTAATATACCTCATTCAGTTAGTTGTATTCATGTAGAGAAAGACACCTGGGCACCACTAGAGGMAGCTCACATAATATTTCTGCTCACTAGATATTAGCCCAAACAGAGATGTTAAATGCATGAAGAGCAGGACAGGAAACAGTATGAAATAATTATAATGTATTGTATAGATAAACYGGCACAGGCTTTTCTAGGGATATTATGCATAATTCCAGCTACTCTTCCAAAAAGATGAGCACAGAACTAAAAAGCAAGAGAATGATTAAGGTCATGAAAAGYCTCTCACAAAAAGAAAGGGTGAAAATGAGCTTTGTTACTTTCAAAGGCAGTTTGGTAATGGGGAATTTAATAAGAGGTTTTTTTATGATTGGGAAAAGGAAATCAGCCAATTCTCTCAGTTTTGTAACACAAGAACGTAGAGCTGACCAATGAATTTCAAAGCCATATGTTTAAGATTGATAAAAGGAAGGAACATTTCATGCAAGGTGCCATGAAATGGTAAAACTAATTGTGATACTATGCACCAAGAGAAAATACTGAGATTCAGGAGGGAGATACATTTCTGTATTGTTAGTAAGGATATTTAGCATCAAATAGCTGATCCCAAGCAAAAAAAAAAAAAAAAAAAAAAATCACTTGGAGAGCATAATAATCTCATGCTTGATGTGATGAATTGGTCTTTAACTATTTGTGAGCAGGCTGAGGCCAGCAGAGACAGTAAGGTTATTCCACACCTTTCAGCTCTGAGCTTCTCGTGAAACATCTGGTGCTGAGTTCACTGGACGCTGCTTTAGTGCTGTTCCTGAACTAAAAGTTTGGTGCAGACCCAGTTACACAGCACCKAGGCTCCAAGAGTGGTACATACCACCACAATTTACTGTCTCAATACATACCATTTCCTTTTTTCTTCCTGTCAGTAGTGGTAATGATGAGATATTAGTAAACCCGAAGAATTTATTTTTTTTAATTGAAAAAAAATATTACATATGCCACATGATGATTCCTTACACACTTTTATCCTCTAAAGGTTGCACATGGTTTATAGTCTCTCTCTGTTAAACTTTATCTTATGTTATGTATTGCTACAGTACTTAATGACCTTCTGGGAATAGCAAGAAGCTTATAGAAAATAGAAAAACAAACAGTAATACAGATAGCACGGTGGATAGATCTTGAATCAGCTTACCCCCCAAATTGTTAAATAGTCTGTGCCATCCCATAGTCTCCTAGTTGTCAGACACTTGCATAGTCTTCTAGAAAATATTTACTGTATATTGAAYTCTTACTCATTTTACCTTCCTTTTATGCATGTTTTGCCAGATTTAGGAGCAGAGTATATTGAATATATGCTGAATACAGTGAAAATTTCCTCTCAAGAGAAATCTACCAATCCTATATTATTTCCTAGTCACGCAGTACTGGTTTTTGTTGTTGTGATGAACTGCCTTCCCCCAAGAGAARGGAGAAAAATATTAGGAACAAAGCATGTAGTTTGTTTTTCAAAACTCTCTCTCTCTTTTTTTTTTTGTGTGCAATCCATCAACATTTTTCAATATTTGCTTTATTATTGAACTGAAATTATTCATTTAACTTTCAGGTTTAGTAAATAACTGTGATTTGATAAAGAGAGAAATGCAATAACCATGATAACTAACATTCAATAGAAGTAATACTGATTTTTTTTTATTTCACAATATTTTCTAAAATATCTGGAAAAGGTTGACCACCTCGAATACTCTTATAGGAAAAATACTACCTGTAGAAAAGCATTATTTTCAATAGAAATCTTTTTCTCTAGAAAACATATAGGTCCAATAAAAAATATACTTCYAAATGGATCTGAAAAATACATTTTTCCCCTTTCCATGGTAGTTTKCCATACACATTTGAAAAGAAAGAAGAATTGTGACCTATATAAACATTACTAAATGGCAATAAGTATCTATTTATATTTGAGAAGGAGTTAATGTGCAGTCATTAGAAGTATGCCTACGTGGACGAGTCCTCCCGTTGCATGTTTGCTCTGCTCCTTCTCTTTACTGTCAGGAGGTGAGTTAAGCCAGCCCAGAAACTCTCCAATTTTATCAATATGACCTTACATTAATTAATATACCTTGCTAGAAATAATGTAATCCTAAAGTAAAACATAAAACTGCATTATGCATTAATACTACTTATGGTTAGGGCCGATCCGAGTCTGTTCAAGAGAAAGAGAAGAATTGTAAATGCTTGCATCTAACTATCTAAATGCACCTTGTGAAACAAATAAGGGTAGGGGAGGAAAAAAAAGTGATTATCAGGAAAATCCAGCTGTCATAGTAACCCATACAGCAGTCTTGAGAGAGCTTGGATCCACTGTCAAAGTACTGCGCTTCACTGGAGGCACCTTAACTGTCTGTGCATGTTTTTAGCTTGTAGCTAATCTGAGATAATTGGACTAAAACTAAATTGAATTAGCTTGTGATAGCCTCTGTTTAATAGGACACACATGGACAGTCGCGGTGCTCACCTAGCTGTAGCAACRGGTTAAGCTGAGATAATTTGCTCATCTTTGTGAGCCCTGGGAAGACAGTGTCAACCCTGGGGACCCTCCAAACTAGACTGGACTTAAATGTATTCTACAAGCAATCCTGCACTTTCAAAGTAATGGACTGGATGATTCGATTTGACTTTTACATTTCTTAACTGTTATGATTTTCTGAGAATGGTTTCCCTCTAGCCACCTTTCTAAATCAGTGTGAGGATACAGGCTTGGAAAAAAAAAAAATCTCTGAAGAGTTTTCCAACCCACACTCAAGCAATTTGAGCATGTCCTTTTTCTGTCACAATAACCAACTACTGTGGCATCCAAGGATTTTGCATGCCTCGCTGGCAGATCTGATAAACAGACAGAGGGTAACTCAAAAGAAGAGAGACAGATTGGAAGCCAGAGGCTTTTGCTTATTACTTAGCAGTACAGCTTACATCTGTGATGGGCCTGGACTGTACCACTTGTCATGAACAGAAGTGCCAAAATTCATAGTTATTTAGGACAACTATCTCTTTTTTTTAAAGAAAATTCTTATCACAGGAGAAAAAAAAATCAGAGTCTGACAGAGACTTTTGCTTCTTGCTGCTCTGACTGGATGTCTCTAGAAATTCCTTCTTCTAATGGTTAGATGCCATCTTTTGCATCATCAACTTTATTCATGGCTTGCTTTTATTCTTGTGCCCATACTGTTATTTGGTATTTGAAAAAATAACTTTGTAGAGTGCATAGGTTTATCTGCCTGAAAATTTTACTGCTTTAAAACATCCCACTTAATAAGGTATTAAATAATCTGGGGATGAGGAGAGGGGGGAGATACCAAGAGGGTATGCTTTGATAGTAAAGAAACAATATAAATGTTAAGCAGTATATATAAAACAATTTTGTATCATATTTTTTCTGTAATGGACAATAATCTCTCTAGATTTGCATATCCAAATACATCAGGTAGACATGAAAACAGAGTAAGGATCACTAAAGGGAAAAGGACACACAAGTGGCCAGTTCAATAATGAAGGAAAAATATTGGTGGAAAAAAAAATAGTGTCTATTTTGAAGCATTGCCAGCCAATACAGCAAAATCACAAAAGAAGATTCTTATTGCAGTGAGAAATCAATCGGATCTATGGTGGGAATTCTCTTGCCTTGTTCTATCAGACCAAGAGGTGAGTATCCAGTTCCCCTGGAGTCGATAGAGAAAGGGACCTCCAAAAAGGGTGCCACCTGGATTAGACATTTGTCTTTGCATCAGATGAATCACCCTCTAGAGGCATCTCTCTCTCTCTCTCTCTCTCTCCACTGAAAAGAGAGTCTATTTGCCTATTCTTGACTGAACAATTAAGTTTAAGAAAGCTAAAATTGGAGTAAAGTCCTTCTGCAATACAGAATTTGATCCAGGAAGTCACTGTCACGTTTATGCAGTATTCAACTGTTTATTATTTTCCCAAATAAATGATACATTACATTATCACTAAGAAAATAAGAAGGCATTTCTAAATGATTTTGCAAGCATTTTGTTTGGAGCTGCTTTAGATCTGTGAAAAGAATACCACAACATAAGAAAAACTCCATGATGAGGAAAATCTAAACATTCCTCATTTTCATTGTGCTTTCTCCAGACTACGTCATGGTTCAGTTCTGTTTCATGCAGCTTCTGGTCTCTGGTCGCAGTATAGACTCTCCTCTAGAGAGAAAAGTCTAGTATAGACTTTCCTCTAGATTAAACAGTTTAACAGTGAAAGAATTAATATTTTCCTGCAACAGCTTTCTCTGACCTCAGGTTTTGGATCTTCGGTGACCGAGGGTGTTGCCAAGTCTCAGTCTGCCTGGGAGTCCTACCGCACTGACAGGCTAGCTTAGATCCCACAAGSTCATTTTTATTTTCCTCAGAGTTCCCTTTTGTATTCTATGTTATTAAACTGGGAGCCTGAGTGGGAATTATCATCCTGTGCTTTTCACCTGAGAACACTACAAAGGAATTTATGCAATGGCTCAAAGTTCTGCAGAAAAACCTCTTTTTATGCTGCAGATAACTTACCAAGGAGAAACTCCTGAGTAAGACTTTTATAGCCCTCTGCTGGAAGCTTGCCACTAATCTGCTCTAGTATTGCAATCCTATGCCAGAAGTCTCCTCCATTCTGTGTTTTTTTTTTCCCTCTCTAATTCTATCTTTACCAAAGAAAGAAAAGAAGACCTTGATGGATCAGAGTGGAAAAAAGTTTTACGTTAATTATTCACAGTGTAATTTCACAACAACTAAATGATGTGTTTGCTCATTTTTTTAATCACTTTTAATATGATGCGAAATGGAGATGAGGGTATGATAGGTGCATCTCCTTGCGGTGCCTGTGGAAGGGAGGGAGCCGAGAGGGGTGAGCTGAAACTGCGTTCCTGGAAATAACGGCTTCATTACTTCAGCAGGTTACATCGAGCTGAACTGATGCACTTCTCCATCTGCTTCTGCTAATTTATTGAACTGGTGCCATTGGACAGTTAAATAAAGAAAAAAAAAAGAGTTATACACAGTCACTGCAAGAAACTCAAGGAAGTGAGAATCCAAAAGTGCTGGGGAGGCTGGTGCCTCGGCTGCTTCCGTCTGGCAAAGGCTGATTTGACAGRCAAAGCACGAGATTTAGCTTCTCAACATGTAAGCTCAATTTTCTGTCCTACCTCATACTCGCTATGAAATTACAGGCATCACGTAACAGCTCTGGGCCTTTGGTTCTCAGGTGTAAAATGAGAATTTTGAAGATGACGACTGCTTTTTATCTCACTATGTTTATCTGATTGAGTTTTGGGGATTAAGGATTTCTGTTTTTTTCATATATATAGTTTGGCACAGAAGTAACTAATACATACAACACCTTGCCCAAGGGAAGATGGATCTCTATTAGTACTGACAGATAATATTTATTTGATTATATATAGGATATCGCTTGTATCCTATGCAGACCTTATAGGTCTTTCATAAGACTATTATTTTAAGGTCTCATAGTTAGATCTTGATGAGCCTCTTAAGGTTTCTGCTGATTTCAGCTTCTCTTGCTGTCTAGCTCATTTTGTCTATGATATTGTACACTTAATATTATACATTTCTTGGCAGACAGGTCGTTGACTGGACACTTAAGAAACCTAAAACTGCAGTGAAGCTCTTTTGCAAAATCTTCTTGGATCTGTGGAATATACTGTGCCTCTTTATTTTAGGCATTTTTTCTCACAATTAAACAACACTCATAATTGGCATGTACAACTTTTGTTCATTTGGTAGTTTCCAAAACTTTTAGACCAAAAGTTCTTTCTCAGCTTTCAAAGATTGCCTTGTGTCATCTTACCTTAGTGAAATCCAATGGAAATTTTTGCCTTAACAGTGCCCCCCAAACATATGAGTGGGTGGGTTTCTAAGCAGCAGCTCTCAATAAGAACGGCAAAGCTAGGTTATTGGCCTGTCACTGTTGCCAGAGGCTACTAAATGGCCCAGTGGAGACCAGAACAGAGATCACTGAACCATATCACTTCTGATGAAGAAATAAATTAAGTAGCATGTTCAGCATCCACGTCTTTCTTACTGGCTCATTTACACAGGTAAGCACAGAGAAAGCCAATTGTCTTTGAGCCACCAGGGTGTAGCCCATCTTCAGTGTAGAAGCTATGCTGGTGTGGTGCTGTGCCTGGACTAACATGAGCTACTGACACAGATATTTGACTACTGCTCTGGAACCGGTCTGCAGTAGAAATTCTCCTACAGCAGACCCATCCGTACCCGCACCTGTAACTATGTCCTTACTCAGACGTTAAAGTGCCCCACTAGAAACATTGCTGGATAGATCTGGTTTTCTCTGTGGAGACAAAGTCTTGCTTAAAGGTCCCAGTCAAGATGTTTAAGAAGGTGCTAGTGCAGGTGTCAAGGTGGGGAAACTTAGAAGATAAAAATGTACTGACTATTCCAAAAGATTTACTGTATATAAAAAGGGAAGTGAGAAATATAGGACTAGTGAGCAATATTACAGTGAGGGAATCTCAGCTGGATTCAATATGAGCTTAGTTACAGGGGAAAAAAACTAAGTTGGATGGATCCAGGCTGTCCAGGAGTAGAGCAATTCGCACTGTACGCTGATGTGATGAAGAAGAGAAAGGAGTTTAGGAAAGAAGTACAAATGAGAAGGTGGCACTAGCCTAGGAGGGCTGTTCAGTACTAACAAGGCAGGAAATTGGGCCAAAGAGTATGCTGAAATATTGCGACGGTTTGTCAAACACCCGCTGGATCCTTTGTGGGAATAGGAAAGGAAGTATAAACCATGGAGGACCAGTGCCTTCGGGAAACCTGTCTAAAAGTAAGAGTTATTAAGTGCAGATTGAAAGCTGCAAAATGTCAATCATATAAATAAAATATAAATAAATACCTGCATGATGTTGCATCACAGCTGTAAAAGCATAGCTGTCAGCAGAGAGGAAAACAAGTGAGACAGTGAAATATATGGGGAGATAGCACAAATTGAAGATGTCAAGAAATGCTGCATGGAGAACCAGAATCCGGAGCTCTAGCCTTTAATGTTGATTCCCTTGGTGGGCTTAGCTTTCTCCTTCAGTTTCCTGAGCTGATGTCCTTAACTATATGTCTTGAAAAGGCTTCTTTTTTGCCTTAATTGGCACTCTCTAAGAGCTTTTTAGATAAATAAATAAATAAATAAAAGAAAATGGAAATGGCTGAACAATATAAACTGAAAAGGAATGAACACAAAATCAGCATGAGACCACCAACTGCCATGGAAATTCCCAGCCCACAGAGTTCCAGTTTGTACCTCTGCTGTAATTAAAGTCCATATTAGTTTTAGCAATTTTTTTCTGTTTCCTCCTGCTTTCAAAAAGGCAGGTTAGGATCACCTGCATAAATTTTATGCTGAGCTGGCCACAGGACAATTTAATTTTGCAACAGCTTTCCAGACATAGACATTTATACTCTCTCAGCAGTGAAATGAAACTGAGTGGCTGGAGCATTTTGACAAAATGGAATTTGTCAAGGAACATGTGTTTTTGAATTGAAAAGTTCAGTTTTAATCTATAAGTGAAGCTTAAATGTCTGCGGCATCAGAAATTATGAACCTTTGAAAAACATCTTATTGATATTTTAATCAGAGAGAAATCCCTACTTCAGCAAAACCACTCGTAATATGAAAAATATGCTGTTAGAAGTGTTCCCATTACCTTTTTATAACAGTATGTGCCACAATATCCAGTTTGCGTTCATCCAGTTTTGAATGACACCTCAGCCCTGTAAACCTGAAACTTGTCAATCTTTCACTTGGGCAATATTAAATCAAGCAACTTGAAAGAGACTTCTTGGGATGTCCTAACTTGTGCTGTCACAGTCTGTGGACTGAGCTACTTCTTTCAAAACAACACAGAGCTCTGTTCTGAGAGTCAGTTATGCCAAAATGTGAGTTTTGTAATGGTTGTTTCAATAGTAAAAATTTGCTTCTGGTTTCCAACCTACATTACTTACTAACCAGTCCGTATCTATTCGTTCTTGTCCCTGCATTTATCCTCAGCTTTTCTGCCTCCTATTTTCTCAGTCAAGGATAATCCATCTTTGTCCTTGCTTTGTCAGCCTATACAAGCCAGGATCTTCTATTCACCTCTTGTAAAACAGGATGTCCAGATTTGCAAGAAGTCACAAAAATGACTAACAAATGGGATATTTGGATTTATAATCTGATTTTAGGCTCCAGAACTCACAATTATGAGAGGGTTTTCTGTTTGTTTTCTTTTTCATCTTTTCCTACAACTAAAAAAACTAATTTTTTGTTTTCTTTACTCAAGGAAAAATGAGCTATACATGTAATTATGGAACCACAGGGCCTGTGCCACTCATAAAAAGGACAAATAACACAAGTGTCAAAAACCACGTCAATGGCCAGACCTAAAACCCAGTGCCATCGATGAGAAGACTCCCTTGATTTGTGCAGGCTTTGAATATGGCCTCTGACACATTCTATTGACTTTATTCATGGACTTATTTATTTTCTTAGATATTTGGTGGTTTAAAAGCAGAGCAGAGTAAATCCAGTCATTGAATGCCTACAACTGGATAAAAAAATGCCACATCTTATGACACAAAATACCGAGCCACAGAAACACAAGTCTGTAGAGCTTCTCAGAAACCTATCTGGACTATTTAAATGTGGCTGAGATCTGCTGATACTAATGTATATCGGGACTACTCTCTATGTCTAATATCCAGTTATTTAGCTACTACTAATGAAGGATGGCTGATGGTGAAAGTAGTAAATCTATGGCTATTTCAATTACTCTAGAGTTAGCAAAGTTAAAAACTTAACATGTTATCTAAAGCTGTGAAACTTATGATCATTTTTCATGTTTTGTTATGCCCTAGCGGTCCCTGATTTACAGCATTCTGTGTGCACCCATGCGGGGGGAAAATATTAGTTGTTGGCTTGGTATTAATGAAGTAATTCATTTATCTTGACAACAACAGCAGTATCCCACCAAAAAAACCCAAACAAATGACATTAATATGAAAATAAATTTTGGTGTGTTTGGAAGCTAAACTCTATATCTTTACTTTAATAATAAGTATTTTCCACATTAAAGATTAAATCCCACTTGTTCTTTTATAATCTCCCTGGGAGTATAAGTGTCAATGAGAGAGAAAAGTTTAACCCTCAAATCTACAGATATTGTGTGTTTTTTCATGTTTCAGGATGGAACAATTTCTAAGGTTTTGATCTTGCAAAGGTTCCTCCACCATACTAACACACCTACAACTTTTGTGGTGTGTCTAGTTGGCTAAGGATTATGTGGATTAACATCTGGGTAGCTCTATTGAAATCCCAGGACTGTCGCAGCCAGAGTATCAGTCTGCCCTATCAAGTTTTTTAGGAAAGAACCTGATATGGACATTTTCTGTGAACAGTGGCCCCAAACTCAAGGTGGAGATGTTAATATGAGCCAAAATCTGTACCAGCCATGCACAACTACAAAGGTCTGTGAATATGAGAAAAAACTTCTTTACTATAAGGGTGACAGAGCACTCAATCAGGTTGCCCAGACAGGTTGTGGAGTCTCCATCCTTAGGGATATTCAAAAGCTGTCTGAGCACAATTCCTGGAAACATGGTCTAGGTGACCCTGCTTGAGCAGGGAAGTTGGACTAGATGATCTCCAGAGGTTCCTTCCAACAACCCTTCTGTGATTCTGTGATTCTGTAATTCTATGATTCTAAGTAGTAACGATTTTAAATAGTTGACTTGATGAAAAGTAATCTTTTTACCAAGTTATTTTCACTTGTGTTTCCTGCAAAGGTACTGAGTAATGTGCATATTCGAATATGAAGTCATGATGTTGTTTGACAATTAGGGTAGAAAAACTGCTTCAAATTTAATGCTGGATCAGACAGACTCTCACAACATATCCTTACTGTAAGTAAACCACCATTTAGAGTGAGTTTCTGGTGAACAGTCCAAATGAAATTTGCTTGAATACAGTTTTTTCCTGCTTTTGCCTGTCCATATTCATCAACATTCCCTTACAGCTCTTGCCAAAGATGCATATCACCTTCATGAATACAACCACCATGCTCTGCTCATGGCAGAGTTAAAAATCACTCTGCTGGTGAGCTTTGCTTAGATCAGCTGTTGCTATGAATTTCACAGCAAATATGTTCCCTGTTTTTCTGTTGCCAGTTCCTTGCCGTTTTTTTTTTATTCCAGTAAAATATTTGATTTTTCATCTTAATTGATGCTTTACATATTGCCTCAATTGAATTACTTGGGCAATGGATAAGAATAAACCTACTTCCAAAAGGGTTGACAAAAAAAGTGAAAATGCCATGCTCTTTCGAAGCATAGGGATAATTGTGGTGAGAGGTGTAACATCCTTTATTAGGCCAGCTTGAGTATCTGCACGAAGGCAGAGATTTGAGAGACATACACTGCTCCCAATTCTGCAATATTTCAGATTTGTAATTTTTTAAATTTTTCAGCTGAAAGTCTCACAGCATTTTATAGTAATTAATTAATAATTCATGAGCTACTTGATGCATCATGTTTCTGTAAAGTATTGTTGGTTCATATTGTTATATCCAACTTGGTTTTGAATTAAGAAAGTGCAACGAACACATGTGAGGGTCAGAAGTGAGTCAATTGTGTTATCATTAAAGAGAAGCAGAAAGGGAGCTAAAAGCTGTGCATTTTGTTAATGTGTTCAGGAACGAAAATGACAAGATTTTKGCAGAACCAAATGGAACAGCTCCTCACTGGTTGACATTTGTGATGAAGGAGAACTGTACTGAGTAGTGATAGTCCTGCTATAGAGTGAGCTCTACTTGTACTGCGTCATTAAGACAAAGCTTACAAAATACATATATTAATATATACACTGAGTTCACCTTTTAGTCTTAAAATATACAGTAAAATGCTTATAAATGGAAGTAACTGCTAGCAATAAATGAAATTAGAGTGCATATTGACCATAGAGAATGAGAATTAAAGTGAAGAAAACATATAAGTTGTAAAAGGAATAGAGTAAGAACTGGAGTTAATTCATTTCTGTGTTAAGCAAAAGAGTACTAAAATCTAAGGACTGCTTCCAAACCACTGGATAATACCATGTCTAAGAGATTGTGCCTTCCTTAAAAAAGCACACTGTGTTACAGAGCTCTGCAAATTTTCCCAGGTCATTAACTAAATCTAAATTAAAGGGTAAAGCAAACACCATTTCTTCCCTGCTGCTGATTTAATGCTCTTTCATCCCAAAAGCTCCTTGTGGAGACCAGCGGAGAAAGGTTGCTGTCACTGAGCAATGACTTGGTTAACATCCTGGCTCTCCGAAACCAGTGGGACTTTTTGCATGTAATCCACCTCACGGGTGCAGCCTCCTTTCCCTCTCCTCTTTGCTGTGTTATTAAAAGAGGAAGAACAGCAGCTGCTGCAGGAGTCATCAAAATTGACAAACTTGCAATAGGTGATACCACCTGYGCCTGTCTAATTTAATCACAGCCCTGACAATCTGCCATCCACTTACAGCAGAGAAAATGTTTAAGAGCATCTCAAAGTGACTCTGGGCCGGGCGAGTGGGAGGGGAGGAAGCAATGTGTGGGAATTTTGCTCTAAGACCCTCTCAYTTGTAAAGAAAGCCTTTTAGATTATTGCAAGTGGACATGAAAAACCCTTACCCGGCTTTTATGGAGAGGGGAAAATTTTGGTAAGCAGCTAACAAGCAYCATCTCAAGCACTTACATGCCAGATGGATTCAGCTGTACTGTATTATATCAGCTACTGCTGATCCATCTGTAGTGAATGTTTCTTGCCAGCCGCTTGGCTTCGAGAGCATTTGGGAGGACAAGCCAAGAAAGAGAGCCGGTTTACTGAAGGACAGAAGTGTCTTTTTCTGCTGGATGGTCTCCTGATCCCTTATTATCCCTCTGACAATAGCCTCCTCTTCTATTCTTTTATGTAATTATGTTAATATAACTGGGGGTGTTGCTGCAGTTAGCCGGTGTGACTCTGAATTAAGACTGTGCTTCTGAATCGCAGACACCCACTTCACATATCCTAAGCGGGACAAGCTTTCTCATCACACATGCAGCTGAGCTCTGGTAAAGAAAGGCACGGGCCTGAGAAAGAAGTCGAAAAGCTTCCGAGTCTTCTAAGGGCGCTGACTTCGTATGGTGGAAAGGCAGCCAGGCTATGAGTCAGTCTTAAGATCTAGTACCAGCTGGTATGACTCATCRGTACCGAGTCTTGCGTGAAGCTATCTACCATCTACCGTGTCACCAAAAGAAATGGGTTCAGAGTGACAGAACTTAACTTCCCCGGTTCGATGAGCAGTAATATATGCGGGCATCTTCAGAAAAGTGGAGGTCAATGTTGAGCCTGTTGTTAATTGTGTTGGTAAATGTGTTAACTATCATAAAAAGGAAAAAAAAAAGTCTCATGCAATCAGCAAGGTCTAACTTTCTGTAAAAAAAAAATGCTATTTATGTAACATGCCCCCTCCTGTATTGTCATTTGTGATACAAACCCCAAACTTTCCTCTGTGTCTTTATCACACAAATGGAAGGCTAAGAGCTAAGTATTAGCTTCCACTCCACACCCAATGATATCTATTTTCCACCTGAAATGTGGAAATCTTTATGTCACAAATCTTTTGTGACAAAAAAATGAATCCTTACTAGGTAAAATAAATGAATGCATTCACATTAAAATGCATAACTGAAAATCTAAATTACTAAAAACATCTGAAGGAAAATGCTTTAGTTAAATCTAGATGTATTTTTACTTCCCTTACAAAGGATCTTGCTCTTCAAGCAAAGGTTGAATTTTTTTTTGAACAATATCTCATCATTCAGAAAAGAGATCAATTTCTTTCTCTCTCAAAAAAAAAAAAAATCTTTACTCCATCTTCACAGCTGGAACCTTCTCTGCATTTTCTTTCTTTCTTTTCTTTCTTCTTTTTTTTTTTTTTTTTTTTTTTTTTGCATAATGATCAAAAAACCTCTCATATTTACTGTATCCGAGCTTTGCTTAGGTGGAACTGCTCTACAGTTGATCCTATAAAATTATGGGAAGTTTTATCATTTCTTTAAATGGATCAGGAATTAAGCATCTTTGAAGAAATACAAAAGATGTAGATCAACAAAAATTAACATTTAACAAGCAGTTACTTTAAGAGATTCAGTTTTAGTAAAGTTTGGTGCTGAATAGTTTAGAAATGTACTACCTGGGCAAGTAAATATATTTCTGAAAATTGTTGATGTTTGAGGTTTTTTTGTATATATGCTCTGCAAGAGCAACATGATTGGTGGATTGAGAACTAGCTGAAATGCAGAGCTCAGAGGGTTGTCATCAGTGGCATGGAGTCTAGCTGGAGGC
The DNA here is from genome assembly GCF_003343005.1 of Rhea americana. Taxonomy (NCBI): domain Eukaryota; kingdom Metazoa; phylum Chordata; class Aves; order Rheiformes; family Rheidae; genus Rhea; species Rhea americana. Next base: position 3,437,078 of record NW_028186546.1, read on the forward strand.
CTGTGGGCCTGCAGGGCTCAGGACTGGGTCCCATCTTGTTCAACTTCTTCATCAATGACCTGGATGAGGGGACAGAGTGCCTCCTCAGCAAGTTTGCTGAWGATACCAAGCTGGGAGGAGTGGCTGAYRCACCTGAGGKCTGTGCTGCCATTCAGAGAGACCCGGACAGGCTGGAGAGTTGGGTGGAGAGGAACCTCATGAGATTCAACAAGGGAAAGGAGAGTCCTGCACCTACAGAGAAATAATCCTAGGCACTAGGACAAGCTGGGGGCTGACCTGCTGGAGAGCAGCTCTGCAGAGAAGGACCTGGGAGTGCTGGTGGATGACAAGTTGACCATGAGCCAGCAATGTGCCCTTGTGGCCAAGAAGGCCAATGGTCTCCTGGGCTGCATTGGGAAGAGTGTTGCCAGTAGGTCAAGGCAGGTGATCCTGCCCCTCTACTCAGCCCTGGGGAGGCCTCATCTCGAGTACTGTATCCAGTGCTGGGCTCCCCAGGACAAGAGAGACATGGAGCTGCTGGAGAGAGGCCAGCGTAGGGCTACAAAGATGATCWGAGGGCTGGAGCACCTGCCCTGTGAGGAACGGCTGTGAGAGCTGGGCCTCTTCAGCCTGGGGAAGAGAAGACTGAGGGGGGATCTGATCAATGTGTACAAGGACCTGAAGGGAGGGTGTCAGGGGGACAGGAACAAACTCTTTTCAGTTGTCCCGTGTGACAGGACAAGAGGCAATGGGCAGAAACTGAAGCACAGGCAGTTCCGCCTGACCGTGAGGGGGAATTTCTTCCCTGTGAGAGTTACGGAGCACTGGAGCAGGTTGCCCAGAGAGGTGGTGGAGTCTCCTTCTCTGGAGATCTTCAAGGCCCACCTGGATGCAACCCTGTCTAACAAGGTCTAGGTGACCCTGCTGACAGGGAGGTTGGACTAGATGATCTCCAGAGATCCCTTCCAACTTTACTGATTCTATAATTCTATGACTATTTTTGCATACAAAGCAAACTTCTTTCTAAGTGCTACACTGGCTCAAGACTTGAACCTTTCAGGTTTACCCTGTGTTTCCTATATCTCACGAAGTTATGGAGAAGTAAATAAACCCTGAAGCCATGTTGAGAATACTGTATGACTGCTCTTGGCTGTAACTCTCTGTGGAATCCTGTGTGACTTCAGGGAGAGTTCGGACCCAGGCATGGAAATTTAWACGTTTGAATTACCTTTTAAAACTAGTTGCATTTTGAGGCTTAAACTCATGAAGAATTGTGAGAGTAAGATAAAAATCTAAGGCAAAAGGTACATCACCTTGAGAAATCTATAGATAGTATTACTGTTTTGTGGGCTATTTTGATACATCCCTTGGTAATATGGTTATAAAACATTACATGCTTCATGAAATTATTACCACATATAAGTCGGTTACAAAAGAAGTCTCCCTCTCTGCAACTCTTTCAGTTGCTTCTACTGGCACAGAGGTGTATTTCTGATGAATGAATAAACTAACTGGAGCAACTTCTTAATTTATTCTGTAGTCTCTTTCATTAGGGGCTAAGGTTGTAAATGACAGAACCAACTCCAAGAAAAGGAAAGAATTACTAAAGTTAGGTTTCAAAGTCTATTTAAATAATCTGCTGAATTTTTATGCTAATATCTCTTTTCTTTCACTTCTGTTTTCGCTGATAGCTTATGAAACCAAGCTGAATCTTTTGAAAATCTTAACATGGGAAATATGCCAAAATATCAAAAGCTTTTGGAGAAGCGAACAAACAAAATTTAAAACTGCACTTTATTTGAAACATTACAGTACCAGCAGAATATGTATCATCTACAGAAAAAAAGCATAGGTGCTCATTTTATATATATATACATACATGCTCTTGTACAAAACAAGATATGGAACTGGAAAGGTACATCCAAGACAAATCAACAACACCTGGAGAACCTGCTGAGGGAAAAGGCAAGTTCTACACATTAGGTCAGACACTAAGCAAGTCATCCTATAGTTTCATTATCCTATAGGATTTTTGTTGCTGTTGTTTTTTGTTTGTTTGTTTGTTTGTTTGTTTGTTTTGGTTTGGTTTGGTTTTTTTTGTGTGTGCATGACAATAGATAGCCTGGAGCTTGAAGAAGCTCCTCGTGCACTTTATTCTCCAAACATGCAGTTGGGGTGGGTGGAAGGCATCCGAAACAAACTGTAAATTAGCAACTATTGTTATAAAAGGAAATAGGAAAGGGAAGATTTTGTTTCAAGTTTTTCAAAATAAATAAATTGGCCTTTTCCCCCTGTGAATATTTGCAGATATTTGATTAAACTTATTGTATACTGGGAATTGAAATTACAAAAAAAATATACTGTCATTTTTTTGGAGTGAAAAATATTAGATGTCTTCAGCATGCTTTAGTCAATAAAAATAATTAAAAAAACACTTTTTAATATCCTATTTTGGTTAATCTGAAAGGTCTTTTTTTAATTTTTAGCTAACAATTCATATTAAAATAGGAATTTTCATAGCTATATTCACAACTGAGAACATGAGAATATAGTATATTTTAAGACCTCAGCATTTCTGAGAAAGAAAGGTTTAGGTTTCCCTGTAGAAATTTGTCATTCAACATATTATTTTATTCTTTATTCTTCTTGATCATGAGAAGATCACAGTTTTGGGTGTCCAGCTGTCCAGCAATAAGTTTTATGAATTGAATTTTTAATAAGCAATGGTATTTTCTGCAGCGCTATAGTGTGAAAGACGGGAGGCAGCATTTGGATTTTAATCCCCAAGATGCCGTTTTCCATCCCTTCTCTTCTACCCACGCAGAGCAGTTGTCTCCACGGTGAGATTTCCACAGAGCAATAGTTTTGTGGTTCAAAATGATGCCATAATTTTAAACAGGTATCTCAGGTAGCTGGAATTCAGGTATGTGGTATAGACAGGGAAGGTATGTGTGGTCCAAGGTATTCAAGGTATTTAAGAATATTCGATCCTCAGAAATTTCCTATTCCTGCAAGGTGCAATTCTTCTGTCCTTACCTTGCCAAGTCAATCACAGATGTTAATTGCAGAGCGGGAATGAATGAAAATTTCCAACTCCCACTTGAGCATATTTATAATTAATTTAACTAGGAAGAACAGAGTGAGCAAGATGAGGGGGTCTAAACGGAACCTGATTAGTTTTAATTTGATATACAGTGGAAAATGCACTGAAATTTGGATTAAAAAAAAAAAAAATTAAGGAACATATTCCAAAGCTGTGCAGCTGCCCCGATTAAGTGTAGCAATGAGCTATGACCGTAAGCCTTTTGTCAATTCAGCTACCGGCATATTGCACAGGCTAATGAGAAAAATAACAAGAAACTTCACCACGGTTCTCTTCCCGTCTCCGATGCTGACTGGTAGCAGAGTTAATTGTTATTCTTTCTCCAGGGTAACTGTCAGGGCTTAACTATATACTGAAGTTGCTCTTCCCTGAGATAATGGAAACAGGAGCTAGTTCCAGAGCATAGAGAAATTTGTGTTTGTCAAGTGTTTATAGGCATTTTGACTAGTGTCTGCTGGGGACAGAAAGAAAGGCGAAGAGATGGCAYGTTAACCTCATTTTCTCTGCTGACTGATTGCGAGCATGTATTTTAAAAATATAGAGTTGTCAGGCAGGCAGTGACTCCCTCTTCTATAATATAGCTTTCAAGAGGCCTCTTCACTCCTGTATGTATTTTATTAGCTACTGTCAGCTGATCCCATTAACCCTGGCAGAACTCCCCAGTCTAGGTTCTGCAGGATATCAATGCAAAGAGACCCTGCTGTCCATTATGATCTTAAAATTCAAGGGACATCCATATCTCTATCCAAATASACTTGTAAGTCTAGCTCCTTTGGGAGAAAGTGGCTGAACCTTTCGTAGCTGTGAGGTGTGTTAATCCCATTTTAGGCTTGCAACCCGGTCTCATAATCACTCTTGGCTTTCTTTGTAGGCAATGAGAAGAGGTGAGGGCTCTCCCCATCCAACATCTTTTCAATCCTCACTGCGATGCCCATCTATTTCCACTCACCAAATGAGGGATCTAACAGAAACTTCTTAGTTCAGTGTCGTGATTGTTCAGAGGATGAAAAAAGGTCCAGTTATTTGCTTATAACCTTATCTATAGCAATCTGTCATACAGATAACTAAAAAAAAAATTATATCAAAACACTTTTCTCAGTGAACCATAACAAGACCAGCCACATAAAAATCACATAAAAATCAAATAGAAAATTGAGCTAGTCCAGGATGTAGAGGTCTATGTTCTAATTCCTGCATCAGAACTGGAGTTCATACCTGAACTTCATTTCACTCTTCATAGCAAAAGAGTCTCGTGTGTTGACTGCTCTCTGTCTTTCTCCCAGTAGCACTGTTTTACYTTACCTTAGAAATTAAATCGCCATTGCATAGAGGCTGGAATACTGGATTTTCTGTGATGAAGAACTCTTTCTGGAGTTCTATTCTAAATCTCTAAAGAACCCTGATCACCATTTCCATAGTCCATTAAAATACTTTTGCCTTGAGGAATCATAATTGCCTGATATCCTGAAATATCCCCAAATACACAGGTCGTTAACATATCCACAACCATATAATTTTCTTATCAATCAGCTTTACACAAAATGGGTTTCGTTCGACCATCAAGTTTCGACCTAAAAGACAGAAGCCAATTTAAATGTTTGTGTTTGGGATGTTTTTCTTACTACTTTCAACTCTACCTTTTCAATTAACTTCAGTGATATCTTTCTAGCTGTGTCTATTTGAAGACCTACCAAAAGCAATTTAGGGGTTAGAAAACAGTTTAGCAGTGCAAATTTATAACTTGCAATAGTTATAAGTAATATATAATTATTTATATATAATTAAATAATTATATAATAAATAATTAAAATAATTAAAATAATTAAAATAATGATTATGTGCAAAGAAGTTTCAAAAAATGACTTTTTGTTTGTCTCCTAATTCTTCTCTCTGATTAGCATTCTTACTGTATTTTTCCCATTAACTTTCTGTTGCTGTTTTTCAATGACAAATTTTTCAGATCATTCAATAACCCTTAAGGATACTGTTTCTCTCTTTATTTCATGATCTGTTTGATTAGGCTTTTCACTGACTTTATTTTCAGCAGTGCATTTTTTTCTTCATCWTTCTGTTCCCTGTCTTTGCCTCATAAAATATTCTAATGCAATTACATTAGGAAATAAAAGATTCCATCTAAAAAATGCTCATTCTTTCTGCTTTGTCATTAATTTCTAGCCTTGCTGCAATTTGAAACACTTTAAATGTGCAAACACAGATATTCTAAGACCTACAGATGGTTCCCCTTTGTAGCTGAAATTTTTACTAGTTAAGAACACTTAGTGATAACAGTGTTAATAATTATAATTTATAAATTTGTGATGAGCTTTCAGCTCAAAATCTTGAAGTATTTTATAGATAGAAGTGAATATTCCCATTTCCTTGTCTAAAACAGGAAATGGAAATCCTTAAGGGCTTGACAGAAGTCAAACGGGGAGATTTTGCAAAGATTATAATTCTTGTCCATGGACTCTAAGGGGAGCCTAGGGGACTTGCACTGACCAAATACCTTATTTTTGGACAGTTAATGTTGGGTGAGAGAACTCTACAATGAATGATGGGCAGCTGGGAACAATAAGCTGTCRAGGTCTAAATCTCAGGTTCACACCTCATTAACTGCATTTGCTTCTTTATCTTTTCATTCTGCCTATCATTCTATCTAAATCAGTCTTTTATATTGAAAAGTATTATTTGATACTCAGGAACTTCTTTTTTATTTTTATTTTCTTATTTTAGGGCCAAATTTGTCTTGGATCATCTTCTTGACTGGAGGGAAAGTAGATGCATTGAATTTCAAGTGATGCACTTCCATGCTAACTGTCCTGAACTGAGTTAAAACTAGAATATCTGCTTTTTGAGGAACTTTATATTGGGTTATTTCATGTATTTAAAATAAACCACAGAGATAAAAATTACCTACAAATGTGCAAGGCCTGCTTACATCTGTACAGTCCTGGTCATGTTCTGAAGAGTGCAGGTGCCCTCTGAGGGCACAGTAAGTGACTGGTGAAGACTCATAAACCAGCCAGAGCAACTTTGCTTCGTTCTTATACATGTTTTTTCTGTTATACAGAGATTGCTAGCCCATTCAGAAACACCTCTCCATCCCAGCCTGAGGAAAAGTTGTGTTCTGCAGAAAAGTTGTGTCTGTTCTTTCAGAAAGAATGCTTTTGGTGAACCTCCTTTTTTTCTTGGGTTGAATTCTGTTTTTCTGTTCTGTAAGTGGTTGGTTTGCAGCTTTATGGCTGATTCCTAATGCCTACTGGGTCTCATCGAAAGGTGTATAATCTGAATAATAAAAATACGAAAGAAAATTCACTCCCAAATTCAGCACAACATTACACCCTTCCAGTACAATTTTTTCTGGGGCTGATGCTGGAGAAGAGAGAAGAGCGAAGAAGGAAATAGCATCCCTCAGACCCTCGTACCTGTTCACAGCTGCTCTTCCCTACTTCACAGCCTTTAGCTTTTCTCCAGTTCCCGCGAAGCCRAAGAGAATCAGGAGCACCGAGTACCAACCAAGAGATGAACGCCATTTCCTATTTGCAAACTCCAGCCTTCACCTTGCACTGTTATACGACTTCAAGCAACATTCAAGATAAGAAAATGCTCTGCCTGGTCCTATAGATGCTTTCCCCAATTCACTTTGGGGCTGAACGTACTTAGACATACTATTACGCCTGTAGAGCGTGGCTGGAGTACAGCATTTATGTGCTGTAAAGAGACTCCACGTGTGTCTCTTTCTAGCTTTCTTCATTCTCCTATGACCTATAAAAGCATATTGCTGTGTGAGTAGAAAGTGGGATTTCAAAGTTTTTTAATTGTTCCAGAAAGAGCTATTTTGTATTCTAAGGTAAGCATAATCAATATCCTGTTAGAATACTGTTTCCAGACAACACAGAAGTCTTTCGTTATGAAATTTGATTTTTCAATGTATTTTATTTTCAGTGCAAATACAAACTGAATACAAAATGCTGTCTTTTCATGGAATGCAGGGAGAAGTTCAAAATGGTGACACTCTGATTTACAATGACATTTTCAGTAAAGCAGAAGGTTTTAGATTAATATCAATTAATTTTGAATTCAAATGCATATAAGCTCTTCCATAATAGATCAGAAAACTCCTGATCATTTTCTGAGATAAGAAATTAACATATTGACCTTAGTCCTCATAATTTTTGACAACTAATACATAATTAGCTCTAAGCAGTGGTTGATTAATAAAATATATAATCTTGGTGTTTGATATATGAAGCCTTTTAAAAACAGTTTATTCTGATTTTTCACCTAACATTCTCTCATCTGAATGATATGATTTGGGGTGAATTAATGGGAAATTACTCCTTTCTTTTTGATTACAGATTTCTATCATCCATAAAAGACTATGCTAAAGACCATTGCGCTGTATAAATTGTCCAGCTCCTTCTGCAGAGATGTAGCATGTTAGAGGATGATATTTCCTCTATACAAAAACACAGGAATTGCTTCAGTTGTAGGCATTTGAGTCCTTATTTGTAYGACTGAAGGAGATAGGAGAGAGGGCTGGGCTGGCTGAAAGAGTGGGAGAGTGAAAGTCACGGAGCTGGTGTGTTGGTCTGCAGCCAGTGAGAGAACTACACCAGAGAGGGACGCCTGACCAGCAGTGGAGGTTGACCAAGACACATGAATTGAAGACAAAATTGAAGGGAAAGGTCAGTGCAAAATGCATCGGAGGAACCATTTAAGGATAATGTCCCCTCTTTCTCTACAGTTTCTTATAATTCTTAGCAGACAAGTAACTCACACATGCAATAAGGATTAGCTTAAGCCCAGTAACACGCTCTTATCTCATGACAAATGCATGACAGGACAATTTTACATAAACCTCCCTAAATTTTGTTGTTTTGGACATATCCTTGTAAGTTTAAGGTATCTCAGAGTTATGCTGCATACCTAGCTTATAACATTAATAGCATTACACAGACAATTTTGGATGAGCTGATACATACAAAATTTTTAAGCCATAGCATTTTGATCACGGCATAGACGAATTCTGCCATCAGAGCTGCATCCTGACCACATATTTTCCTACGCCCTCGCAAATCTTTGCTTTCCTTTGGTTTTCTCACCACAATTCTATTACATCCTACCAGGTACCTTGGCATAGGACACTGAGCACCTACAATGTCATATGAAACAACCCAGTTACTTCACTGAAGAATTTAGTTTCTGCAGCCACACATATGTCGACTATCGTTAAGGATAAAGTTTAGTCAGCTCTGGAGGATTATCTCAGGCAAATTTCCATCCCTGTTCGGTGCTACATGTGCAATGTGCTCTACTAGCCACTGCAAAGTGCTTGTAAGCCCTTTGTGCCAAAAACATGTTTTAGATTTGTCTGTAGATATACCGCCTCTTCTACTCAATAAAAAAGCTGGACTTAGCTGAAACGCTAGGTATAAAAGTGAATGAGATTAGGACCATTCTGTATGTGAGCCAAGGCTCTTAAGACTCTAAGTCTTCAGTGCATAAATTTTAATTAGCCTGTGCTGCCTGGTGTCGCCAAGACCTTCCATCAGATATAAAGATCAATATTTTTTAGTTCTAGGCTTATTCCTAATGTAAAARTGCTATCTGAGTGTAGTGTTTAGAATCTAAAATACAAATAAATAAAATGCTACTATAAAACATTAAAAGAGACAGATCTACACCCCTCTTTTTATTTTAAGAAAGTTTTTTTTAATTACCTATTTCCTGAAATATCCTGAAGAAGGTAAGAGGCTGAAAAGATATCAGATCATCAGAATAGATAAAGATAAATAGCATAATAAAATAAAAAATAAATGATAAAAAGATTTCAGTTCAATGACAAAATACCCCCCTCCCCCAATTTCTAATTACAGTATAAAGAAAAATGAGTGAATTTCCATAAGACAGCACATAGATTAACATTTCCAAAGGGAGAATCTTTGAAAGGATTAGATGTTCATACCCACAGGTGGATTAACTACTTTGAATAGAAAATGTCACCTCTATTCCTAATSTATAATACCGAGAACATTGAACAATACCTCTTCTCCCTTAACACAGGAAGAAACATGAAATCATCAATTTTAACCAGAACAAAAAATAAATACAGGTCAGAGAGTAATTAATTTTAGAAACAGGATCACCCAAACACTTCCTCTGTRTGTATTTCAGAGAGGATAGGAGAACAGAATAGTTTCCATAGGCTATGGAGTGTTCAAAGCAAACAAATAAATGCACAAAAACATCTTCAGGAAGCAGGGAAGCAGAAAAGTCTATTAGGCTTTAGCAGTCTCTACAGAGAAAAAATATACAGAGATAATGTTCCAGCAAGGTCCCAGGAAGGAGAGTTTGGACAAACACACTCTTTAATTTCAGCTATGTTACATTGGGTAAATTTGGCCAGAGAAARAAGCACAAAGAAGGTACATTTGGTGAGCTGTTTGCTGACCTATCACTACTCACTTATACCATCCGGGTTTAGTCTCAACTCACTGTCTCAGCTAACTGTCTAACTAGTCAGTGGAGAAAGGAAGGTACAAGGCCAGTCAACCTGAACTAAGTTGGATGTCCGCAAAAGATACTGGATGAATTAATCAGAAGAGCAACATTCATTTTTCCACCGGCCACCCTAGCGATTTCTGTACTGGTTGAGCTGATTTCCACCACAAACAGTGCACAAGCAAGTCTAAGCATCTGTGTGAGGAAGACCTGACTTTGGGCTACAGCTCACTTTGCACCTGGTGACAGATAGTCACATGGTTGACTATCAAGATAGTGACAGGTCTCAAAACATTTTTACCTAATTCATCATTTTCTTCAGGACTTCATAATTTGAATGTCCGTTTGTCTATAGTCTAGATAGCTGGTCTCTCGTGTTTTCTTTTTGCACTAAGATAAAAATCTGTTAAAGAACGAAGAATCCTTCCTTTCTTTCTTTCAAACATATTTGGTAGGGATTTTATTCCCTTCTCAGGTGAGCAGTACTGTCAGAGAGGTAAGGCTGTAAGAAGAATCAGAATCCACTGGTGAGGGAGGCCAGATACATACCCAAATAAATCCTAACATCACTCACTTTTGGAGTTAGTTATCTGGAGCGTAGTGTGTAGGTCTTTGTCTTCTCTTCTAAGCACAACTGACAGATGAAATGCTTATCGTGTTGGAGAAAGCGTTGCCTTGACGATATTTTTCTGTAAATTCCCGCAATTCTGAGTGCAAACCATCTCATCCACTCTTCATAACTTTGTGAAAAAAAATACCATCAAGAGTTTATTTTTCCTTGAATAACTTACTGATAGATAATTCAAGTTCAAATGTCCTGTACTCCTGAAAATATGTTTAGACCAAAAACACCAGCCATGAAATATTCTACCTAGAGTTTGGTCCTTAACTCTATACAGTGAACTGTTTAGTTTTGTGTATGTATACTCTGCTGATTGATAGTTAATTCTTTAATTATGATGGGGTTCTGCCATTATTTGTGGGCATTTCTACTCACAGTTTTGGTGCTGTTGCTGGAGATCATAAGGAAAGAGAGAATTTGAAATATTGCTGTTTCAGTCATGAGGTAGGCCCTAAAAATGCATGAAACTTAACACGGAAAGTGTGGTTTTTCCTTTTAGTTTGCCTTCTGTTTTCTTGAGCACTAAGAACACATCTTCAGAGTTTCCTTTAAACTGTATGATTACATGATTCCAGAAGCTAAAACTTATAATTGCTACTATCACAATATAAATCACAGAATACAACAACCTTCAAAATATTCACTTTCCCCTTACAAATATATGCTATGCAGCAGAGGTAGAAAGAGAGGAAAAGAGTTTTCATTTCACTTAAGTGACAGCTTAACAACTTGTGAAAATAAACTGAAGCTGGTGGAGAATGCATGAAATGAACATTTCCAGTGCAGAAAAGGTAGAGACAATTTTTGTATTATAGTAATTGCTGTATGTAACAGAGTATAACATATTTTCTTCCAACAGACAGCAAGCTGATTATCTAAGGCACTCAAAGTGACAAAAGTGGTAATAATGCCTCTCATGACAAATTAGCAATTGGAACATTATATTGGCTAGTCTGCAACACTCAAGTAGTAAAAGTTCAAGTGCATATGTATATATATACTATATGTATATTAGGTRTATCTGCTGGTGATGCTTCCTCTCATTTACCTATCTGAGTGACAGGAGGCCTTTCGACCCCTCTGTGTTCAATCCAGTTGAATACAGAAACAGAAAAATAATCAATGGAATAGATTCCTGAAATCCCTTTTTAGTCCTTAATCAGGCAAAGTTCCATCGACTCAGTGAGAGGAGACTAAGCAAGGATTTCTRGAGTGAACAGAGTGAGCCCCTTCGAGGCAGCACAGAGTGAAGCGCTAGAGATGTGCAGTGTCTGTGGACCAGCATGATCTCGTTTGCATTTTACGAGGCATGTCGCTCCACTTTGAGGRGTAGCTTCTAAGTGTTCAACTGAATATATCACTACATTGGCAAATAGTTTAGCTTTCTGGATTGCTCTCAGGTCCTAATTCCTTGACTTTTCAAACTCCACATGTTGCTTTATACAACTTTGAAGCAAACCAACTAGCTTCCTCTGCTACTAAGGATAGCTGGACTGGTGAAATCAAGACAATTGGTAAGAGACCTCAGGAGGTCGTTAAACCAGCCTCCTGCTCAAAGAATGACTAACTCCAAGCTGGATAATTTACTCACAACCTTACATGGTAGAATTTTAAATATCTCCACGGATGGAGATTTTACAGCTCTTTACACAACTTGTTAGTATGCTTATCTGCCCTCATGGAGAAGAATTTGTTTTTTAATGCAGTAAGAACGTCCCTTACTGGCAGCCTGTGACTGTTGCCTCTTGTCCCTCTGCTGTGCACCCTGAGAGGAGTCTGGATCTGTCTTCTCTAGACATCTCCTGATAGTGRAAGGCAGCAGTTAGATCCCCTTTGAACATTCCCTTTTCTGCACTGAAATCCAAGTCTCTTGCATGCTCTTTATACGCCATATRTTACACTTCTTTGTCCATCTTAGTGACCGTGCGCTGGACTTACTCCAGTTTGCTACTTTCAGTCTTGTCCTGGGAGTCCAGACAGGCACAGTATACCAAAGGCAYGCTGACAAGTGCTGAATAGAGAGAAATAATCACTTTCCTCTCGGTTTTATCTGTGCTTTTGTTAATGTAGCCCAGTATGTGGTTAGCTTTAATCACAGCAGTGGCACCGGCAGCACGTTCAGCTTTGTCCACCGGGATCCCAAGTCCTCTTCTGCAAAGTTGCTCCTTAGCAAGTCAGTCACCAGTCCATGACACTGCTCTGGATGATGCCAAGCAAGGCACAAGACTCTGAATTTTCTTTGTTGAACTTCATGTTGTACCTGTTAGCCTATTCTTCAAACTTGAAGCTTGAAGCTTGTTCCTCTGTATGGCAGGCCTACCCTCTGATGTATCAACCAGTCTCCCCAGTTTCTTAGGACAGGAAACATGATGATGATACCTTCCAACTCATTATACAGATTGTTGATGGAGAGGAATATAACTAAATTGAATAACCATATACCATAATTACACTTTTCAGCTACAGAATGATCATATATTGCCTAACAGAGACCCAGGAAGAGTGCTATATAGTATAGGCATGGCAAGTCTGCTGTAGAGAGACTGGCTGTTAGCCCTATGAGAGAGACACTGAGGTCCATTTGGATATCATAGGATAGATGTASGGCAGTGTAATTATAGGACAACATAAATCTTGGTCCTCTTCATCTCCTCAAATGCAAAACCAGCTCTAAACAGCACTTGCAGATGCTAAACTCTTGTCAAATACACTTATGAATTCTGCAGGAGTCAGAAAGTGCCAGTCAGCTCTGTTCTCATGAATAAAATGCTGAAGAGAGGAGGGAAGAAAAAAAAAAAAAAAAAAGAGTTACTGAGTTACTATCTACTTAGAGTGATAAGGGAAGAAAGGGAGATGAAGAAAAAATAGATTTAGTTGTTCCTGTGACTCAGGATATTGGTAGAGCACGTGACCAAGTGGACTGCAAAAGAGAGAAAGTGGTACTCTGAGGTCCAGTCCTGCTTTGACTRCATTGAATTTGCAAGGAAAAATAAGTGTGCTTTCATCAGACTTTCTATGGGATGCCTTGTGTTCTCAGTTTTYGTGATAGCTTTTTGAAAATGAGAGGAGAGAGGAGAAGGGTGATCTCTACTTCGGAGAATAGAGAATATTTTCACTGGTAAAAAGAAGCTTTTAAATATAGCTTGGAAAAGCTTAACCCCACTTACATAAATATATGGGTTAGGGGGCTGATTTCTGAGCTCTCATGAAGGAATGGAAAAGGGAGCAGAATAAYGCGAATATCCTTATTTTTTATCATTAGCAGCAAGAAACCTATAATCAGAGCCCTGCTACACTGTATATCCTACAGTGATCCTGATTTTGATGGTGTGACTTCTTAGATGAAAGAAAAAAAAATGTTGCCCTTAGAGATAGCTAATCAGAAATGTACTGCTAACAAAAACAGTGGGCCTAACGATAATTTATCACCAGTTCATAGTTACAAAGAACGTTTTGCAGTTAATGGATGATGCTAACTGGGGAAAAGAAAGTAAAGGCTCAAGGAGAGGTATTACATTTCGGAAACAAAACTCCAGAAGCCATGCTGTCTCTGTTCATATTRCTTTTAAGAAACAGTAGTGATATTTTGTTGTTGTGAAGTCACATAGATCATATTTAGAAATACAGGAAGTTTTAAGCATCTTCTAATTCCAGCTAAATATTATTTGCCTGCTATTAATGGTATAAACTAATATTCTTTTTTACTGGGTATCAATTTAGAGAAATATCATGATAGATTATATAAATTACGCTGAAGAACATACTCATTCTAGCTTCAGTTTTATAGTGGCCCTAATCGCAAGCTAGCATCTGTATTTTTTCTCATGGATTCTGAAGGCATATAAATATTAAAATGCAATTTGAAAGCTTTGGCCAGATCCCAGAACAATATTGTTTATGCATAGTTTGACAGTACTATTCAAATAAATCAGGTAACAAATGTGTCATGATTACTGTTAAAGTGGAAACCGCAGCACTAACAACTATTAAGATGAATGATACCATGAATAGAAAATATGAAAATATTTTACGGGTGCTCTGTCTCTATGTGCATGTGTATGCACGCATGCACAATCAGCTGTCTCTCAGGAAAATTAAAATGGAATCCAGGGATGCATATTGCAAGCATCCAGCTTTGTAAACAACCATCTACAACAGAATAGTCACTTGCTGTGCACAAGATAAAATGGATTTCTGCTTTGATTTTCTACTAAATCTTTGCTGGCTTTTCGGTCAGCTTGTTTTCTTTAAAAAAACAATATTTATTTACAGAACGAAAGATTTTTGGCAGCAATCAAAGAAATACAAGGACTTACTTGTCTGCCTATAGTCAGCCGTCTGTTTCTTTTTGTAGCAGCAGCATGTTGCTGAAGGATATTAAATTGTAATCAAAAGTAGAATATAAGCCCCAATAAAATGAAGACTAGAATTAAAGGTTTAGTGACATGTAGTGTAAGATTTCTCTTGCTATATTTAGGGCACCATCTCCACAGTGTGCACATTTGGAGTTGAACTTTTCAGTTCTCTGTATTGTCACAGGAGAGAAACAGACGTTTTTTTGGAGAAGAAGCCATCTGAGCTATTTGAGATGTTTGAATTTAGTCAGCGTCACTGTAGCATACGTAGCATCACCGGGTCTTTGTAGGCAACATTCAYGGTTGTGTCACGTACGTTTCAGTACAAGGTCCAGATCATTACATGCTCTTCTGTTGCTTGCAGCTACACACAACCAACATGATATAGGAATGTGTTTATCTAGCTAACTGCACAGTGAGCACAGAAGAAACTGGTTGGTTGCCCTCAACTTTTGATGGTCAGAAGCAGCATGTACGGACCTAACTTAACTGTAAATTAATGTAGATGTCAACTGGTGAGAACCCTAAAATGGAGAAGGGAAGGTTGTGATGACTGGTTATGTGTCTCATGTGAAGAAATATAGAAAGCTGACACAGATCTAGATCAGTATAAACGTTTTTGGCCATTATCTGTGAAGGACCACAGAGTTTGTACAGTGCAGTCTCATGACTTGTCTAGGCTCCTCTTGGTTTGAGTTGATTTTGGGTTGTTTCACTGTAATAACAATTCTGTCACCTGATGGTGGTCAGATTGTGTTTAGTTCAGCTTTGATTTATAGTGGTAAAAGTAGTTATTCTGCATGGGCTGAATTGCCGATRGCTAGAATAAAATGTGATGTGGAAATACACAGACACAAGTGATACCAGAGGTCCTGGACTATAAACAGAGATMACACAGGTCATTACAGGAACGCAACCTTTTGCATCAGGTAACCAGTTTTAAGTGTAAGAAAGACAATACCAAAACTGAGTTTTTTATGCTTTAGGGACCAATGAAAATAAAGAATGCATATGCAGACTGCATCAAGAAAGCACATGAGAATAAGCTGAACAGGGGGAGAAAATCCTSTCATATCCCCTGAAAGAAGACCTTGAGATGCTGAAAATCCATCATTAAGCCCCCTTCTGCCTGAGGAAGGTTGAAATGTCAACCTTAGGATCCAGAATATTAGAAAAGAGAGCACAACACCAGAGAAAATATGTACATACTAAGAAGATCTTTATATTGCAGTTTTATTGTATTATTAATTAGGCCTTCCTATATTAATTAYATTATTAGGATTATAAAACTGGTAAAACTTTAAGTGGGCTAACAATAATTCTCAGTCCTACCTATATGGTGTGCTCTGCTTTGCCCCCAACAAGATTTTGAGTATAACAGGCTATTAATGAGCTTGAATATTTAGAAGTAGGCAACAGGAAAATCAGAACACTTGTAACTTAGATTGGTCTATCTCTACTTTCAGCTTTGCAAATAATGAGAATAGCATCCTCATCAGAAAACTTATTAGTGTGTATTATGTCCATTGGTAAATTCTTTCAACCAGGACATTTATGATAGAGTGCAAGTGCAATGGACAGTGATTGAAGTGCACTCTCTGAACTTTTCACTAGTGTATAGYCCTAGTAAAGTCCTTTTGGCCAAAAAAAGTGTCATATACTGGTTGATTTTCTGTTTGAATTTTTAAAAAGTCACAGAGAATTATGGTTTCAAACTGATTTTGTGAMCAACGAGATCAAGGGCAGAGTTGGTAGGAAGAAGACATTTCCATCAGAGCCAACAGAAGACCTCATATGAGAGCCTGGGTATGCTGTAGGAATAATGTAATGCTTGCACTCCCAGGAGTGCACCTAAATGCACCTATTAAGAATTTAATTAAATTTGATGGAGCATGTACAGAGAAAGTGAAAGAAAATTAGGACTGCAAGAAGCATTCAAAGATTTAAGCAGGCTTTTGAGACTAAGTGGAAGGCTGGAGAAGACCAGTGCTAGTAATCCTGAGAGACCCATAGAAGTAGACGAAAGCCTACTTTGTTTTTTTTTCTGCAGGTATGGTACAGAAAGAAGATTTTGACATATTTGGGATTTATATAAAATATGTAGACACAACTGTAAGACCATATTTATTTTTCTAGCAGTTATTTATGTTAAAAYAACAGTGCTGTGTTTAGTATCTTGGAGTAAGTGGCTCCTTGGTATGCATTTGAGGAAACAGCAGTGAACTGTATGCCAAATTTTCCCCTTTAATATGAATAAAAATAAGCTTAAATACATACTTCATTGACTTGATGGAAACAAATGTGGAACAAATCAAATTAACATCTTGTACAACGGAGACAGTTTGTTTTGTATTTACCTTGTGTTCCTGAGCATCAATAAAGCCAAACCACAGGGAAAAAAGGTTATTTTAAGCACAATAATGTGATTTTCAATCTCTGGCACAAGTTGCTCAGGCCATTTGTGTGGCTGTTTACACTTCAGAATAATGACCGTTCAGAATGCTTTAAAAGGTAGGTGGGTAATTCAGGGTCTACAGGCAACTCAGTTCTTGGCCCCCATTTCACAGCTCCCAGTACAGGGATTGATTAGTGTTGGTTGTATTTGGTCACTGTAAATTCATATTGCTATAAGTTTTTAAGTAGCTAAGCAGCAAATGTAGGAAGCAAGTAAATCCATATTCAGACTATGTTTCATTAAGAAATGAGAAATAATTTTTCCTCTTGGCTGATTGCTAATTTTATATGTATGCATACACAAAACAGAAAATCAGACATAACATTGTGTCATCTCCTCCACTCCTCAACTTAATGTGAACGTTTCAATTTTTTTCTTTATAGCACGATTAAAATCAGTGTAATATTTTCCTTTATGCCTTTTCAACTTCAATTTTCTGTTGCTATAAATGACTTTTCTTCTTCAGAATCGTGAATCAGCATAGACAAATTATTTGTAATTCTTACCCAATTATCTCCCCCTCCACCCCAAAGATTCATGTCAATGTATTAAAACTTCTTGCCTCCTTATTTGTTGTTGTTTTTGACATAACGGTGAATTTATATATTCACTTTCATTTTCTACCAACAGACATCATCAGGTAAAGAAGATGACAATTTTCAGTTCGAGTCTGCCGAGTGATCTGCGGAGTGATCTTGTTTGCAGTCCATAWTTTTTTCTTATCTCTTTTTATTTATTTCTGTTTTAATTCATAAGCTATTATATGTTCATCTGTTTATGCAGAGAAAGCTATTCTGTCTTCTGCTTTTGGTAGTGGTTATCTGTGAAATACAGTAGCCTTAAATTTCCCTAAAGGAGAAATGATTTTCAATTCACTTACAGCCTGGGGAGAAACAGAATTTTCTCATTTGTGGAAAAAAAAATGCACTGGTTTATGTACCTTCTTCTAAAGCCTGTTGTTACAGAACCAGCAAATGTGGGTGCTAAAACTTTTTGTGCACAGATTTAAAATGTGCTTACCTGATGTGTTAATTCAGAAATCCATGAACTGCTGTGGTTTGAATATGCAAATCTTATTCTTGGGGAGACACAGCAGAAGTGACATGAACAGTAAAGTGACATTATAAAGCAGGACATCACTGAACAGTGGTCATTACCTACTGAAAATATTTCAGACCTATTGCAAGTGTGCCTATAATAAAAATCTTTCTTTTCATTGTAATCTCTTCTTTAGCTTCTACCTTTTGCAAAATAGAAGTTTTTGCTGGAGGTAATGGAAAACAACTTTTCTCTTCTATGTGCACTTCTAATTTGAGCCCTAATATCAGAACTTCTCACTATCAGCTATTAGATATTTTAGATCCCTGCATAGAAGCACCAGTTCAGATCACAGTCCTACTGCACCACACACATTCATGTAGCTAAAGAAAATTACTAGTCCAGTTGGCTCATGCACACAAARGACAAAAGATGAATCATATCTTTTTGCATCCACTAACTATAAAAGGMGTCTAGCATGGCCAGCTCAGATACAGACATCTGCGGTTGATCAGGTGAATCCTCCAGAAGAACCTCAGTTCTAAATTGTAATTCTTAAACTTCGTTCTCAGCTGCTATCTGGTCCCATGGAAAATGAGTTTTCATCTATAAAGTCAATAAGGTGCCTAAAATATTCTTCTTGCAAAGCTCCAAAAAAACRTCTATCTGATCTGGTCATGCCCACCCTAATCACTGTCAAAAATTCACCCTTGCTTATAACTTCTGAAAGGTCTCTTAAACATTATGAACACATGTATGAAATACTTCCAGGTTACATTTCATACARACACAATGGGAGCTGCAGCTTTCTCTCCTTGGGAGGAGATGCATCTCTTTCTAGCAGGTGTAGAGAGGAACCCTTGGGTTGAATCCTACCTCCATTCACAGTGGGTGACGAATTCCAAATATTTATTTTAAGATGTATGATAAAACAACAGAGTTGTTGCTTTTCTGAGATAGAAAAGATGTTTCATGCCTTTCCTGTTGAACTAGCTCCACTTTYTATCTAGAAGGATTCTTAGGACTGTAGAGACCTAGGACTTTCCTCTTGGAAGGGTTGGGTCTTGGATCTTGCCCCAAGGACTCTTTAGTGGTACCTATCTTGTGAATCAAATGCACTCTCATATGGTCCTGCACTCAAAGTAACCAGCCAGCTAGATGAAGGAATATATTGAAACGTATAACACCTTTCCTGTCCTTGAACCCAGAACATGCACACAGGGACCAGGTCTGCAGCATGCATTATAGAGCACATATGGCCCTTGCACCTTTGCTATTCATTGCGAAATTCAGGGTTTAATCCTTCATTTCTAGTGCTGTCAAAGTTTTGCCCACGTTTGGGTTTAAGGCAGAGAACGTATGGGAAATATATAGTCAGAGTTACCCAGCTATTCTGGTGAGTAAAGCCACAATCAGTTACAACTTCAATACACACAGCCTAACTGTGTTTAGAGAGCAACGGTTTCTTTAATGCATATTTCAGGATGATATTGGCTTTTTTTTTTTTTTACCTTCTTAAGGCTCAGTTTGTCCAACGAATGGTCATGCAAGCTGTAGGAAAGACAAMTCCTCAACTCAGACAAGACTTTCCATCACCTAATGAGGAATTGCAATATAAGGACTTTCCTGCACAAGGAGAAGACTCAGCTTGGCCCTACAGATAACTTTCAGCACCATCACTAAGAAACAGTTATGATCTCTACATTCTTTAATCTGGTAATAAATAAATKATTTCTGCATACAAAAAGATTTTTTTGGGGGGGCAGAATTAATATTTTGGGGATATATGCCTCGCAGCAGAGTGTGCTAGCCTTGGATTAGCAGCATATGCATTTATTGTCTTACTTAACGTAGCTTTATTCGCTTCTTACAACAGGGATCAAATGGTTGTATTGCAGATGACAAACATCCATTACATGAAACGTTGCTGACAGGAAAATGCTAAAGACAATAGCATAACTTGCCATTATTGCGAAGTTAGGAGGACTGCATCTGAAAATCTCATTTTGAAGGTTAATGGCAYGCCGTAATGAAAATTTTCAGACGTTTAGGACTGAAAAAATCCAGATGGTAAAGCAACAACTCAGGTGAAGAAACATGTCCACCTCATAATATGCCCAATGTATAATTTAAAATGGCACAYAAATAGGCTTCCGTTTCCAGCTCCCTCATAATTCTACATAATTAAAGGTCTGATAATGTATAAAAGCTATTAAATTCAATGCTGAAACCCTCAGAGAGTCATCTTTTTACTAAGATATTTTAAAATATCTGTGGTATATTATGTGTAGTTTTGTAAATGATATACAGTTTTCATAGCTGCTTTCATTAGCAATTTTCTTCTTCTAATGGCTGTATAATTAAACCATAATGGGATATTTAGGCTTATGTATATTCATGGTGAAATAGTTATAACAAAACAAACTATAATTAACTATGACCCAAAAAATACATTTTAGTTTATACACCAATTTCTATTTTTCATATTCCCTGTTTTTTCCAGTACAGAAAAATATTCAGAGAAAAAGCATTAAGTATGGACTTTAAAACCCACATGAAGTCCTTTTGCCTTCAGATTTGTTTAAACATGATTTGTAATGGGTCTAGGTAGAATAACTATGGCAAAATATTGGCAATAACCTCTCAGACCTGTGTGATATTTCAGTGATATCCAAATGCATAAGGGGCACCTTATTGTCTGCTCCAAATATAGATAGAGGAAAACACYCAGGTGATATATATGGTACACAATTAGCTTCTTCAGTATCTTTTCTAATATAAGGAATATAAAATTGTATACAGTACAATTTTTAAATGGCATTTACAGCATTCTCTCTTGATACTATTTTGTAGTTTACCAGCTGTCATAATCTCCAGATCAGTAGGAAATGGGACATGTCATATTTTAGCTCCTTCTCAGTGCACTGTGGAGCAGTAGGAGATCCACATATAGATGRTAATTCCTGCCCTCCTTGTTTTTCTGCGTGGTAAAGAATCGACTTCATTAAATTACACAGAACTTTTGCYTTTGACTTCTGAATTGTTGACTCTGTGGTAGCAAGAATCAATCCTCTCTCTTTTCTGCTGAATATTTCCTGTATGTCTGAATTTTGGATGCAACCTTGAATTTCAGATTCATCAATTCAACAAATCGATATCCAGGGATATTCAAATGAAATTAATAGCCAGGAATTTTCAGCATTATCAGGACAAAATAACAACTGGACTAATTCATTTAATTTATTCCTTGGCATTTGCCTTGTCTTTCTAATTATTAATTTTATCTTCAAATAAATATTTCAAGATATTGGGGKTTTTTTATGGATTCATTTCTAGTGCTCAGTGAGTGGCAATAATAATAATACTCATCAGAATAATAAGTAGTAGTAACAATTAATTCTTTTTGTCTGATGGCTTGTAGAATATATGAATTTCCTAACTGTGCTGTGCAATCAGACATGAGATATAAAAGGCCTCGTGCTTCCTGAAGAGGCATCCATCTAGTAAAGCACTTGCATGGAAATAGTTGAAGCCCTATCTGAGAAGCAAATGAGTAAACAAAATGTGTGAACGACAGAGTCAAGTTCCAGTCTTGAATTTATTAGTAGATCCATAGATAATTCTTCAGATTAAGTCCCCAGTTTCGTATGACAAAGACAGCTTCTCTAGTCGATGTAACAGGCCAGGTTGGCTCTAATTTTTGTCAAGGAAGAGGAGATGTTACCTTTGACCTAGGTGCATTTTGGGAAAGCAAGAATATTTTTTCATTGATACCATTGGCTTATGCTGCCTTAATGAGACTGTGAAATTATTACACATATCTCCACAGCTACACATTTCATTGCTTATGCCAACTCAAATCCTACACAGAATAATATAGTCAGGCAGCAGAGACAGGTTTCCCAAATCTTGGTCTGAGTTACACTATACTTCTCTCCTGAAGCTTCACATTAAGAATCTTACACTTTTTATAGTAGAATACCTCTTTTTGCTCAACATTTCCTATGTATCTGAATTTTAATGAGAAATTTATATTTGTATAAATACAAATATACTTCTTCAGTACTTGTTTGCTTTCCTAAAGTTGGACTAGGCAGATTAGAACCTTTTATCTGAGAAAAGGACATGAGGCTTGACGAAGAGACAGTGTACAGGACACACAGACAAAAGCATGACGGAGGTAACCACGAGGGGCGTGGAGAAGGAGGGTAGACAACAATTGTTCATTGTCTCTTCCAAATAGCAAGAAGGACATCAAGCAGAAGTTGGTGGTTTCCAGTTCAGAACAGATAAAAGAAGCTATCATCTTCATGCAGTCAAAGTTGTTGAACTCATCACTACAGCTTGTTGTGGGTGCTAAGAGTTTACACGGGCTCAAAACTACATTGAAAATTGTCATACAGATGTAGCCCCTTTAAGGTTTTTAAATGAAAAGATCCTACTCTGCTCTCAAGAAATCTCTGACTACAGCTTTCTGCTTCCCAGGAAAATAATAATCTATGCTTATACTCCTTCCTATAGGCACCTGGAAATGGCCTTAGAAAGGCACAGAATATTGTGCTGCATGGACAGAGGTACAGCTGTTCTTATATTCTGATGTTCTAATATACCAGTAAAATATACATGCATACTAAGAAAGGWAACTGAAGGCACATGGTTTTGTTTTGGCTCATGACTGTTTTCTGCCATACGCTTAGGTTGTTTTTTATTCTGAATAGTAGTCAACAGCTTTTAGACAAAAAATATTTTTTAACCTTGGGTAAAAAAAAAATGATATTTCCAACTAATTATGCATTTAATTACTATGGAAAATAAGATTGGAAATTCACTGTTTGAAAGACAGAGTATTCTGGACCTCAAATCCCTCTGCGATATCTCACGGGACTTGTAGGGAGTCTGAGATAAGAACTTTTGCATCTTACAGCCGAGGGCCCTCAGGCAGACTTCTGTTATCATGCATTATAGTCCTCTGACTGTCATGATAAATCATTTCTCTGAACTTAAAGGTGATACTATGGTGAACTTTGGGATAGACAGTTCAGTCAGAGGCTTCTTTAGAAGAGACTGGGTTACAAAGTTACCTGCATTACAACTCCTTTAAGTTAGCTTGGTGGCTTCAGAACGTAAATATTTGGATCTCAGCTCAGATTTTGCAAAGCTTTATGTTTCCTGTGGATGTTTTTTTTACTTTTAAAAAATCACATTTTTCACGGTTTTGCTTCACAGTGCTCAGCAGAAAGGAAGGTGAATTTCAACAATGTCAAGGTAGCCTTTAGATCACAGAAAGTTCTGCTTCTTATTGTACCAATCTGTCCTTTAAAACTAGAGACTTCATGCCCAGATCATTTTTCCCTAAAGCACTAGGTATAGTCACAATAATATCATGTCTTGCTGCRTTTACTTCAGTAGACAGAGTAGATCTGAAAGACAGAAGCTATTACTGGCTTCTTTAACCAACTTTCTCTGCTGTAGAGTGATTCTTTTTCTCATCTCGTGCACTCCTAATATCAATACCTTAAGAGTCTGAGCTTTATTTAAGATGAAAGCAATGTCAGGAGCCTGCAAAAACAAAATGATGCACTAAATTAAATGTGATAAATTGTAATGAAAGGGCTGTGTTAGTAGTCTCTAACTCAGGAAAATTTAATTCTCTGCAAAGATAATGCAAATTAAGTTCTRTCTACTGCCTATTTATTCTTTCTATAAAGCCCTGCAAAATGGAAGGACCACATCTGAAAAATGTACAGTCAAAAAAAAAAATGCAGATGATTTAATTTGAAATTAACAGCAAAGCAACCCCCACAAAGTGTACCGTGGCACATACACATAACAATTAGTTACATTAAATATAGAATTACAAATGAATGCATTTTTGCATATGTAATTATCTCTTTCAAGTGAATGGTGCGGTTTAGAACAAAAAATTTGAGTATGTTGTAAATTTAGCCCAGAATTACCCCCTCCATCAAACTGTGTTGATTATTTTTCCTTTGAAGAGTTCTTTATAAGACAACTCAGTTTAAGCAAATACTTATTTAGTAAAATTTTAATAACTTATCTAAATGCCAGGAAATAGGATATCAATAGCAAATAAGACACCAGTTTTCACAGAGATGCTATTAATCTTTGTCTCCAGCTATAATTTAAATTGATTGTTATCTGTGAATGAAGTGACATGCTTATTTGTGAAGAAACTACTCTTGATATTAGAAACATTGTGGAAAAATATAATTTTAAATCTCAGGAGAATTTTTATCAAAAGGTTGATGATATACCATCCAGGACAGTGGAATTTCGGGGGCAGGATTCAGTATGGATGCTCTAGAAAGAACTAGAGTAATTCTTGCTATAGGAGAAGAATCCTGTAGCAAAAACAGTTTTATTATTTCCACAGAGTATTTAAACAAACGCTAKCCAACTAGCAGTTCCCATCTTCTCCAGCAATCTCAGAACATTTATCGATACTGGATCTATAGTGGTTACCGGTTGCAATAAAGCAGCTTTCCTGTTCTGATTTCCATATGAAGCGGAATAACAGTTAGCTCCTGAATGGTGTTTGGTCCAACGCAAGACACTTGTGAGGCCACATCTGGAGCCATAATTCAGCAAAATGCTTCAAACCTTAAGGACTCCTCAGAGAGACAGAGTAACCTTTAGYATAGGAGTGCTGGAGGACAACACTACTGACACAGCTTTATTGTCATATAAATTTAGAAATCATTTTTTCTAAGAAGGGCTTTAGGTTTGCATAATGGAAAAGGCCAAGCTGTAAACRTTGAGGAATTTTTCAATGAATTGCTGAAAAAGTAGATCTTCTAGTTTGTCACTACTTTCACACCACAGAGGTGCACACCAAAATTGTGCATGGAGCTCCAAAACCAGTATACTGCATCAAAAGCTAGTTACCAACGTCATGCGGTAACTAGCGTCATAGATAAGAGCCTCATAAATCAGAATTTGAGAGGTAACGAGATGGCACGAGTGATATATCACTTAAGCTGTTTCAGCACTATGAAGAACAGAAAAAAAATGGTTAGAGGAAGAACTGAAGGTTAGATAATGCACTCYGATGAACAACATAAGAGTTGCAGGGAACTTTCCACACTAATGAAGAAGCGTGGTATGAAGAAATTCAGACAACTGACACTGGACTGAGACCTTAGAGACGCGCAACTTTAGTCTCAGCTTTTCTCGGATAAGTAACATAACTTCTCCAATGCTCGCTCTTCATTTTTAAAGCAAAGCTTCCCTTCTAGAGCTGTCTAGGAAAACGTCAGTAGAACCATACTCCACCGAAATCAAAACATTTAAAATATTGTTGAACTTATCAGAGTAGGTTTGTTTGAGGAAAGCAAAGGTAGAGCCCTTCGTGTTAGTAATGATCCTAATACAGAACTAGTGCTAAGGAGCTGGAAACTCCAGGGCAGAAATGGGGSATAACAACTTTCCACTTTTTTCTGGAAATTACAAATTCAAACTTCATATTAAAAGAAGAAAGGTGATAGTTAATCTTATTTTACTTATTTTCTAACCTTTTAACTAGTTCTCCGTATACATTTTGAGCTTAACTCTATATTACTTACGGCATTTTCAGTGCTTGTGTTGTGCATGCAAACATTCAGCTTTGTACTCAGATGCACTTTGGGATTAATAGCCTTTTCCACCTACATTATTTTTCATAACTGAAAATTGCTTCTTCAGCAGAGGCTGAAGAAAACTTTTCTTATAGAGAGAATTTCACACAACATTTTTTTTAAGGTAACTGCTACCTCTTCTGGTCTTCAGTGGAACAGGAGCCAGGGAGAGTGCTCAGATGGGCATTTCAAGAAGTGCATCCATCTTCCAATGTCTTCAAAGCCCTCCAGACTCTGGCAAATAGACAACCGTTTCCTTATTTTTTTCTTGACTATGAAAAGTAGAATGTGAAGCCAATAAGAACATAGTTATTCTAATGTTCAAAACATTACTTTTAAATTAATAAAAAATGTTATAMACATAGATAAATAAAAAGGTCACAGTATGGTAATCTTCTATCTTGATTTCGGTTCTTATTTATAGATCATACCTGACTCTTTTATTAAAGATATGCATACTCCTAAAAAGTCATTAATGTATTATTTTTGATGTAATAAGAATAATTTAAGATTGGATTCTCTACAGATAAGTTATAAGTGTCTTAAAATAAGACTAATTACAAACACAGGAAATTCAGAATTAAGGTTAAACATCAATGAAATCTAGTTATTTAAAACAATGATTTCAGCTTGATACCTAATGACCTCTAGAAATCAATGGATTATTCTTAGGGGCTCTTGAAGAAACACCTAATAAAAGGAAAGACACTCCATGACAGCTTAAAACCACTACGTGATGACATACACCTTTAAAAACTTAAGGGAGCACAAATCAAAAGAGACTGAAAATCTTTGATTTAGAAGTAAAGAAATTGAAATCATATTAAGGTATTAAAACCATCTTAAATCTGTCTTATGGTCACTTAAGAATCAGGATGTACTTCCCCCCCTCCCCCTTTCCTATGAAAGAAGGAATCTAATCAGGGAAAAATACTAAAATGAGCAGTAAAAAGTTTCTATCCCTTTCAGGATAGGATTGATATATATATATATTTATTTTTTTAACTCTTGTTGGAAGTCCAGCCATGGCCGTGTTGGAAGCCGTTCCCTCTGCTCTTGCCCCCGGGGTATCAGGAGCCACATCATGGGGCCACGCGGAAYACCCTTCACCCCTTATTTTATATAGGACGAGCCATGGCCATTCAAAACATCACATTTTGTCCTCTGATAGCCTAGGAACTGCTATAGTAAGTCAGGCTAAAGGTTTTTCCTAATCCAATATACCAGCAGCTCACAACAAAAGATGCTTGAAATGTAAGGAATATGGGTATACAGAATAACCCCAAACTGGGGATGTTGTCCTAGCAGCCAGCGGTTTAGAGAATTTCTGAATTTAGAGAGCTGGTTTAGAGAGCTGAAAGTTCATTCAGGCAATTCCTCATCCCAGGACTCTTTGATCTCCAAAACTGCTGTCAGACTAATAGCAGTTCTCCTGCCCAGATGAGGATAAGATCAAACCACTCAGTCTACAGAAAATAGCTAGATCAATGGACAATATTGTATTAAAAGCTCCCTTAAACAGAGTTTAGCTAGGATATTTTTTTTCTCTTTTTTTTTTCACATAGATAATTTCTTCCCTGAAAAGTGTGATATTTTTCAGTCATTTAACTCAACAGCTTCTTAGATGAAAGATTTTCAACACACTGACAAATTTCAAAATAAAGATAATTTCTGTTTTTCTGGTTCAAAATTACTCTTTGTTTAGAGATAGAGGAAAATCAATAATTGAAATGAAATGTTTCAAAATTATCAATTCAAAACCTTTTAGTTGATTCAAATTGATATGCCTTTACCTTTTTCACAAAAACCACATTCTCTCTTTTTGTTTCACTTTTGGACGGAAGGATTCTGGAATCACAAAAATCCTTGTAAGACAGGAACTTTGGTTTTTTTGGACATAATGCCGTTTCAAATTCTGTTAGTGCTTCCTGAACTGAATTACTTTAACTGACTCTTTTTTTTTTTTTGACAAGTCATATCATTTTAAATTACCATACTGCTCTCATGTTGCTCATTAAATGGGGATATGATGGTAAAGGAGATGCAGCTAATTAGTAGAGAATACATTATTTATGGCTTCCTAAAAATATGAGTGACCTGTAAGTTAACAATGTTGGAGAATTAATTTTTAATTGGATATAGTCTTATTGCTCTTTGTATTTCACCTGAAAAGTTTTAAATAGCCATTTTTGAGTGCAAAGATCTGAAAGTTCACCTGTCAAAAGTGGTAAAATATGGGAAAATAAGMGTACACTCCCATAAGCTGTCTGTGCTGTGATCACTGGAATCCGTTAGAGTTTTGTAATAAATTATTAAATGAGACCYGAAAGCACCAAATCAGCAAAATAACTTAATCACATGCTTAATCTTAAGTTTGGAACAGGTCTTCAAAGACGTTTAGGTGCCTAAAAAAGGAATTTATAAAGTGCTGAGGTACGTAAATCATATTTTCTCTCCTTACAGCCAAAAAAACACCATAGTGTGTCAGACTAAGGGTTGTTCATAAGCCAATATACTGGCAGTTGACAATAGGAGATATTTAGATTGCAAAAAATAGGGATATACAAGYTGATTCTTTGAGGACATTCTCTTAGCCATCAGCAGTTTAGGGACGTGCTGAGATAGAGGTTTAAGCATCCAGTTGYGTTTAACAGTCCTGAGGATAGACAAGTCCTACACAAAGTTTCAGAGTCCCTTTCTGAATCCATTTATACATTAATGGCAGTTTTGTGGAAATTTGCTACCTGTTTCCACGCAGTTTTTTCTGTGTTTTCCTCTGAAATGCTACCAACCATTGGTTAAACAATACATACAAGTTATCCTCCATAAAAAGAATATGAACATCTCCCTTGATTTCTTGTGTAGTGACTAATGATATTAATGGTAGATATTATTCCCTGCTGTAGCGCTATCTTGCTTTTATGTTTTTTTTTTTTTTTTTTTGCACTTTCACTTGTTGTTTTTTGAGGTATATAATATTTTAGAAAGAATATTGATTATTCACAACATCCACTTTTTATAACACACATATTTTATACAAACTGAAAGGACTATATTCTTTATTACTTCTTTACCAAATTATTCCAGCCAAGTATGAGACTGATTTCATTAAAATATCTTAGAGCATGTGCAACCACTCATACTTTATATAAAATGTGGTAATATTGCCCAGATTTTTCAATATGCCTTTAAATCTGTATATAAAAGTGCTGTATAGCAAAAATAAAGTGATAACCATGTGATTCCTCAGTAACACCAATGTCTCCTTTAGATCAGTTCAGCATCACAAAAAATGTGTGTACTATAAATACRTTCCCTTTTCATTTGCGTTACTTTACTCTTCCTATTAATATTTTAGCCATGTCATAAATATTTCAGGAAGTAAGATTTTCTTTAAGTTTATAGACCACAATAGCTCATGTATAATTTAAAAGAAAAGAAAACAAATATAAATATATAGGTATTTATTAGAACCACACAGTTTTAGTCATGAAAATGCCCACAAGAATTTTCTATGAAGATTATTCTAGTTAAAGTTTATTGTTTCAGAACTTCTTTACCTTACTTGATTTAATAATTAAAGATGATGGGAAAAATCTTTTGCAAATCTGCACTTTCAAATACTTATTGGAAGGAAAACAAAACTTCATGAGAAAACCAATAAGTGAAACTGAGGAACCAGCTAATTCACTGGATTCACGTTTACACAATCCATAATGAAAGAGGGAATCTTTGCTCTTTAAATATACGTTCTTACTAATTTCCAGAGTTTTCCTAGWGGAATCCAAATTATATGACACGATTTTTTTCTGTTTCTTTATTTGTCGCCAAACAAAACGGTAACAGATTGAGTGAGGATTTGATTAAAGTCAAGGCTGCACTTGCTCTGCAAGCTACCATTTTTGCTGCYGGCTGTTCAAACAGCCTATAAAATAAAGTTTTTCACAATGTTTCATAAATCAAAACATKAAAACATTTGCCAGGGTGATCAATGCCTTAACATTTGCAAAGGTGGGAAGTTAAAGGACTTCTGGAATTTCTGCTGAACATCATGGAACTGGACATCCAGTCTAGCCAGAGCTGACTTTTGACTGTGTGCRTTTGTCTCCCATTTTTCTTTGCCATTCTTGTTTTTTCAATCAAAACAGGATTATTGTATCTTCTGGGCTCTGATAATACCAGGGTCATTCCAGGTTTGCTCTCTGCTGAGGGATCAGTTGCTTTCTTGCCTGATTGTGCTGTTAAGAGTTGGGAAACGGGAACACGTTAGCTCTTCTTTCACTTCTCTTGTCTCTAGGTTCATCTCAAAATATAACCACCCGCCTGAAAAAGGATGCCTGTTCCACGCGACACGCGCGTTCTCTAAGCGCTCCACTTACACCATCTTTATTTGTCCCTCCTCTCTTTTCTTCTGTCTTCTCTCTCTGTCTGTCATAGGAGAACTGTCCTAAGTATATCATCCTGACCTTAGTTATATTGCCTCTGATACATTTAAGTTGGAGCATCATTTTTTTTCCTAATATSATAATATGTGTGGGTTTAGTACGTCCTGAACCAATAATTGCCAAAGATTTTTCCCATTTAATATCTTTTCCATACCTGGTGGARGGTGACCTCCATCTCAACTCTGCAGCTAACTGCACAAATAATGCCCCTAGAAATGCAGCACACTGCAATTGAATGGTTGTATGCATCTGAATGCCTGCTAAATACCAAAGGACTTTGCCTCGTAATACACTTGTGAGAAAGGGAGATATTCCAATTCCTGTTTTTTAAAGTTGGAAAGGGAGACTAATCATTCAAGAACACATAGGGAGTGAACCTGGTCTTGAGCTTCCAGCTGGATGACAAAATTTTGTAGGAAGTATTAAAATGAAACGTGACATACCAATTTTAGAGGTTTGAGCTGGGAAATAAACATTTTTAAAAAATACTTTAGGCATAAGAGCTTTTCAATTAAAGTACAGGAAAGTAGAAGAGGTCGGATAAAGCAAAACCAAAGTTTGTTCAGCCTTGTCAACACCCTCCCTTAAAGTGATGTTTTATGGTCTTTGGAAAAGAAAAGAGTGCACATTTCACGTCACATTAGTTGGATCCCATGTTAAAATGGTATTGTTTCTTAACCCACTTGAAATGCTATATTCTGAGTCAATTAAATAGTATAGTATATTGCTATGTGGCAAAACATTATAGATGTAGTGATGTAGATTTGACTTTGTCCAACACGCAGAGGTTGTGGTCAGAGGTTGTGGACAGACTATATTTCACATAATGTGGTGCATTTGCCCTCAGAGAAATTCTATGACACCTCAGGTCTTCATATTAGGTATGTGAAATACACTTAGACTTCCAAATTTCTGATATAGGAACCCAAACTTAAAGCACTTAAACCTTGAACTTCCTTAAATTACCTTCCRTCCAACACCTGCACAATATCACAATACCCGTACAAGGCCAATGCTCTTCAGAAGRAGTGATTTTATCAGTCCAACAGACTAAGAGGTTTTTCTCCTGATGTTTTATCTTCTTTACTTTTTGTTATCAAACTCTCTAAAAATGATACCTAAACAGAACTTTCTGTTCCATTAAACAGAGAAGTAAATAAATAAAGCTTTTTGTTCACAGTTTAGGAATTGTTGTAAATGTTGAAACACATCAATTTCTTGTGGACAGAAAATTATTCTTTTTATTCACGTCTAAATCTCAYTTCTTGTGAAATGCATGAAAACAATGAAGTGTCCCTGTTTTACTGGTGAAGTTGTGCTACTACAAGAGGCACATCAGGTACAATCCAGACCAAAAACATAGTAGCTCTATACTGCTAGTACGTAAAGAAATCAGTGCTAGTCTCTGACTTGTAATTCCATGGTTTTTAGAATGACTGCGCTTGGATGTATGACAACTCGCCCAGGCTCCTTATGGCAGTGGATATCTACAGTGATGTTTTTCCACACTACTTTCCTGGTACACTCATGTTTTATCATTTTATGGCTAAAAAAAATGAGCACAGTATCTTATTATTTTCCCATTGCTCTGTTTTTCTTTTACTTTTAACAAAATGTATTCAACTCTTGCAACTCAGAATGATTTTAGCCACATTTTGAATTGATTCTTCACTGTTCTTTACCTTCAGGGTCATTTACAGTAGGACAAAATATGTTTAAACTGTTACGGCATCTTCAGGGCTGTCTTATACCTTTTTGTGTTTATTTAGCTCACTGCATAAAAAACCAAAAGCTGGAAAATAAAGCTCATTCTTTTATGCTACTGAGTTTTAATTTCAATTTTGTATTAACTGTGCAAATTCCATTACTTGATTGTAAGATCTTAGGTAATTCCCTTGCAATCAGAAGTTTAATCATCTGGTTGGATGAAACATTTGTGCTTCTGTGCTCTTCTCARAAGCATCTTCTCAAGATATTCTTCCGTTTCCAGCATGTAGCTCGGTTTGCAATAACTTTTCCTTCTATCATTCCCTTCAGACAGGTAGAACTTGAAAAACCTGCCTATTCCAAAGAAAGATTTTTCTTTAATATCAGAAAAAAATCAAGATGAAATTTTAGCACGTCCTTTTGGAAGGAAGGRAAGGTGCTGCCTTCGCAGGCAGGACAGCTTGGTGATAGCTGGTGCATTTTCAATCAGACGTTTCACCCSCGCTTGACAGGGTCTGTCGTTCAGTGAACCGCATTTGTTTGCAGTGGGAGAAAAGYCTCCGTGAATAGAGATGAGCGGACGGCGCTCCTCGATGCGATCGATAGCGGGAGGGGTGACACGGAGAGTGCAGCAAGCCGCCGACTGCGGGTTTCATCGACTGCACACGCAGTGTTCGATATCACCTGACACAACCRACTTTGGAGGATGCTGTTAAAGTATCTCAGCAAACTTAATACAAGTCTGTCATTACTAAAGAAAAGGAGGAAAAAGATTAAGGACAACAGCAGACAACTGCATATAATTTTCATATGGATAAGGTTTGACACRTCTCTCGTGTATCCCTAAACAGAAAGATCTATGAGTTCCTTTTTGTGGGACCTTTTAAATTAAGGAAGAGCTTAGAATATATCCTGATTTGGGGGGGAGGGAATGTGTTAGGACAGTTATTGGCAAAAGCAAACTGCTTGTAGATAGATGCAAGCTTAAGGACCTTTTCCACTTCAGATTCAAAGAAAAATCTGATGAGAGATATGGAAAGTACAGCAATAAGTCACCRCAGTTGATAATCCTCAGCAAGGTTAAAATTTGGACTTTTGAAGGTTAAAAAGCAGATAAAAATGGCCATCTGCAAGACAAATGCTAAAATGCATCACATTTACTTAGAAAACTAATTGAAAAAACAGGCAGTTGGTACTTCCTCATGAAACATTCTCTGCAAAATAAACCTAGTCCGAGTGCCATCCTCATCTTGCAATTTCTCAAAATCAGGTTCTTTGCAAACACATTTTTTTTTTTTTGACTCTGTGAGCTCCTAGGAGATTCAGAGATGGACCAGTAGAATGGAGAAACAAGTATTTATCAAGGCTTAATGTCATTTTTTGCTTAGGATTAAATCACTAGTATTTCATTCCTCACCAAGAGGTTTCTGATGACCAAAGTACTATACAGACATTGGAAAAAATACATATATTAAAGAGGAGTCATTGTCTAGTGGGCAGTCTAGGACGTGATAACCCTGGGCACCAGTACAAGCTGGGGGCTGACCTGCTGGAGAGCAGCTSTGCAGAGAAGGACCTGGGAGTGCTGGTGGATGACAGGTTGACCATGAGCCAGCAATGTGCCCTTGTGGCCAAGAAGGCCAATGGTCTCCTGGGCTGCATTGGGAAGAGTGTTGCCAGCAGGTCGAGGGAGGTGATCCTGCCCCTCCAGTCAGCCCTGGGGAGGCCTCATCTGAGTACTGTGTCCAGTTCTGGGCTCACCACTACAAGAGAGACCTGGAGCTCCTGGGGAGAGTCCAGTGTAGGGCTATGAAGATGATCAGAGGGCTGGAGCACCTGCCCTGTGAGGAACGGCTGCGAGAGCTGGGCCTCTTCAGCCGGGGGAAGAGAAGACTGAGGGGGGATCTGATCAGCGTGTACAAGTACCTGAGGGGAGGGTGTCAACGGGATGGGGACAAACTCTTTTCAGTTGTCCCGTGTGACAGGACAAGAGGCAATGGGCAGAAATCGAAGCACAGGCAGTTCCGCCTGACCGTGAGGGGGAATTTCTTCCCTGTGAGAGTGACAGAGCACTGGAGCAGGTTGCCCAGAGAGGCTGTGGAGTCTCCTTCTCTGGAGATCTTCAAGGCCTACCTGGATGCAAACCTGTCTAACATGCTGCAGGTGACCCTGCTGACAGGGGGATTGGACTAGATGATCTCCAGAGGTCCCTTCCAACCTTACTGAATCTATGATTCTGTGATAAAAATCCTGTGAACAGTCTACTCTGCCTTATGCTTTCAAGAAAAAAGTTCTCTSTAGGGTTCATCTTCTCTCAATTTAAATATCAAAAGTTTAAATGTCTTTAAGCTTTCACCACTGTCAGTGAAGGCAGGCATAATTAAAGTGTGGATTTGCTACGTGTTTCTTAGAAAGTTGAGGATCTGTACAGGAAATACATATCTGTTGTATTTATTTTTCCCAGATGGAAAATCAAAAGCTTCCCGGAMCCGGAACATGTGTGATAGCAGTTTTGTTTTCTTAAGTACTCTATCTCGCTGTTTACCTTCCACCTTTTGGGGGGTTCATATATTTACAACATTTTATCATAATCTGCCAAAAAAAAATTATTAAAAACCATTTTGAAGAAGAGCCAAYCCCTTGGTGAGATGTTAATCTCTTAAGGAGATTAATAGTTAAATAACCTAAGCAGTCTCACAATGTCTTTCTGGAAGAACAGAGATAGGCAAGAAGGTTTGAGTGAAATAACATGAATAGAGGATACACACAGTAGGTAAAATGATGGATACATTTTGAAAGAATAAAAGAAAATAGTTCAAAACTGGATTTAAAAAGTCCTACAGTTTCAGCATTTCTACTGACCACGCAAATTTTCATAAAGTCTTGTTATTTTTACTAAACTACATTGAATTAAAAGTTGGATTTTGTAATATATTTTCAAATTAAGTTTCCTTCTTTTTTCCCTTAAAATACCTTTTCATTCTAAAATTGGATTTGAACAAATGYCTGAAACAGATATCAAGGGTTTCAATATTTATCCGAATTATTTCCAWGAATCATTTATTTTTATTTTTTGTCCACATGTGGAGGGTGAATGGAGGGAGAGAGTCAACCCCAAATTTCAGACTTTATTCTGATGAGGAGAGAAAAACATGCACTATTGCATGATAGAAAATCTGATGACCTCTAGAATTAAAATCAGAATCTGGATATTTCAGGGGTTTACACGAAATCCTTCTGGAACTTCTTTAAGTGGCAGCAAGTCTACAAAATCGAACTGCTGTCAGCATACGCTGCATAGACAGTTTACCAAAAGTAGAATGATTATAGTGTGCATTCACAACAAAAGATCCTAGCTGGCCAGAAGTCAACAAATTACACATTTTATCAAGCCAAAAACTGAAATCCAGGGAATATTATATATTTCTTACCCAATGTTTGGAGAATGGACAGTGAGTCGACGCCTCATTGGTGATTATCCACTTTGTGCAATACTATTGACATAACAGCTTGAAACCAATACAGAATGACCATTACTTTGTGGTTTTTATATAAGACAGAGCTTCTTGAGGCTGCCAGATTCAAATGGAGAGGTTTATCGTCCTCTGCATGAAGGCTGGGAGTCTGTCCAGGGCACAGTTCATGCAAAATGCTGCTAACAAAGGCATGTTTGTAGCATCTTTGCGTGCTCCACGGACCAGAATCATCCTTTTACACCTAACTGCAGCTGAGTCGATCGTGTTGCCAATATATGCACAGAGAAGGCCTTTAAATATTATATACCACTTAGGATCTACTTCAGGGAAAACGAGAAAGGCCACACTCTATTTGTCTCGTCAACTTTTGCCTTTCGTACTCCCTGGACTGAATGCTATTACTGGTTATATTTAAGTGGAAAATAATTCTCTTTTATTCAATAGTGGGCCATGAACATTGAGTTGCTGCCTCAGAACTAAGTGAAAGCATCCCTATGGTTCTTTTTTCCTCTGCTTTTCCTTTTATAAAAATTTGCTTCTACATTAAAATTATGTTCATAGATAYATTCATCTAGTACAGTGACACAATTCGAAGCATTGCCTGAAGATTTTGGTTGTACCAGATTCTTGGTTTGTACCAGATTAAATTTTGGGAGGGGGAGTCAGGAACATAACAAGGAAGTAGGCAGAAGGAAGCTGTGATGAGGTTTGCTCAGTAATATATATTCAGAAATGTGAGGGGAGACAGTCACGTAGACAGCTAATGGGCTAGCCAGGCTTTCCACCTCTGCAGACATGTACAAATCCAGGAAAGGTCAAACTGAGTTTCAGAATTTTAGCCTCATCCTTTGTAGATGCTTGTCCTCATCACGAAAACAAAATGGGACTTGGTTCAACTGAGTGGAAAGGCAAGCCCTCGGCTGACCGCTCGGGCAATAATGGACATCTCAAGCCTCCGCTAAAATACACTGGCACCAACATCTGGGAAGGACGTAGGACATCTGCACTGCCCTTTAGCAAACCTCATCAAATCGACAATCAAAAGAAGTTTTCAAGTTAGGAAGAAAACCTTGTTGCAGGCAACAATGCTTCCTAAAGAGCAAAAACCACTGGGATGAAAGCAAGAACATGCTTTGAAAACACAGAGAAAATGAAAGAACAGAGCAAAAGAAATGCTGAACGCACTCTCTTAAAAAAAAGAAAAAAAATGCAGATAAGGGTGGCTTTGGGGAATTTTTATTAGYTCTGAAATTAGAACCAGGGCACTGGGGTTGAGAAAAGGGGAGTGTCTCAAACCAGCTGCAGCTGGTTTTAATTAAGGGCTAATTAGCAAGTAAAGGCTACTGGAACTGGGAGAAGTCTATATCCCTATATAATACWCAGCAGCTTCYSTGAAGCAGCTTTTGAGATCTTAGGKGTAYTGGYACAGGAAAGGRAAAGAGTGATTTAGCTTAAATGCTTCTGCAGGTATTTTCATTCTGTATTGTGTGCTTGTATGGAGTTTTCTTGGGAGTAATGATACTATAGGAGAGAAAAAACTTGAAGATGAAGTGTTATAGGTAGCAGATTTGGAAATATAGCCTTCTAAATTTCTTCTTTCTTGAAATCTATATTTTTTTTCCTGTTCTTTTCTCTTTATCTCACATTTCAGTTATTTAAGTAGTTCTCRTTTGCTCTGAAATACAGCATAACACCTCCATTTGTGCAATAGCTATAAAAATGATAGCAGTTTTCTTTTCATGCTGAGATATTTCTGCATTGCTTGTATATCTGTGATCTGCACCTCCTAACATGATGTAGATAAGCCCTGTGTTTAAAGATATGCCCTAATCTTGGCTTATCTAAATCTAATCACTTATGTGTGAGATCTTAACAGGAATACAGGTGATGTTTCCTGTTACTCTAGACTCTACTTATTAGAGGCATGGAAAAAGATTTTAAAAAATTACCTAGTCTCTTTCCTCTGTGAAAATTATTGAAATGGTACTCCTGTATTGAGTTTTGCATGTACACTTCTGGCCTATCAGCAGACCACCTGGGTGAACTGATACCACCTTCAGGAAGCCCTTTGAGGGATATTTTGGAAGATACTTTCCCCAAAAGCTCAAATCTTCCAGTGTTTGGTCTGTGAACATGTTTCCTGGTGTTACACAGTAGTTGGAAATGATAAGTGGCAATGAGTTGRGGAAGTTTTCTAATAGCTGGAAGAGGGCAGATGTTGGGCCCGCTTTAGGTARGATGAAGAGGAAGGTGGGAGGTTGAGAAAAAGCGTGAGGGGAAACAAAACTCTCAATTGCCAGGAAAATTACATATCAAGTCTTCTTGGAAGCCATTTCCAGGCTCATGAAGGCTAGGAAGATGATAGGGAGTAGTAAAGATCAATTTATCAAGGGGARATTGTGCCTGACCAATCTGTTTGCTTTGTAGGATTAAATGGGAAATGGAAAATAGCGGATATCACTTACCTTYAGAGAGTTTTCAGGATGGTCATCCATATCATCCTTTTGGTGAAGTTGGAGATGTATGGACTGATGCATGGAATACAAGGTGGGTGAAAAGTTATCTGGTCTGGCAGTGTGAAAGAATAGCAGTTAGCAGTCTGAATTTTAACCCGTGGCTGGTGATGAGTGGTGCTCCTTGAGGTCTAATACTGGGATGTAGTTGCTCAATGTCTTAATCAGTGACCTGGTCGATGGACTGCTTGTACCCCTTAGTGGTAATGGKGGCTACAGTCCTTCCATGAGAGCCTGGGCTTGCGGTCGTATTGATGCATGTGTTTTCTGTTCTTGCCTGAGTGATTTTGCAGCTATTCCAGCTTTCCCATCTGATCCTCCCCCAGAAGTGAGGTCCATATGGATCAGTCATTGTAGGGGTTGTGTTCTGGGGTTGTGTCATTACTATTTTGCGAACTCTAGAAGACAGTCTCCAGCAATCTGGGTTTCTTGGCTGCTCCCTTTCATGCTAGGTATTGTCCTTGTTTGTGTGATATCCTAAAATCTTCCTGACTGCAGGTGCTCCTGCAGCTTTAAGTAGGTCTGTGTCCAATTTTCTATCATCCTTCCACCTCACACTCCAACACATTCTCTGGTCACTAGAAAACTTCTTATTGCTCTCTTGGTTTCTAGATAACTGGTGAATGGAAGGTTTGCAGCACTTTTCCTCCCTTGCTGTGTTCCTAGTAGAACACTGTCCAGAAACTATTTGTTCAGGCTTTTGTTTATTTCCTTCATGTCCAGCTCAAGACCCAATTTTTGCTAAGTAATGCCACTCTACTCACAAGATGTAATTAGAAAAGTATGTAAGCYATGTTGGTGCAACATGCAACTTTCAGGTTGAACACTGTCAGTGCAGTTTCTTTSGTTCAGTGAGAGACTGAGAGATGAATATATTCTTCTGGGACTGGCAATGTCTAAGCAGGTTTCATGTTTTTCTGGCTGGCTGATAATATATAGCACACCACCTTCCTTAATAATGGTTGGAGAGATGGGAACACAAAATCAAGGCCTAATGTGGGTAAAAGGCATCTTTATTTGGCTGTTCACTTGACTTAAACAGTCTGATATAATTCTCTCCAGTTGTGGCATGCCTTACTTTGTTGTCTTAAAAAACAATACAACAACAAAAAAACCCTCTGCTCAGTGTTGAAGTATGTATCTGGCTGATTTCACAACGAGAGTCTCCTGTCTTCATTGTAATTCACATCATGTTTTACTATCAGCAGTGATATCTGGGAGCAGAATATACTAAATGAAACCAAGCAAAACAGCAGAGATGAAAATATAAYGTGAGCTATGCTGAAAGCTCTTTCATCTAGGGAAAAAAAGCTGTGAGAAAAATCAATGTCTGAAGTCTAGAAGATATACAAATGCTTATTAAAAATAAAAGCAAAAAAACCTCTGTATGTAGTAATGGTAACAACATACTGTAGCTGAATGTGCAAATACCAAGACAACAAGCATCTGTGTCATAACTGGAAAACAAAGTAGAATTAAGGTAGAGGTTGCTGGTTGTGAATATGAAATATATCACAATTTGAACTAGTACTATATATTTACCACTAGCAACATGTAAATTGTTTCAAACCAATATGCAAAAAAAAAAAAAAGGCAAGCTGCAAAATGATGTGGAAATTACCATTTGGAACAGTATTGTTCTTAAAGTGATGTCTACAAGCAAAATCAATATGAATTCCTAGCYTATTGCCACAAAGGTGATCTAATAGTCCTGTTTTGAAAGTAGAGGAATTCAGGTATAGGAACTGCATCTAGGTTCTGACAGAACCTCAGAAGTTGGATAGTATCTTTTTGGTGATTAATAGTCTAGAAAGAAAAGGAGTCCTTATTTATGAAGCTGTGAGACTGTCGATTTCACAAGATGTGCAATCTCATTAACATAGGATTTCTGCTGCACTGTAATGAGAAGCTAGCTTCTAGCTATGTTAAACTTGATTATAATCATTTTCCTCCTCACCCCTTTGTCTCATTCTTGCCTTTTCAAGTAAAATAACTGATATAGAATCAAAAAAAAAAAAAAAAATGAAACTAATGCTTAGTTCCTGGTAACTTTTTCAAATTTTTATTATCTAGGTAAAATAGACTGTATAAGATAGCATATTTGGCTCATCTTTTTTTGTCCTAGTTTAATACATTTGCTATGAAAACATCAAATAACCATAAAAAAACAGTTTATATAGACCTTATTACCGCATTCAACCACAAACAACAAATTGAATTGTTAGTTTAGATAGCAAATAAAAAAATCKCAGGTAACATTGCAGAATACATGGAATGCTCTAGTTTTCCTCTAGAAAACAATGTCTGAAGATAATCTATCTTGATTCTCTGTCTACAAGAAAGAAGCAGAATTAGTGATATTATGTTCTGGAAGTATCATTACAGGATAAGAACACAATGAAGTTAATGTTAAGGTACTTGATTATCAACTTTACTTAGGACTCCCACCTTTTTCCGCTTTTTATTTTTTTAAAGACTAACTTTAAGGCCAGTGCTGTAGCATCTCTAAAATCTTACATAAAAATTTGTAGCATGCTGATTGGTATTCATAAATTTTGAATTGCCACTTGGTGAGGTGTATAGTAAATATGTGAAGAAGTCCTGGATCTCTTTATCATCCCAATCCAGGGTCCAGAGCAAGTGAAGGAGAATTCAAATACACTTAGAGGGGCATTAGTATTTCCAAAAAACCCCAAATGCTCTTAGCTTCCGTTTCATGGAAATTTTTTCGCTTGCTCTGGTTTGGTTGGGCCACAGCAGTAAGACACAGCTTTCCTGCCAACAGGATTGTCGTTGCACTGAGTGGAGGGACCTCAGGCTCTTTACCCCCTAGATCATCTAACACGTGGCTCCAAGCGAGGTTGGTGAACTGTCCCTGCTTGCGGCTGCACTGCTGATGCAGTAAGTGGCAGATGACAAGTAGGAMAATGCTGGGCACTTCAGTATTTTTATGATGTTTGGAAATTGGCAGCAGGGCTTGGAAATAAGTTACCTCATTACATGTTGCTGCCAGACTCATGTAATGAAGTTCTGTTGAACTTTGCTGTTTGAGAAATGAAACTTCATGGAGTTTTTTGGGGGAGCTTAAATATACATGCCATTCTCGAAGTAGGTAACTTTGATTAGAGATATCTTATACCCATTTTATCTTCAGGTTAGTGCCTAGCCACATTCACACTGGCTGCCCAACAAGTAGAAATGGAGGTCAACACACTGCTCGTTGGCTTCAGATAAGAAGCTGTGGTCTGAGCCTCATTTTCAAGCTGTGATGAGATTGTCAGTGGTATCCTTTTGCTTCTTGTATCTACTCCACAAGAAATTACATATAGAGGGCTTGAAAATATCTTTATTAAAAGACTTAAAACTAAAAACTGACACTTTTGCAGAAAAGGCTGCTTAGAGAGACTTAGTAATAAGTGAAAAATGGCAACCTAGAGTTTCTCCCAAGTATCTTTTCTGAGAAGGAGGCAACTCCTTTCTCTCAGCAGGTATAACAGATCTTCAAAAAAAGATGTGTTGAGAATAAGCCTGCCTTGCAGCTAGTCAGACATTTTTGCAACTCGGAGTGCTACTGGGGTTTTTTGGGTGTGTATTTTTTCTTCCCCTTGTAGCATATCCTCTACTCCTAAGGAAGTCGCTTCTATGTCCCTTCGTGAGCTGTCCACTTTGCTAGACATCCAGAGAAGATTATTTCCTGTGATGAAGTTTCTTGGGTCTCTTAAGATACACCTGAAGTAGTAAATAAAGTGGRCCCTGAGCTTTAGTTCACGCAGTGGCCTGAGATGATCCAAGCTGTTGAAATGCAAGCTCATCCTGTTGCAGTTCTCACCTGTTGCAATTCTCACCTGTGCCAGCTAACAGGCAATACGTGGGCATGGTTCAAGGCACGTCACGGACACGTGCTGTGTACAAGGCCACTTTTCCCTCCTCTGCCACTAACACCATTCAGTGCTTTACTCCATACACTTCATGAGACCCAAGAAGTAAAAGATAAAAGGTTAAGTTCAAGTTGCTGGATTTCAGGCTTAATTTGCAGAAGGTATCCCTATCTTTGAGTGTGGATCCCTTAAAGCAATGAAAGTAATGGATTTCTTCTGATACGTATGATGATATTATACATTAAAACACTGTAGGAAATATATTGCTGTGTTTATTTACTCCATTTTCAGGATTTAAGTTCTTTATAGCTCAGGAAATAACTTCTTGATTTGTTTCCCCAAGCAGTTATGTCAGCACATCGTATAAATGATTTTATTGTAAAGTATTAATATTTGAAAAACATTGCAGAACTCCCAGATGCCTGTCAACTAATACCAGTTGGAATGTAAAATGGCTGTAACTGGGTTGCAATATTCAGGCTGAGACTAAGGGTCTTTGTAGTATTAGAGGATGTCAGAGGAAGTATCTTGGTCCAGCTGGACAGAGGGCCAGTGAATAAATTTGATTCTACCATGTAAAGCTTCCAATCGGTACTAATTTTAACTCACTGTTATGCTAATTTGGACATTTCATAGTTGGATTTTTGTTTTCCTATACGTTCTTTCAGTAAGCCACATTGACCGTAGAGAGCTGTATTTTTCTATCAAAACACAGTTTTTCTCTTATCTTTCCTTTAAAAGAATATCCCGAGCTCTTCAGATTCATATAGCTGAAGCTGGTTTCAGTGTTTTGTCTGCAGAGACAGTATACAACTACAAAAAGTACTGAGGTCCAGAAAAAGATATATGTCTGGACAACAAACATCTGGCCTATTCTGAGACTAGAAGACTTCAGTCTACAAATAGTATCCTAAACTCAGGTTTTATGCTGTCAAAAAAGCTATCAATGCAAGGAAGCCTTGAATATAATTTACATAACTATTAAGATTCTAATAGACAAATAAAATTTACAAAGCCAATGAAGACTTCTTTTATTAGTTCACTACCTGTGATATTCAGGACAAGAATAGAGCATGCACCAACTTGAGAGAGGAATCAGGTTGGAGCTGACTTGTTCTGTTCTTACTCTTTACCTTAAGCTCTTCACAGTGACCTCTGCTCCGAGTTTTAGAGCCAAAGTCATCTTGAAGCCTGTTTCTGCCATCTTTCTTACCTACCATATCTCTTGTTCTGAACGCTTTCCTTAGCCTCTTGTCATTAGTTTTCAGTCCCCTTACACTTTAAAAATCCTGTAAAATTCATGTGAGCAATATGTAAGAGTCCAGTTGCAGTGATCAGGAATACATATGTTTATGTTAATGTATTTCAGCCTACTCTGGGAACTGTCCTGCTCTCTCCACCTAAAACCTATGGAGATATATTGATTTACTTGGAAGATACACATAGCATGGCATACCTCTGACAGCAAAAATCCTGCCAAATTTAATACTCTAGCTGAATAATCTTCTCAAGCACAACTTCAAAGCATCTGATAAAATCAAGGAATGATAGGCAGATTTTGTGATTTGTAAAATCTGGACTACAAGACAGATTTTGAGCAATACAGTATGTCTGGAATAATTCCATACTGGTCCATGACTGTATCTGAGAAACATCTGACCACAAAGCTGCATTAAAGACCTAAGTTTAGAGCTATACTGAGTTTTGTTCAAAATATATACAGAGAGGTTTGCCTCTAGGTTTTAATCTGTTTGAAAATGCTCACCTTCTTGAAGAAAGGCTAGGCAGAAGGTTTTTGTCAGGGAGGATTAATGTACGCTATTGGGGATATTTATATTAGTTCATTCTTCTTTGCTACTGTCTACTATGATGTCAAATGTTCATGTTTTCAACCAGTAAAACACAAGCTAAAATTATAGGTTGCTAAATATAGCTAACTTGCCACATCATTTAACTTGACAACTTATTTGTAATGAAGACCTAAAAGCAAAATCCAGAATGTTAACTAGGGCAGAAATTAAACCTTGTAATAATTTTTACTCATTGCTTCTTAATTGTAAATTAATAATGAACAGGAAAAGATGATGACAAAGCCCAACACTAAACGAAATATGACTATGTTTAACTCAAAAAAGGATTTTTCTGTCACAGGCTTTCACAGGCAA
Source organism: Rhea americana (assembly GCF_003343005.1). NCBI lineage: Eukaryota > Metazoa > Chordata > Aves > Rheiformes > Rheidae > Rhea > Rhea americana. Next base: position 3,480,952 of record NW_028186546.1, read on the forward strand.
GAGAATTTCAAGACAATGTTTTGCAACACAGGTGACTTTTTGTCAAGAGTTAGTTATCCTATTTATATAGGGATTCAATCAGATTTATCTAAAGGGAAAATAAATTATGGAGGAACTTGTTTTGCTCTTGAGTATTTGTGTACTAGCATCAGCACAAAAAAGTTGGAGTTGCTGTCCATCAAATTAAAATGAAAAAGATGTGGGATTATCAAAAATGGGAATAAAATATATTAATGTGGCATCAGTCTTGAAGATGCTCGCACATGCATGCGTTTCTGCAAATGGGATTTCTTTTCTTTTTTTTTTAAGGGATAACTTAGTCTCAAAGGGGTTTGGCCTCAAATTCCTGTGACTTAGTGACAAGGACACTGACTCAAACTCTTTGGTCTCGATTCCAGGGACTTTCATGAATGTCTGTTACACAAGCTAGTCATTAAATAAAACTCAGTGGTCTGGGAACTGGTTCCCAGCACATTCCTCTCCAGCTGAGCACTCTAGCCTTAAGAATATACTATCATGATTTTCCTTCTTCTGAATAACCTAGCCCCTCTTTTACTCCTGTTGGAAATAAAAGATGGGAAAGGAATAATCCTATAGAAAATTTTTTGCAAAGATAAACTCTGTAGTTTATCTGTTAAACTAGTAGATTTGCCAGTTGTGTACCAAAATGGCAGGCAGAGTATTAAGCTGTTATGAAAACAATGTAGAAAAGTTGCAATGCGGTTGAGTATGTTCATAGTACTTCCACCTTCTGGACTGTTGCACACACCTGATCCCAAGAAGATAATTAGGAAAAATATCCCTCTGTTTAAGGTAACAAAAATAAGTAAGGATATAGAATGCRTTCATATAAAGATACATCAAATGGGCAAGGACTCCCCGGCTTGAAAAAGACTAATGAATGGAAGATAACTGCTAGATGAAAAGTTTAGGTAATAACTTCCAGTTTTCACATTAAGAATAAACTAATAAACTGATTAAGCATTAGGTTTTAAGCAAAAAAAGGTGGTACTTCCAGCATCACAAAAATGAATTTGGGTTTTGTTAGCAGATATTATGGAAGTAAAAATATAGGCTCAGAAAACAAACATGAAAATATTCACTAATAGGTATTTTCCTGACTTTTAAACTGGAAATTTCAGAAGACCTGGAATACTGCTATGTGTATTGGGTGAACTTAACTATATGCTTCCCTGCTACTTGCTCTAAAGTATGTACTTCTGGCCACTCAAACAGGATACTGGCATAAGTGAATTCTTAATCTCTAAAGCAGTTCCTATTCTCATGTTTAGATATGAGCTTAATATTTGCTATGGGATTAATCATCTAGATAGTTTGATATGTAAACTGTGGCAGTTAGAGGTGCAGATTCTTGTATGTTCTTGGTATATTTTAAATTAAGTTAATCTAGAGTTTCCTGAGAGCTGAAGGGGCATCTGAATACAGATGCTGGTCTTAAAATTAAGAGTCTAAATTCTACATGATGGAATAATCTTTTTTTACATAATTATATTGCTGCTTAATCTGGTTTATAACCATGCTTAACTATCTGCCTTCATAATCCACAACATTACTTGAGCTAGCAGAGTAGACTACACTCTAAAAATGAACTTCTGGGTCATTGGAATTTGTAAAGTTGATGATGTTATCTGGTACTTTGCCTTAATACTGACCTAGTCTCAATTTAAACCAATAATCTAATTAAAAATAAAATCCTTTTCTTCCATTCCATATTCTTTCAATTAGAGAATTGAAGCAGGCAGCTGCTTCTCTGGAGCTCCAGAGAACCCTGGATGATCCCAGGTTTCTGAAAGCTTTCGTATTGTCCAGTCCTTGCTTTCAAGAGTTGAAAATCCAAGATAATCTAGCCCAAACTGTATTCAGGTTCTGTAGCTAATTTCTACTGCATATCGATCTTCTGCTTATTCATTGTCCTTTAAAGAGGAGGTCATAGTTTTCAAGCCCTCTCATGTAGAAACGTGTTTTTTCTGTCTGGAAATACTTGCTTTCTTGCAACAAGGTACAGTTGGTATTAACTCCTAGCAGTTATGTGCAAGTATTTAGCTACCTTAAAAAAAAAAGTCTATTTTCTTCCTCGACACTCAGCTGTCAGACAGAAGTGGGCTACTGTTGAAAAGAAACTTCATGTACAGATATTTGATTTAGTTTGTCGTGACAGAAACAAAAGATTTTCCGTGTATTTAATGAGTTTTTTCAGCAACTAACATTGAAGACAGCTAAATTCGTATGTATTTGTCTTTCTGTGTTTTAGTAATATATTCTGTGTAAGTTTACATTTAAAACCAAGTTTTAATCTCATTAAAATTGGTGGGAGTTTTGTCTTCCGCTGACTCTGATTCCCTGATTAACTGTTACATTCTATCTAGACTGTCTCTGGGAACCAGTATAGACACAATCATACTTAAGGAAAATAGCTACTGCTTAATGGGACAATGTTGATTCTTAATTGAGACTCTTTCAGGTGGTGCAGGCCTTTAACTCAGCCAAGTACGCATACATAACTGCCAATCCTACTGTTCTTGGCAGTGTTTCTCACTTTTTTAAAAAAAAAAAGAAAGAAAAAAAGTGATTTTTTTTTTCGGATGCCCATCTGCCTGGACAGCTAGATACCTGAAAATACCAATGCAATATCCAGAACAGTCTGACCTGTGCAATGACTCTGGCAATCAGGATACATCTGATGTTTGTGCACCTTGGGCATTTGACACCCACCAAGGTATACCAACTGAGCAATGACAATATTTCTCTATTGAGCTTGAAAGAAAATTGGCTATGTGAATTTACTCTTTTTTTTTTTTTTTTTTTTTTTTGGAGGTTGGGATTTAAAGACCTCTTTTATGTTGACAAATACTATCAGCTCTACAAGTACAAACAAATGAGTCAAGAAGGTGTATTCCTGCGGCTCTTAACTGCTTATGAAATCTGCGGGGTGTCTATGACTCAGGTGATATTATCTGTGCGGAAATAGCGRGATAATCATGCTTTTCTGGTAGATACTGTTATTCATGGAAATCTGCCTGCAAAGGAAAYAGTTATATCTAAAATAGTACTCAAACAGACCTTCAGGGTACATGTTGTAAGATATATGTGAAAGAAAAATCAGCTACAGTAGAAGTGCCTATTTCAGATTTAATAAGAAAGTTTTTGATGCAACTGCAGGTGCAACATGAATGCAAAAGTCTCTAGAACAGAAGACAGCCAGATGAGGACTGTGCTGCCTAACGCACTGGAGGCAGAAGTCAAGGGTCAAAGGAATCTAATTAGTGATCTGTGCCAGTCTCAAATGTCTTTTAGAAGTCTAATATGAGGCAAGTCAACCCCCAGAAAGATCTTTCTTCTGCTCCAACTTCTTATGGGCAGTATTATATTTAACTATTATGTTCCATATGTGGAGAAACATTTCTTTTTTCCTCCTGAGAAGACATTTGCAACCTTCAAAGTCAGAGGACAGTGCTAAGTTTAGTAGCATGTATGTCCTTGTTTATACATAGTAAAGATATTACAGCATCTTATGTTAGTAAAAAGGCAATTAAAGTAATGAGGAACAAATTCTTTATTATTATGTTCAGTTTCATAATGTTTTATCAAGTTACTTCTGTAATAAATACATCAAATGTAGTTTTAACTAGAAAAATTTAAGCTGTTATTAGAAACTACACTTCAGAAGGCTTAAACTAATTTTATTCTACCTATCTAGTATTTACATGGCACTAACTAAAGTATATTTTTCACATTACCTATATTCTAGATTCTGAAATAGTTGTAAACGCCTCCATGCAGTCATGCCATATATAAACATTAACTCATAAGCATCTGCTACGGATGCCAAGGAAGTTAYTTGTCACTTCTGCTCTGTGGTGTGAGTGTTTGTCCACTGAGATATGATCCGAGTTTGATTCCTACATGTCGTACGAATAAGATTAAGTTCTTATCCGGTAACAGGCACTTTGTCCCAAAAGCTTACAGTTGCAATTGAAACATATGAAGCTTTGAACTTTTTTGTTGGGAGCACGAAGCTAACCAAATGGTTTTTTTTGAGTATATATTTATATGCGGAATTGTAAACACTCAACAATGCTGTCCTCGCAACTTGCAGATAAAGGTCCATTAAATGAGCAAGACAAACTGTCAGGAATGCAAAACATTTTGGTAATTCTTAATGTAAAAGGGAAGAGAGGAGAGGAAGCAGAAGYAAGCAYTGTTCCAAGGCTGCAGAAGCACTGRCCATGCTAGTAGCAACACAGAAGAGCACATACTTTCTGCTAATTCTTTCTCTTTTTGAAATGTTGTAAAATGGCTTTGGCTGCCATCTGGGCTTGGGCTCTATCTCCATAATGCATGGCATTTAAAAGTATAAACTCTCTCTTCTAATCAGGATTCTTTGACACACTTGARGTTAATATGTGCAAACAGAAGCCTTTTTTAAAGAGGAGGTGTATCATTTCCAATATCTCCACTTTATGTGAGACTGAAGAGCTAAGCTTTGAGGTGACAGCTGGACAGTTCATAAATTCAAAGATGCTCTTTGAGCCAAAGGGTATCTCATTATGAATTATCTTCCTGTGCAGTTTGGCTCATGGAACTTCATCTAACTCTTCATTACTAGGTCTAATAATTTTATCGTTTGCTGGTGCACATTCTGAATATGTGACATTGAGATCACCTCCGATGCATATCCACAGCAAATTGCTACTGAWTTTGCTTTCACCTGTTGGAATTAGACACTTATTTGAATAGTGTATTCCTCAAAAAGATAGATATCTAAAGTTATTTCTTAGATTGTTGGGGAAATTTTCTTCTGATACTGTGCTATAACAAAAAAGGAGTCAGCACTGCTGAATTCTCTGTATAATACCAGACTACTTCAGTCAAATATGTTTGCATTCCTGAATCCCAATACCCTCCTAAGAGCAAGATCAATCTATTCTGCATGCAGTTATATTATAAATATAGAGGTATTTCAAGGACATAAGGAACTACTATTACTTCTGACCAAACTTTCTTTATGGAAAGTTAGAAATATCTACGATTCTGTTTTGAATCCCAAAGTGCTTTTTTTGGCTTAAGTCTGTCTACATGAAAGACACCCAGCTTTGACACTATGCAATGGATATTCCAATGTAAAGCATACATGTGGTATATATTACAGGGTTTTTTTWWATATATATATTTATTTAACTTACATTTATAGAAAGAAATGTAATGCCATGCTAGACTATGCCACCAACTCAGCCATTATTCAAATTCTACCTACCTTAAAAGGCAGCAAAATAAGATGACTAGATAGCTGTTGTGCTAGGAACATGATGAAARGCTGACTCTAGTAAAAAGCATGGCTTATGCATTGTATGCAGTCTAATCCAATAGTAATGTAGACTAGAGTTAGGCACTTAGACCTATGTGGAAAAGAAATGAATAAAAATAGTAGAAAGTAGGAGCAGGTGATGTGTTTGCCAAAATCACCAGAAGTGAGAAGGGTCAGTGAGAAGGTGAATCTGACCTGACTGATTGGTTAAAGAGAAATTTGGCTAGAAATTAGGGAGAATTTTAGTAGCAACCAGAGCTCTACAAGGGATGAACACGGGGTGAATGAAGTGRTGAATAAAGAGCTACTGAATCTTAGTTAAATGTAACTTTTCTTATTAGTAGATTCTAAATAAATTTAGTGTATTCTGTCACTTTTTATAGTAGTAGCATAATATGGTATCGTGTCATAATGTGGTAATGCTCTGTGCTTTCAATTTTCCCAGTAAACCAGACTAGCTGCCTAATTTTATTGTTGAGGTTACCTTGCTAACTTCCTTTAAGCAAGAACGAGTGACAGGAACAAAAGCATTCCCTTCATCTACTAGTCTGGTTGCTGAGAGGTAGCAGCCTTCAAGTAGTGTGTGACAACCTCACCAACAGACCTATTGAATGCTRTGGTAAGAGCCCACAGATTCCTATGGAGGTTCTCGGCACGTAGTGCCTCCAATGCACCCAGTGCTAACGCTCATCATCGGGTTTCTCCCTACAGTATTTGCATTAYGAGATATGTAGGTGCCAGAAAATCAATTTGTTCCTCTCTATCAATGTGTGTGCTTCTGGATTCTCAGCAAGTCCAATTGCTAGACCTTCCAAAAAGTATATTAATGAGGAAAAAAGTCTTTTCTTGTATCTTTTTTTCAGGAATACATGGTATTTTCCATACAGTTCAAGATCACAGGAGTGGCTGTCATGCATCAGATGAAGTGTGCATCTAGCCTTGCAGGCTGTTGCTTGCCATGATCAGTATTTGACCAAGTGAAAGCACAGGAACAGGGCAAGCGAGCTGTGATTCTTTCCTCCCGCATGAGGGAACAGCTGATCAGAGTCGTACTGACCTAGGGAAAGTGCCCTTATTTAATAGTCCCTAGTGAATTTCTWTTGTAAATGTCTTCAGTCACCTTTCGAAGAAGTCTAAAAGTTTAGATCCACAACTGACTGTGGCAGGGAGCAGTGTGCTTTAACTACATACTGAAACTGCCTGTTTATTTTGGATCTGTCTGCAACAGGTGAGACAATAAATGACTTGTTACCGCTATCCTTTCTGCCTGCTCATGGTCTCTCATGTATCTCTTCACTTTTTTTTCCATATTGAAAAATGCCAGTCTATTTTACACTCATCATACAGATTCAGTCCTGCATTCTTTGATCATCTTTGCACTTCTAGAAGATMTGAACAAGGTGCTGAGATATTAAATGAATTTGCAAGTCAACCCCAGAAYTGAGCAAGTCCAAGAGCCTCTTAAAGGTTTCACAGTGCAAAATTGCCCTTGAAAGCAAACATCATACCCAAATCCATATCTCCCATGTCTGGAAGTGACCACAGTAACTTGGACATTGGCCTCATTTGTTTTAGGAAGAGCATGCTATGCCAAACAGGCACRTGGAAAGAGGAGAAATGTATGGGAGTAGGTTAACTTGCATGCTCAAAATTACTGAAGAAAAGATTTTAAAAAGGCATAATTTAGCTCAACCTCTACAGTGCTGAGAAAAATAAGTCAGCTTTTCCATGTCACCTGCATATCTAAAGCTTAATACCTCCAATATTACGAGGCAATGTAGAAGTGTTTAYGATTTCATATGTATAAGAAACACTTTAGACAATAAAACAGTCTGAAGTTGCTTGCTCTCATTTAATAAAACAACTTGGTGCACTGAGAACAGTGTGCTTTTCTGCTTCCTTGCCTTTTATGTAGGATGTTGATTCTTTCAAGCTGAATCATGAACTTTTTTTTTTTAATTATTCTCTTGGTAAACTTTCTCTTGCAGATTGCTATCTTAGAGAAAGGTAGATATAATCTTTTAGGGAGAGAAGACTTTAAACACAGGTATATGGTTTATGTCACCTTAAGAGGTGCTCTGGAAACAAAACTGGATTCAGTGTTGCTGATGTAGCCTAGCTCTGAGAACAGTTTGAAGCACRGTCTCTACTGTCTCTATACACAGCTCAATCTGCCTGGGTTCAAATTGTCTGAAAATCCCATGTGCTTTTGTGGGTAGATCTCTTGTGTCTTTTCTAGGAAGGATCGTTGTCTACATTGTCTGTATGGGTATGTGGATTATGTGGAGAAACAGCATGTGGTCCTGAGGACACTCCTAAATACATGGCATATCTGTTTTTTAATTGGAAAAAGTCATGTGATCTACTCTAAAACAGACTGTAAGAATCTGTACAGAGAAGTAATGCAGCTTAAGTGGCTAATTTGACCTTAAACTGGCATCCTCCTCCCTCTCACACACCCCACCATCAGCAATAGGAAGGAAAATGTAATTCTTTCATATATGCAGGGACAATTTCCATAGATTCTGAATATCAGCTGCCTGTAGCACCTGACTTACTAAAATACAAGAAAATCTTTGTCACTCCTAGATAAAGTGCCTGTTTTCAGCAGTTGTCAGAAGACATTACGGTGCTGGGCTACTGCTCATTTGCTGGCAAGTCAACAGCAATCTTGGAATCATCATCCCATTTCAGATGACATTTCTGGGAAGGGGTGGAAAAACTTCAGGTAAAAGAGATCCTTAGCTGACACARGAGGTCAGGCGTCAGTATGGTAGTAGCCTTAATCTAGGCAGTAGCATTGTTTTGGAGAAGAGGTAATGATCTTAGGTGTGATGCTTCCTTCTTGACTTGAAGATCATCTCATCTTACTGTTGGATTACAAAACTATTTGGTAGCATCATTAGTTACATGATGATAAAATACTGTCTACTATCATTGACACCAAAATGTCAGTGAAAATGGGSAAAGCTTGCATTGAAGTAATGTCACATCTGTAACTAAATCAGTTTATTCTAATATGAACTATATTCCTGTTCTTGGTATTCATGTTTCAAGGTCAAAGTAATACCAGACTTGCACAGAATGAGAGTATTGGGCATCAGGTGCTGGCCACTGAGTTGCATTTAGAAGGGGAAATCTCTGGTGGAAATGGATGGGCAGGTTGAATGGAAGCTGCTTTAAATGTGCAACTCTGGAGCTGTCTTAATGACATGTGAACTGAAACTTCAGTGGGAAGATTTTAGCAAAAGCATATGGAGGGGGGAATACGTGTTCAATGTGCCTTAATTACAGTTCTAAGCTTTTTTGGCATTCAGATGCTTTCTACCACTTTATAAATATTTCCTCTTATGCCATGCATATTGAATGCTTTGTGAGGAACCTTAGCAAAGCTTTGGGACCATGGAGGGAGTTTTCCTGCTTGAGGTAAACCAGCTATACAGGGTCTTGACTAGAGCACTTGGTAATTATTTTTTTTATTCTTTATTTATGCTATAACAGACTTTTCATGCAAGGAGTAACTAATTCTAATTTAACTAATAGTTAAATTCCTCTCAGACATTTTTCCCTGTGCATGGTGCTGGTTTCCAGTAAACATTTCTCCAAGGGATTGAATGAATGGGATCAAAACAGCAGCATGAATGCTATAGCTGACTGCCTTRAAATGGCAATGAAAAATAGTGGAAGGTTTGCATGGCAATAAAACTATGTACTATGCTAGATGATACGTATGTGTATATAGTGGTTTGTACTTCCTATGAGAGTATTACTCTATCCTAAAATGTATTTAGCTGCATACCTCTTACCAAGCCTTTCTAAACACCTTCAAAAACCTGGGCTTGACTGGTTGGCTTAAAATATCAGTGTGTACTTAATCAGACGGGGTGAGGACTTCAGACGAACTCTGTCCACGTTTGTGTTCTGCCAGTGGTCTCATTAACTGTATCTTCCACTGTAAAAGAATAGAGAAGTTATTCATTATTGTAGCAGGTTGTCCAAGTCAAGGTTGCCATAGAAACTAACTTTCAGAATTGTCTTCTCAGTCACAGATTTTTCTGTTTCACTTCTGGCACTGACCCTAGTTTTGCTTTTAATAAGTGTAAACCAATAAACAAAAATGCATAGATTCAACACGGTGTAATTACTTGCTTCTGGCTACTTGAAMTTCCAAATCTACTATTTCAAACATAGAAGTTATCTGGGGTGTGAAAAAAACAGTAAACATGTATTGAAACAGTAAGTTCAAATTTTTCCACAGATATTCTCTTCAACATGTCAATGAAAGTGGTTAAATGACAGGTATTTTCTCAAGCTTTAATCCTTATGAGATTTATAACAAAATTATGCTTTCTCCTAGAATTAGCTGCCTACACACAGCCTTCTTCACAATGAATTTGATAGAAAAAAGTGCCAATAACTCAGTGCATACATCAAATCACTCAATTCTATCTCAGACTTGCAGTAATTTTCAGTAATAGAACTCAATTGTTTCTCTGGGGAAGGAGAGAATCTGCCTACCCAAAAAAAAGTCACAGTCCCACTCAAATTTCATGGGTTATTATGCAGGACAAGACATGATCTGGTAGCAAYAACAACTAATAATGATTGTATCTATCAATCACTGTCTGCTGCATTTGCTTTGAACTCAGAAATAGAGAGAAAAAAAAAAAGCAAGCAAGCAATTCTATTTTCAAAATGATTCAGATTTTTTTTTCTTAAAACAGATTTCAGTTTAGTTGTAATAGCTACTCTTGAGGAAAAAGACAAAAATGAATCAAACTGATCTTGCAAAATTTTGCAAAGTTGGATAGTTTTCCAAAAATAAATCAATCAAAAGGTAGTGCACCTACCTGTAATGTCTTCACCAAAGCTGACATTATAGYTATTAGTCTTGCTCTCATGCTGAGCAGAGAGGCTTACATGAAGGAAAATATTCCTTTTTACAAAGGCATCACCTCTAACCAGTCTGAGTGTAATGGTAAGCTATATACCTGGAAAACTCAAACCRCTTTTGCTCTGTGTGGATATCCATTGCTCATGGGAAATGCTTACTATGAGTATGATTTTATAGCTTTTAAATATTTTTAGCTTTTAACATATTCCTCATATTTCTCTTACCCTACTTGTCCCATTAAAATGTTTAACAAATCTCCAAATGTATGTCAGGCTCTTAAACTAACCTGTTGGAACTACTTAATTCRTTTAAAGAGGATGGAAAATTTGCCAGATATGGTGCTTGGCTGAAATTTCAGCAAGTTCTCTCCTGAAGCCTGATTCAGCACTCGTTGAAGTTGATGAGATTTTTTTTTCACCTGTTAATCGGTAAATGGACTGAATTTCCAATGATAATAGCAATTTAGGAGTAACTTTACAATACAACTACAACTGGTTGCAGAAGTTCTGTAAAATTGAGACCAGCTTGAGTTGTAGATCTAGTTTATGAAATGTAGGTGGTCTTTAGCAGTGTGATAAAACATTATATTTCTAATTAGATTAGAGTTAACACAAATATCAAGAGAAACTGCAAACCTGGGCAGGTCCACCAGTACACTGCTTCAGGACTTTCTCTACTTTCCGTCTTCACTCTTTGCTGACTGGCAGCAGATTCTTGTGTGTCCTAGTTATGAAAAATAGGATAATATGTACCTCTCTCCCCAGCGAGTTGGCTGTTCTGCCCTTCTTGCACATAGTATTTCGGCAGGGTTGTTTAAGCRTTTTAATAGATATACAGAAGTGTTGGTCATGATTTGTCTAATGACAAATCCAACAKATGAGGTGCTGGATTTACTAGGGAGTTAATGAAGGGTTGCGCTGCTAATGCACAGTAAATCTAGCTCTCTGGACTAGCGCGTGCCTGAAATGACCGCTAGAGCAGCCAGTGACAGAACATAGATTCGACAAGTTTATGCCTTAAAATGAGAATCAAGTTCGCATAATAGATTTCCAAGATTTTGGTTATGATTAGGAAGATGTAGAGAGCATCAAATAGATGAGACAGGACAATTTTCCATTCACCTGGTTGCACTATAGAAAACCCGTGCGCAACAGCCAGATTATCTGTATATTGACTTTTTAAAATTCTTCACGATGATTTGCCCACTTCTTGGAAAGAAGGATATTTCATAGTGATAGTTTGATTTTGATGAAGTACCACCACAAAACCCACCAAACATTGAAGAAAATCTACCTAAGTCTATTTTTCATATCTACAGCAGTAAAAATAAGGACTTTAACTCCTGTATCCATGRCTGGATAGGGTCCTTGAGGACCTCAGTCCTCCAAGTCCATTTTTAACCATAGAAAACAGATTCTTTTGTTCCACCTCAGAATGAAATCCAAAACTGAAAAATCCTTTGTGRGGCAGAATTAACTTTTCCCCACATCTGCTGGAGATCTCACCACTGTGGCTCCCTTGTGCCACCGTAACAGGAGTGTAAAAGAGGTCAGGGTGAGAAACCAGGCCATTTCTGTGGCAGTAATAGCAATAATTGCTCAAAACCAGCTTTATTTGTGTTATAAAGGTATTCTCCTTTGACAAAAAGCAGAATCTGGAGCTGAAGTGCATAGTGGCAGTAAATTTTATACAAAGATTTCTAAATTTTTAGCGTCTCATGGGAGTTGATGTCAGATTGGGAGATAAATCAGGTAATGTTATTTTGACTGAAATTGGTTCAACTTTATTGCTGAGTTTTTAAACTGAGTGATTTCTAACTTTCCTCTTTTGAGGCATGTTTATCTCCAGCTTACAGTGAAAAATCATTTGAAAAAACAGCTTTTGTCCTCCACAGTGTAATTAAAATGCAATTCAAAGCCTCACAGGTTGAGTACGAAGCCCATTTCCCAGGCGCAGTCATCCAAAGATAATTATTATTTTAGTGTTATACAGACATACAAACAAAATCAGAATGTAAGGGGTGGGGAAAAGTTACTTTGAATAAACATATTAACTCTCACTGATAAAAGTTGGTTGCAGTTTAAATTTGATGCAGAATGTAAAATGTTTGTTTATGTAATCCTTACCAGTTGAGTTAACCAAATGCTCRAGTCTTAGATTGGCAGATAAATTCTGAATATATAGGACTGGACGATGAAATGGGCAATTCACRTGTAAATGCTATTCTTCATTGGAGGTCTCCACAAGACACTGCAAGTGGGCTTAGTACTTTCCACTTTCCCGTTTCTGTGATATCAGTGTCTTTTCTTTATTTTCATAAGCATGTGTGTTAGGATGGGAGAAATAACTCCAACAAGGTTAGTCAGTGTGAACCTGGAGCATCTCATACCATAATACTTGTTCAAAACATTTTTGAACGCAACTACTCCATGCTTGCTGCTTCTACAGCCCTTGCCAAAGCTGACTGGCTTCAAGCAAACTTGACTCATGACTCGTAGTCTGCAGTGTAAGTAGTTTCTACTTGGAGTGTCTATGCAGCTAGAAAAGGTTTTAGTTTTGTCTGTGTTTTTTTTTTTTTTTTTCCCTGTATAGCCTTTATCCACTGAACTCTAGTGCTACGCAAAAGTGAAAATAAAAGCCTGGAATAATCAGATGTCTTCAGGTRTATCTATGTGTCTGTAAGACTGAACCCTTATGTCTGAAACTAGTTCTGGTATGTTTTGTATATCAAATGGAAGTCCAAAGAGAGCCTGTTACTGAGAAGTAAGCAAATTCCTGTGATCACAGTCAAGTGTCAAATCTGACGTTAATTAAGAAGCCTAAATCTATCATTTTTCAATTGCATCTGTCTGTGTAAGCTTTTCTAGTCCATCTCAGTACAAGGTGAAAGCTATGTAAATGAAAAATGAAATCATTTTTTATCTTGGAACATTTGTGCAAGGAAGCTGTGTTAGGATTTGGTTTTTATTTTTCCTGTGTGTGAGTGTTTAAGAAATGCTTGTAGTGAGAAAAACCTTCTGTAAATAGCATTTTTTTTTTTTTTTTTTTTTAAGAGCTGGTTACTGCCTGCATAGATAGGTTTCTTCTAGTCAGGAGTTTCATTCAATGTATATTGCTGCTGAGGTTACACTTTTCCTGTGTGCTTATTATGCCCCTGTCCGTTTGTGGCTGGCATGCAGGTGTGCCCCAGGGCTCTCCCTGCGCTTAGAGCCCTCTGATCCATCAGATTCTTCTGAGCTACGCATACGGCGATTTTCCTCCAAAAAACCCCCAAGAACTCTGAAGAATAAGATGCTGGTGCCTGCCTGAGTTGTGCTTTAGCCAGCACATTTAATCCTTTTTGCGTATCTGTTGCAAGACCAGATACCAAGTCCTATTTCATCTTTTAATCATTATAAACTAAAATGGGATTCCTATTTCCAAACCTGTATTGTGCTGTATAGCAAGGATATTTTTAGCTACTTTGAAGGTTTACTATGAAAAATAACTTCTGCAAGGGAAAATGATAGCTACTTTTAGATATTAATCTGGGAACAACACTTAAGCTGAATTATATAATAAAGGTAACTTTTCTGGGCATTTAAAATAAAAGCTTGAGATTTGCAATTAAAATAAGTAGTCAGGTACTCAGGGTTTTCTTTCTGTTTTTATCCTTTGTTCTGAGTTGTGAATTTTTAAAGTTAGCTGTTGTGAGAGTTTGTTACTTGAGAAGTCCAACTGGATAATTTGACATGAAAGCAATAGCTTCTTGGGTAAACAAGCATATAACATGGAGAAAGAGTAATAAACTCAGCTGTGCTGAACACAGCATTGGCCTATAAAAGGAGGGAAGAGGATAAATGAGATGGAAACTTAAGTGTGCAGCTTTACTTGCCTCAGATTTTAGCCTTTTTAGTACCCCTTGTGCCTGCTCTGTCCTAGACTAACCATAAAAGGGTTTGTAGAAGGGACTCCTGCCAGTTTGCATCCCGACCTACTGTGTAACTCAGACCAGAGAATTTCAAGTAAAAAAGTCTGTGGATAGGAATATTTGGAATTTAATTTAGACAATTGTCCCAATGACAATAACCGGTGAGAAGGCCACTCTCCTGACCCTGAGGTAGGCTGAGCTGATTACTATCTGCTCCGGTCTTGGAGATGTTCAGAGGCTGTCTGCACGGGGTCCTGGGCAACCTGCTCTACGGGACCCTGCTTAAGCAGAGGGTTGGACTAAGTGATCCGTAAAGGCCCTTTCTAACCTCGACTGTTCTGTGGTTCTGTGACTGCTCAGAAGTACAGTGCAAATTTCTAATCTGAATATGCCTGGTTTCCAACTCGCAGCCACACACAGTCAGAGAACATTCCTAATCRCTCCCTGATAGTATAATGCAGAAAATAACCCTAGCATAAACGCTTTTGCATAAAATGAAAACAGGAGAAAAAAAGGAGAAAAAAGACCAACATCCAGGGASAAGCAAGTAGGTCACTTTGCAGAGTGTCCTGTCTTTCTGACATGGTCAATATTTGGTCCATGTGATGTAGGCAAAGAATTGCTTCCTAATCTGCATTTTGGGAGTGATTAGCCTAATATTAGTGCTTTGGTCATAAATATTTCCTGAGACACCTTCATAATTAAACCTTTTTTCCACCAATACCTAGTCACTAACAAGCAAAAAAATGACCTGTCCTGACAAGGTATTTGCAAGTTTTTTTTAAAGGATTAAATCTATCTTTGTGAAARATTTTTTTATTGTCTTATTTTTTTTTCCAGTCCATGTAGTTGCAGTTGGTTGGACGTAATGAAGATGGTCATTTTCCCACACAGTTCCCCTTAGATACTGAGATATCTACAGGAGACCAGTCTCTAGATGTTGCATGACTGTGACATTAATTTTCACTTATCACCTCCAGTGACATGGAAAGCTATAGGATCTCCTGGCTTTCCTCTGCCTGGGGCAGGGAGCACTGGACTAGGCTTTGGAGCCGCTGCTCAAAAGCACATTTCACTGCTTATGGCAACTGTGAGCTGGAAAGAGCTTCACTCTGCTGTGCCACTAAAAGTGCTACCAAGCTCTTCACAGCAGGAATGAGCTGCTTGCAAGTYCTCTAGGAGTAACTTGATTTTTTAATAAGAACTGAAGATAACATTTATTACAGATGAGCAGACATCCGTACACAACTTTCTGGAGGTGGTCACTATATTCATACTGACATCTTTAAATTTTTGTCTAATTTTTCCCCCACCACTTTTTATTCTTAGCTATTTTTGAACAAGTGTTTCCATTCAGCCTGGTAATATTGAATAACAGAATGAACTAAGAGGATGCAAAATGAAATGCTTCCTATGATCTTGTAAAATGAGTTCAAATATTTAACTTCCGAATTTTCATAAGCATTACATTTTAAAATTAGAGGAAAATAAAATCTAAGAAATGCAGAAAAGGAAAGAAAAGTAAATGGGTAGTCTGAATGCAGCACAATTTCACAGATTTACAAAAACAAGAGAGGAAGAAACTACTTGARTGTAAAGGAGGAGGGTTTTCAAATTTTCTTAAAGATACCAAAATGTAATTATTCCCTTCTTATTTTTGCTTTTTTTCATTTCCTGTGTGCCTAGTTCAATGCCAAATTTCCTTTAATAATTTTGATTTATTATCCTTTCTTTACATGAGATTGATATAGTTTGTTTCTATGTATTTTTGACCTTTAAAAATAAAATTTCATGTTGAGCTGAAAGATGCATTAATTCATTCAYAAATATTTGCTGAAAGCTGTTTCATCTTTTTTCCTCCATTTACCTTCCAAAATTAGAAGAATTATTTTCTTTTACAACATTTTTTCCATGATGGATCAGAAAGGAATTTTTTGATTCTTTTAGTTTCTAAATAATATTTTGGAACCATATCTAACTGGATGTAAATTACAAAATTTGCCAAGTTTTAAAAAATTGTCAGGTTTTCTGACAGCTTGGAGTGAAAATTGCRATGTTTGTCCTAGATCAGCATGAAATATTTTTTATTCCTCACAGTATTTTGGTTTTGATCAATAGTTTGCACATCCTTACCAACAGCTGCCTGTAGACAAAGAATAATTTTGAATATACCCTCAAAGTTATAGGCATGTCAAGCTTTCACAGAACCAAATTTTACACTTAAGTACATTCACAAAGCTTTCTGTAGAATTGAGAGTTCTAAAGATTGAATATCTGATTCTTCATAGTACTGGTTCATTAGGGTTTCTACAGTTATATTAATCATCAGCTTAAATTTCTCAGTGGCTGGRTATTTTTCTGGAAACACTCATATAAATTGTATTATTGAGAATGAAATAGCTGAATTAGAAAGATTTCATTCTATTCCGTGTGGCTTTTGTTGGCCAACATGACGCAGAACAGACCAACTTCTCTGCTTACTATTCTAGCCCCCTTGGACCTATATTCTGGCTACCCAAYTCTGTCCAGGTTGAATTGGAAAGGGCTCAAGCCATTAAAAGTATAGTGTTGTGAACTTTACTACTTCAGGTTTGTTTGTGGTCCCATGTGCTACTATGAAGTCAATTTAAGCAACTGTGTCTAGCCCTAAAGTGACAACTTTGAACGTCACAGAGCATGCTTATCTGTTAAGTCAGCCGTAAATGGGTTATTCAGTCAAGATCAGCTGAAAAACTGTGTCAGAGCTGGGAAATGAACTCAGATCTCTTAAGTACTACTCTAAATTGTCCTAGAGAAGGGGTTGTCCTCTGAGAGGAGCATAAAAGTATCTAACAGGTATCTTTGTCTCAATGTCACTGCTTTTGTACTGGGAAAGTTCAG
Organism: Rhea americana; assembly: GCF_003343005.1. NCBI lineage: Eukaryota > Metazoa > Chordata > Aves > Rheiformes > Rheidae > Rhea > Rhea americana. The sequence goes on from NW_028186546.1 coordinate 3,497,962, forward strand.
TTGCATTAATCTCTGGCACCAGTATTTCACAAAGATTGCCTGTTTCCAGTTCTGACCATTGCTGTTGTTCATGTACATGCTATATCTTTCCAGCTGTGTGGAAGACAGACATCTGCAGGGCCTTCAGTGGCATATCTAAATAACTGAATTTAAAAGGATGTTATCTGGGTGCAAATCTGATGCCGACAATGTTTGGTAATTTGCAAATGACGTAACTTCAGAGTGTTTTCCTCCTGAGCGTTTTTGGAAAGTTGTGGGAAGCATCCAATTGAGGATTGAAGACCTCCCTACAGACAAACTAAACAAAAGGTAACAATTTATCCCAATGTTTTAGTTCACTGCTGATGAATTTTCTTAGCATCTGCTTAAGTGTTTGATTAAAGTATTCTACAAGCCCATCTGTTTCTGGCTGATACGGAGCTGTGTGTGAAGGGGGAATTTTTAAAAGCTCACACACCTCATTTAACAGCGAAGACATAAAATTAGTGCCCTGATCTGTTGAATTTTCTAAGGGTAAGCCCACTCTGATAACACATTAATCAACTCATTAGCTTCATGTTTTGTCAGCTAAGACTTTAATGGCACTACGGCAGGGTCTGTAGTGTGCCAATATCTCTTCCACCTTTTGTTATAAGACAGACAAGAAATTTCACTTACTCAGATTTTCCTAGTCTAGCTGTGCGATATGCTAGTGGGTATAAAATGGAGAGGATAGAAAAAAGTGGCTGCTTCAAATACAGAAGCTAATTGTGTGGTGTCACACCAGTTCAGCTGTACTGTGTGATGCACACTTGACCTCAACGTGCCCCGCACGGCCTGTCTCACCTTCATCTTCACGACACGTGACCAGATCTGAGGTTGGTTGGTCTTCTGACTGGCCTGCATTTCGGAGTGGCAGGCAAAATCCTCTTGGAGGGTGGATACCTCTTCTGAGCTGGCAGCTGGCAGTCTCTGGTATAAACAAGGAATCACACCAGCAAGGTTGTGTGTGTAGCTGCTTCCACTGTACACAGCGCATTTAAAATAACAAATTTGAACAGCCTTGCAAGCAGAGARACACTGCTGCCACAAATGAGCATGAGACTTCAAAGGAATTCAAAGATTTAGAAACGAGATATATACATCAAGTTCCAGGCAACCTCACCTCTGCTGCCTGGGAAAGGTCCCTGGCAAGAATGAACAACTACATACAACAAAATTTAATCTCATTACTGATTAAAGGTAAAAACATTTTACAGTTCTTAAAGTAGCTAATAGAAGCAAATACAAACAAACACTGCCTATGGAAAAATGCTGCTTCTAGTTTAATGCAGTTCAAAGGGAATTCTGACAATGTAGTATATCTCTGATTTATTCCAAGTTAAATTCTTCACTCTCTCTTCAGACAGTTTCCTTTCTATTTTTAGTCTGGAAGAAAGAGAGTAAAGCAAACAAGATTTGGTTAGGGATTGTACTAACAGTTGGCATGCTGTTTTTTTCTAAACTCAAGCCCTGTTAAAGCTTATACCAATATTAATGTTGTTTGTATGAATGTTTGGCTGCTGCAGAAGTGTTCAGATACAGTTCTCATCAAATGAGTTCAAATATTTTAGAGTGTGAATTAGCAAGAGAATGAATATCATACAGCTGTTTTAGCATCTCAGAACACATGGGTTTACCACCTGTTTAATGCTCCTGATCATCACACTGAACTAACGACTCTTAGCTGCCCCTACCTGGCATGGTCTTACCTTGGCCAGCTGCCACACTCTCAGAAAGCTCCTGGACATAGTTTAAAGGATATCAGCACCCAAGGACTGTTCTCAGCAGCCAACATGAAACCGCACAGTTCTTCAGTGGAAAAGAGATCAGCTGCGGTTAGGCCTTGCTGTGCTGCTTACCACAAGGCTGGAGAATAGAAATAGTCTTATTTTATTTACTGCTCTAAATTCACTCCTAGAATTCTAATCCTTTACCATACACTCATTCTGCCACCTTAGGTAAACTGATAAATCTTTCTCTTTTCCAGTTTCCTATCTGTAAAATCAACATTGTGGTGCTACTATTACTTGAATTTTTTTAATGTCAGTTATAAGGTGTCAGGGGAATGATTTTTGCTTTGCAAGGGTGGATTTTCAGGGAGTTTAGAAGATGATAACTATCCTTGAGATTATTGTGACCCCAGGACAACCAATGCATATTCCACACAACGGAAAAGCTGCAGTCTCCTGTCAGCAGGAGAACTTAATTCGTCTTTTATTTATACACAGGGGCTCTCCACCCCAGGTAGAGCCTTTAGGTAAAGCTTTAATACGAAGAAGTATCAGTAAACATTATTGACAGAAGGTTCCTATCATGGAAATAGGATACTCCTATACTCCCAGCAGAAGGAAACAGTAGGATTTGTGCATTGCTTTCTTCAAAAATGTATTAAAAGGACTTCCTCGTCTCAGTGGTTCCTGCACTTTGGAGCTGATGTGCTGGGGGGAGCTCCACCTGTTCTGGGTAAACTTTTCTGCCTGCTCAGCTATTTTACAAATAACATGGAAGACAGGAAGGGCTTGCTCTTCATCTCAGTGAAAGGAACCAACACTGAGCCAACAGACTTTCCTTGGCGTTGTCTGAATCAGGGACTAAATCTTGATGCTGGACTGATGTGTCAGAGGAAATTGGGAGGTGGGTCTGTCTGCTGGGAACTTTTCTTGAGTATAAATGGGGAAATCAGGTCTGTTTGCTCTTTGCCCCTCTCTGTGCACTTATCCATTACAGTACAGTGAACTTGCTATACCTTATCAGTCATCACTTGGCCATGAGTGGAAAAGTCCATAACAATGAATGGGAAGCAAACAAATTTTATTCTCTCCTCATTTTGTTTCGAATTACAGAGCCACWGGCATATACACCTTGAGGTCTTTCTTTTGTTCTTTCCACTGGGTACATACACTGACATTTTATGCAGTAATATATCATTTTGTGCATCTGCTTGTGGTGTGGCTTGCAYGATTTCTTTTGTGCAACCATCTGAAAGCAGCCTTAGTTTCCCTTCATTCACAGGTAAAACTTCCTTCTCTGCCAAAGAATAGTCTAAGATTAGAGAGAGACTTTTTATTGTAGCCTACTGGATATTAAACTTTTACTTGTGAAAATGAGGGGGTTTTGCCTTTTTTTTAATGAATATGAATAGGCACAGCAAGACAGCTCCTGCCTGAGCTGATGAATTTCTAAGATATGTGCCTATTAAGGACATTAAAGCMACTGTAGAATATATTCTTTCTAAAGCCAAATTATTTCTCTTGTATAAGAAAACATTTCAGCTAATATCCTCTGCTTGAAAAAAAAACAGCTTCTAATAAGAGTCTTATTTCCTATCTTGTCATATGTGAATATTTCCCATTTCCTGTAATTACAAGATATGAAAAAGGACAAAGGTTAGATCAATATTTGAGCTTTTGGAAATCACTGTGTATTTTCTTCTGCAACTGCAAAAAAGCATGGATTTATCATCCTGAATCTGCAGGCATACCCTTTTGCAGGTCAAAATTCTCAGTATTTCAAGACAAGTGTATCTTTCAAGCTATCCCTGTGATCTTCCCATGCATATGTTTTTTGTTTGTTTGTTTTCTTTTTTTGTCAATTTGCTTTCTCTAACTTTCTTAAAAACTCAAGACACCTTTCTCTTTCCTTACAGTGAGGTCCTGAAGGCAATTTTTTGGAGTAAAAGGTATATTTTGTCATTCTATCAGATTTTGTTTATCGTCTCAGCAATCAGTTGCAAGTAGAACTGAGCTCTCAAAGCAGGAAGATCAGAAGTAGGAGACTAAGCATTCACTTCCTTCAAAGGTAGGGAAATTTTCTTGACATTATAGATTTTTTTTTCTTTAGAGTTCCACTTACTGTATGTCACTGCTCTTATAACAAAGAGCAAGCAGACTTTCTGAGATAGAGAGGTGCTGGTATTTAACCTTAGATGGAGTTTACCACCTGCTTTGGGMTGCGTGGGAGATGAGATCCACCTCATTAAGTGGAGCACGTGTGTCTTTGTCAACAGATTGGCCAGCCTGGTAAAGAGGGCTTTAAACTAGAAAAGGTGAGGGAAGAGGAGAGTTATAGAGATAGGGTAGTCAACAAAACACAGCTCAAGTTGGGATGTCTCCAACAGGTGCATGCAGCCAGGGAAGTGCATATGAGATKTGGCTATGAGGGATCCCATTGCACCTCTCCTGGGAGAGCTACATGCTTGGTTACCTCTCTGAAATGCTAGTATATCAATACAYGCAACATGGGGAGTAAATGTGGAATAAACAGGAGGAATTGGAGATCTACGTGTGGTCACAGGGCCATGATCATATTGCAGTTACAGATAAGACATTCTAAAGAATGTATCAAAAATGAATTTGAAACTACAGTAATGTCATTGCATACTTGTTTGTGTGTTCTTATATAATAATGTTAATTCTCAATTATTCTGCCTCAGAAATGTATAGCATAAATGGAGAGAATCCAATGAAGAGTAATGAAATTCTTGAAGGCATGAAAAGGCTACTTAGTTCTGAAGTGATTAAGATAAGATGTTGTAGAGCTGTAGAGAGTAATGAATGGCACAGAGAAGGTAAATTAGGTGTCTTACRTACTCTTTTTCTAATTAAGTACAAGATATGTGTAGAGAATATGAAAAGAAATCATCATAAAGCCAATAAATGAACATGAGTTCTTACAGATGACATGATTAACCTGAGGAGCTTATTGTTAYAGAATTTAATAGTGACTCAAAGCTGAGAATTCAGGATTTACAAAAACAAATGACTGATCCTTAATGGGACAAATAGCAACATGTAAATTGCAAGTGAAATGCTCATTAAAAAAAAAAAAAGGCAATATAATCATTATACTTACTTTTCCAACATTCAGCCTTGCAACGATATCTGGGTACCAAACTTGTCTGGATTTTGTTGACAACAGATGTCAAATTTTACTTCGGGATCTTGACCTAACACAGTTGCATTTGTCAAATTTGCTCTCTGATATAGCTGGGAATCAACGAGCCACAGCAGATCATGGATGGAAATCTGAGTAGCTTGCTTTAAAACACTAAACAGTCTCAGTATTGTGCCTAGAAGAAATAAAACAGTTTGAAAACCTCTTTGTGCCACATACACCTTATTTCGCTGGAGTTCCCAGCCCTTTTAAGTGTGCTAATAGCACCAACGCCTATGCTTCCACTAAGTGCCACCAGTTGTCCACCAATAAAAAGGCATTGCATAGCTCAGAGCTGTAGTGGCAAAGTCCTTTGGATCCAAGCAAAAGTGACAAATTTGTATGAGATGTATCTATATATAAGGTGGGATTTGTCTCAGCTATCGCTTTTCTAGGAGTTTTCTGGGAGTTTCTAATCAAAAACCAGTCCTCTAAATCCCCTCTACAGTCACTGGCAAGTGGCACCTCCAAAGGCCATTCAAAGATAAATACATTAAATAAAAGAAATGCACTCTGGAGATGCCTCAAGTTGAGCTGAGTCTTGTTAAAAATGACGGTAACAGACAGAGAAGAGGAGATAGGCAGAGGAGGAAGGAAGGGTAGGGTAGTCTGCCTTCTCCATTTCCTTATATCATCAGCATGCATCACCACTTATGTGATGCAAGATCTACTGGAAAGTAACTCTTCAACTCTCTTCTTTTTGCAGCATCTGTAAGGTGGAAACAGATAAATGACAGTCCTCCTGATGTCACGTTCAGGCCCAAACATCATAATACCACCCCTTCCCAGATACTGCAATTCAGCAACTTTTTTCAGTCCTACCTAGCTCTGAAATTAGTGCATTATGTACCKGACCTTCTATAGTTGCTTCCAAAGCAACAGTAAAGATGCTTGCAGCCAGCAGTTTTCTTAAAAAACTTGTTCTGCTACTCAGAGATAAAGTATGTGTTCTTCAAATTATGTGACCAGTAACTAGCACAGTTATTCAGAAAGGAAGATCTTATAGAACACTAAAAAATAAAAGCTGCAAAACTAACTGCTACACATATTTTCTTGGAAATGTAGAAATGGAAGAAAGGCATTGGTTGTTCCCCCAGATGTGCTGCTYTGCTTGTAAAACCACATTTTCCAGCTTAAAGGCATGCCTTTGTAACTTCACTACTTCAGATGATTGAAAATGAAATATTCAGCAGACTTCCACCAAAATCTCTTAACACATACTTCAAAAATATTGCAATTTCACTCTGATGGATGAAAAAAGCACCTGAATGTGCACTAAAAGTCTGCAGTTTGTAAATTCATAGCTGGAGTTTCTGCTTMAAAAGTTCTGGTCTCTTTTCAATGTAGCTGACAATTATATCACCATCAGCTATTCATAGAATTGCAAACGCAGAATTCCRGGATGATAGCATTGCCTACTAAGTYTGCCTAATACTTCWCATTACAAGACTGTCTCTTTATTACTTCTAACATCAAATAGTTATCATTTGGACTGAAGGGTGTTTTGCTTTTATTTTTTTCTCATGCCATGTATCTGCCTCATTTTTTCAGTTGCATGGGGGTTTGTTTGTTTTCTTTTTACTAAAATAGAGTTTGAAAAGTATGCTTGGTTCARTTATTTTAGAGAAAAGGATTAAGGGAAAACACTTTTTCACAGTGTTAATTATAATTTTTCAACTTAGGTAGAGGCACCTTTGGAAAGGAAGTCATCTGCCATAAAATACTTTAGACGCTTGTCTAGGAAGAGAGAAGGTGGAGGTGTCTCATCTTTGAACTGAGTGACAACCTACATGACTAAATTCTTACTAGTCCTGAATGTCTGGTGAAAGGACATCAAACTTGACATTAATGCACTCGGTTTCAGGGAGATATTTGTTATTTTTCCTGATAACATTGACTCCAACTGGGCTATGTATTTGGCCTTTGGAAAATCTGAGTTTGCACATTTTTGACAGTCTGGCAAGACCAGACAGCCTCTTTCTTCTCTAACTCTATAGCTCGTGCTCAGTCACAGGCTTGGAAATGCAGTATTTACTTGATTCAGGAAGGAGGAGTTCAGACTATTTCTTCCTAGTCATCAGAGCATTATGCCAAGGATTGTGGGTTGTCTTTGCATTTCTTAAAATGCAATCTGCTTTGTGAAATTATCCGTCTTTGGGAAGGATTCCYCGAAAGAAGCTCCAATGCCCCAGAGAAAATTGGGAATTCAAACATAACCCTTTTCCTCTGATTTTCATTATGATTGTCTCAAGGCGACTTCTCTTTAAGTATGAGGAGTCCCCAAATTGTTTGATCTTGAAATCCAAGAAACCTGCCTTTCTGTACTATTCACCAAAAGAAAACATGTTGATATTGATTCAATCCTGTCAACAAAAGAATAGTAATAAAAAAAATCTTTAACAAAGCATTTCTGAAGAAGAAAATATTTTAGTGAGTCTTTTATACGKCTCTAGAAATGAACAATTCTGCCAGTAAAGCAGGTTTTGCACAGAGCACAGTGAATAAAGCATTGATCTGCCTGTTAACTAATTAGAAAAAAATAAAGTATTGAATAGCTGATTATTACGTGAACGAAGTTCGGTCATCCTGCATCCTAAACGAGTCAGAAATGTGCTAGYAAGAGGTAGTGCCTCTTACTTAGATGTTATAACTAAGGTCTGCCCTGTGGCACGGAAACACCAGGGTCTCAGTCTCAGGTTGCTGGGACAAAACTACATCTTCCATATCATAATATTTGAGGGCAGTATTTTTCAAGTCCTTTCAGACTACATTTCTGTGGGCATGTTAAATTTGAGTGTGCATAATAAACCTGCATTAATGGGATTTCATGGATAGGAATGTATTTTATACTTCAGTAGAAAAATCTTTCACTAAAATATTTTAAACTTCATATTCTACTGAAAACATAATGTCTGAAGACGTTTCTGAGTTTTTTCTTGTGTACTTTCTGAATCAATTATTGCAACATACATGCATCATTTATCGTAGTTCAGTCAAAACAACATGAGATATTTGTAGAGGTTTTTTGGAATTTTTTAGGAGAGAGAAAATTTCCAAAGCATAAAAAAATATTCTCACAGATTTACAGTGACTGTCAAATTTCATTTTTTCTGCCTTTGAAGTGCTCCTTTGTCTTAGAGCTCATTCTACTGAAATTCAGCAAACCCAAGTTTCCATGGTACAAGGCTGACTGATAAAAACAGAAAAGATATTTTTTAATTAATATCCTTTAAAGTATACTAAAGTATTTGGAATATTTTTGCCATCCAGGGGAACTACTTGTATTTCTTTTCAGACATAACTTTCACTTCCCACTTAGTACTTTCTGTTTCTTCTGATTTTGAATGCATTTAATACCGTGCTGTGATAGTCATCATTATTTTTGTCCACCTTTTGGGATGATTCTGTGATCTTTGACGTGATTGGATATTCTATGGTCTTTGGTTTCTACAGTCTTTCCATGATCTTAGTGATTTGCCAGTTGTATTGGAATAGGAATGTAGCTATTGTCAGAACAGCTGGCTTAGTATTTTTTGGTTTATATTTATACTCTTTCCTTTCCTGGGTTACCAGAAACAAATTATTTGGCACTTTCCTCCAACTCTTCTCTTGGCACTGAGATGCCTTCCAAGTAATGTACTCTGGGATATCTGTCACCTTGATGTATGATATTTAGCAGGATGCACATAACTCATCCAACACACAAATAAGAACATACAACTCTCTGTAGCTGTTTCTGGAATCAGTTGAATGTCTCTAGCAGCTCGAATCATGTGCTCTGAGTGGATACATCAAGATGAGCAACAAAAAATGCATAACTGTGAGAAAAGGGAATTGTAAATTTTGTAGGAGTTATTTCATCCAGCCCTGTGTACCACATCAGGGCATCTGCCAGGGGTGTTGGAGATCCAGGTGGGCAGCCCTGAGTCGGAACAATTTATCATCCCTTGTTATTTCAGATCAGACTGCACTGGAACCTGAATTTCATTCATCCTTTTCTGAGATTAGTAATCTACTTATATAGCTATGGAACCAGTCTCTTAGCAACCTTTGCAGAGCAAATGARCTTGATATTTGAAGCAGCTCCATTAATTTGTGCTTGCTTCATGGCTTGTTTTGTATTTGTGGTGCATTTTTTTCTCTTATTTACAGGAAGGCTAAGGAGATCATAGKGTAGAGATGCATCCTTTATGGATGGGCTCAGCACTTTTCCCCATAGATAGTATTCCAGTGACAGGACGACATCACCGAGAGCTGGAGAGCTTGCTGGCAACATACTACTGTGCATTCTTCTTCTTAAACTTAACCACTCTATAGTGATTTTTATGACTCCAGAACAATCTGTAAGCCTGTCTGTCCAGAAAAGTTTCTATTTCAGACAACTTTTGCTTTTCCAGCTGTGTCAGCCCCTTGGGTGTCCCCTACTTCTCTTCCTGACTGTGTAAAGAAATGTGGGTTCAGATTCTCTTAAAGGCAAGTAACCCTTTATAGTTAATAGCTCCAGACAGCTATTTATTCTATGTATCTATCTTAGCACTAATGGGCTGGGATGAACTGCATTTTTAAGATATCCTTTCCTGCCCATTTACTATAAAGGGAACGTACCAAAAGAAGCACTAGCTGGTCATTGAACTCTTAGTTGCATCCAACAAGCACATGAATCCTACTGTTGGGCTCCTAGCTTTGGTTCTTGATCACTTTATTTTTACAAAAATAATCTATAATGGGTTTAGATCAAGCTAAAGAACAGAGAAAACAAGTTTAGAAATATAATGTCTGGTCTGTTTGTTAATCATGGCCCAACTACTCCTTTTGTGTTATTTCCATGGTGTCTGGATGTGGTCTGGAGTTGGTGGTGTTGGCTGCTCAGTATTCCATGTGAAACAGTTATTTGAGAACATTTATTTCACTGAATCTTTCCACAAGGATATTTAATGCATGAAATTTCATAGGTTAAATAGATTTGTTGATACGCAAGTATACGAGATTCTTGCTATACTAACATATTGTCTGAAAAACATTAAATGCACTTCAGATTCAGAGAATGTGCATAACTAAATCATTCATGTTCCAAAATAAAATAAAACAAACAAACAAAAAACTTCTGCAAGTTTTCCAAAACTTTTCATTCATTCATTCAAAGTGAATTTCCGATWTTAGTCATAGATTAAATTGATTTTAAGTCACCCAAACACTTCACRACAGTAAAAGCAACAAAGAAATCACCAGCTATTATCCGAGGCCCAATACACTTTGTGAAGAAAATAGTGTTTCAATTCTATTGAGAAATAGCTTACAAATGTGTGGAATACTTTTCAAATTCTTTGCATAAACAAGACTCTCAATAATTTAATCAAACCTTCACCTGTCTCAAAAATTCATCAAAAAAGGCAAATCTTACACTGTGGCGTTTGCTGTCAATAGAACCTTACAGGATATACGAATCACGATTTTCCCTAAGATTTTGACTAAATGTARCTTTGAGAGGCTGTTCTTTTTTGTTTGTATAGGCTTGTTTTGCTCTTGATATGGCCAGGATATATTATGTGATACTAACATTTGGTTGGTTTTGGTAGACCTTAAGTGAGCATAATGACACATAAACTAAAATTCATTGATCAAAGAAAAAAACTAAAAAAAAATCAAAAACTAATAAGAAAGAAACATACTTTCAAGAATATAATAAAAAATTGCATACTATGACCTACATAATTTAAATCAGCTGCCAAGTAAATCAGATCATAAGTAATAGGATGATGATACTTGGGAAACTGGAAATTTGGCACTGAAGACTGAGGGTGTAAACATTTAATGAGCAACAAAAAGCAAATATAAAATCCACAAAAATATTCATCATAAATATTTATTTTATTTTATGTTTCAACTGATAGAATTGGAGGGACAAGTCTCCTGCTGCATGAACAAGTGGAGGAAATGAACTGTAGAGAACTATTAAATAATGTGGAGATACCTTATKGAAAAATCTGAATACGAAGTGCCTGGATTTTGCTCTGTCAACAGCATAAAGCCACTTTAGTTCCTAACATACTGCAAAAGAGTTMTAATTTCCCAGTACATTGACTGCCGTGCTAACTTAGCAGTACTATTCATAGAATCAGTAAGGTTGGAAGGGACCTCTGGAGATCATCTAGTCCAACCTCCCTGCTCAGCAGGGTCACCTAGAGCATAGGCGGGCTTTGAATATCTCCAAAGAAGGAGACTCCACAACCTCTCTGGGCAACCTGGTCCAGTGCTCCGTCACTCTCACAGGGAAGAAATTCCCCCTCACGGTCAGGCGGAACTGCCTGTGCTTCAATTTCTGCCCATTGCCTCTTGTCCTGTCACAYGGGACAACTGAAAAGAGTTTGTCCCCATCCCCTTGACACCCTCCCTTCAGGTCCTTGTACACATTGATCAGATCCCCCCTCAGTCTTCTCTTCCCCAGGCTGAAGAGGCCCAGCTCTCGCAGCCGTTCCTCATAGGGCAGGTGCTCCAGCCCTCTGATCATCCTCGTAGCCCTACGCTGGACTCTCTCCAGTAGCTCCATGTCTCTCTTGYMSTGGKGAGCCCAGAACTGGACMCAGTACTCGAGATGAGGCTTCCCCAGGGCTGAGTAGAGGGGCAGGATCACCTCCCTCGACCTGCTGGCRACACTCTTCCTAATGCAGCCCAGGAGACCATTGGCCTTCTTGGCCACAAGGGCACATTGCTGGCTCATGGCTATTAGACCACGCRAGAAAATGTAGCAGCGTGTTATAAGGGCCGCTGCATTTGAATGAGGGGAATTTATATGTATGTATGTATATGTATATATACACACATATATTTACATACACATACATAGGTAAAATTTCAAAAATATGCTTAAATACAAGAAGTCATTTTATAAGTGTACATTACTTTGGGCTTTTTAACTGTAAAATGATTAAATATGCATTTTATCCAATACATAATGCTATATAGGATTGAAATATTATTTTAATAGTAGTATTAATATGACAGCACATAATCAAGACTATAGAATATTATGCATATTATAATTACTGCCTTGTCATCACATATAAGGCCAGGTAGATGCAATGTTAGCACCTCTGCTGTGGTCCTGGGGGAGGGTAGGTTTTGGTTTGGCTTAAATAAACTTTCCTGAAGAGGTGCCTAGCCACGCGCCAGTTATGCCCATATAGAATAGCATATWTCTTAGTATTATGGACATTGTACTTTTATTACATGCTACACAAGTGTTATCATTCAGATTTAGTCCTCTGAAGCTTGAGCACAGAGGCCTCCATTAGAAACGTGCCCGTTTACTCCACTTCTGCGTCCCTCACAGTCCCGCTGCAATAGCGTATAAAGGATTTGCTTTTAATTATCCAATTGCTTACTAAAGCTTGCTTAGTTCTGCAAAGAGAGGGGCTTACTGGCTGCATTAGAGGCAAGTTGACTAAGCTCTCCACTCTCTCTTGGAGTGARCAGAGTCATATTTGGGCACAGGCACTGCAGCCTTGTGCTAATCCTGCAGCTCTGCTAACAGCAGGGCCGTTGGAGAGCTGGATGAGAGTCGGAAATGGCASGAGGTTTCACATATGGTAGGTCCCAGCTGATAGCTCATCTTCTTTCTTTCACACAAAGTGATATTTTCAGGGGCTTCTGAGTCAAATCCAGGCTCTGGGCTTCCGAAACAATATCCATGGCAGCTTTACAAAGTCTGTTTGGTCTGCGAGAACTGAGTTCTGGGTCTTTTGGCTGTCACACTCATTTCAGATGAAAAGTTAGAATTATCTTATTTTCCCTTTTTCAAATTATCTAAATTTAGAGGACTATCTCTTGATCCATCAGATCTTTTCAGAGCTCAACAAATACTCAGTAAATTCCTAGCAAACATATCTATCTATGCCCCAAAGAGGTACACTTGCTGTAGATGCCTTGGCCAGTAGAACTGAAGGCTTTAATTCCTTCCACTCCATCTTGGCGAATGGACATGAACATGAAGTAGACCCATAGACTTTTGAAAAAGAAGAGGAAGAGGCTACRGCTTTATCAGAACTCTCTAAAACTGTAAAACTGAGAACTGGTGCAATTATTATCTTTCCACAGCATTGAATTAATTTTGCCTAATTYGAGGATTCAGAACTTAAGCCAGTAAGAATTTATCTCTGCCTAGAAATGATTCCATGAGAATATATATAAACAACAATAACATGAGTATTCTTAAACATACATGAATATTTGTGGGAAAGAAAATGGAAAAGAAATGGAAAAGAAGTGTGCAATAACTATAGAAAACAGAGGCTAAGATGCACAATTTTAACATTCCAYGCATAAATTACATCCTTATGAGTAACAGCTGATCAGTCTGCAAGTAGAAGGGAATGGAAGAAGAGATTACTGTACTTTTAAYACACACAGCAAACATTTTTCTGGGTAGAAATTCAGGTTCTGGTAAATTACAAATGGAATCACCCTTGTCCTTTGAATTTTCCTTCTAAGGAATGAACAGTGTCAACTCCAGTTAGAGCTTGATCATCAAAAGTATTCAGACACTTTGAGCATAGCAGTGGCTGCCCTGGTTTCTAGTGAGTTCCCCTCACAGAGTTAGCCCCTGAGCATCACCTTCAGGAGCATGGAGTTWGTCACCCCGGGTGAGAAAGCCCTACTAAATAATAATAGACGAAAAGTTACTAAGCAGTGAATTATRTAAATTAGCCAGGAGGAAAATGCAGACAAACAGTAAAGATTGGCCACCTCAGCAGCCAGGAACCTTCCTCCGTCTTTTTTACAGTCAGCAGGTTTTCTTTTCAAGGCAGGTACCTAGCTTTTTTGTTTTTTCCTGTCCATATGCAAACTAGAAAAAAAAATAGCATGCTTTCTGCGTGCTTCTTTATGTCACAATATTCCCTTCGGATGTGAGAGACTGTTCAAGTAATCCAGATTTTGTGGTAAAAATTTGTAATTATAGTTGCATACCAAGAGGTGCCTTAATCAAGCTGGTTATTTTAGCAAGAGGCAAACTGCAGCTTTTCCACTGAGAGTAATGGATTAAATATTAATTTGGCTAAAGATAGAGAGATTCTACTGAACCATTTTGAGGGGTCGGGTGGCTCGCCTGAAAGTCAAATAAGACCACAGGGCTAGAGAAGAAGTTGTGTCCTATCCACAAGGCCAAGTACCATAACCATGAGACCATGATCTCAGCAGGTTACTGCCTTGTGAGCGTAGCTCGATTAGCAGGAAAAGAGATGATTTCCTCAGCAGCAGTATTACATTATTTATTATCATAAAGTAAATATGGTAATTGTAGAAAGCTTCTAATGTGTTGGAGACATGGAATGAGCTGGACTTCTTTTGGCAGTGGAGGATAGACATTTTGGTTCAAACTCTCTCTGCTGTAATGCCACTGTGCCACTGTAGTACTCCGGGTGCCATGGTAAATTTAATATTTCCTAAATACTTCTAAACTATCAATGTCTCATGCTTTATCAGAGTCACTGGCCTGCCAAACTGAGAGCTGTTAAAAATAAATAAAAWAAATAAATAAATAAATAAAAAGATAAGAAGCCTAGTAAATGACTATTCAGCAAGCAAGTTAGGAAATTAGGCATATCATTTGCAAAAGGGAAAAATAAACATTGAATGAAACAGATATAAAAATTACCAAATTGAATGAAATGTCCACATTATCACCAATAACTGCTTGACAATCTGACTTTGGAGCCACAGAAGCTGCACACGGAAACATTCACACTAGAGTCAAGGTCCAGCTCCATTCATTTTACAAGTATCTGGATACTTCTGTTAAAGCAACTGGGGGAAGAATTCACCATTTTGATACCAGTATAAACCTTGTCAGGCGATGTAAGGGGTGTGCACACACATAGAAACTGCTACTGACTGATGGAAGGTTAAAGGATGTAAACGAAGAGTTAAGATGAGTTAGGCCAACTTAGCGTGCGACTTGTCYCCGTTTTTTCCGGGCCGAGTTTGGGTCCGCCAGCCCGGGGCCGCGGTGGATCGGCTTGCTGTTGCTCCGTGATGCCCTCGACGCATTAGTAAAATGCTGCAGTCTCCCGTTCTCGTGCAGAGCACATTAACATTGTAGGCTGGTTATGAAGTATTTAGGATACATGAAAGGTGCTAGGCACGGTCGCTGACCTTGGCRCGAATGGCAATGTGTCTCCCCACGCCCTGGGAGCAAAGGAAAACTCAGCTCACGGTTGGCATAATTAGAAACCACGCATTCTGCTTCAGACACRCTGTACAGAAATTATCGATACGACGGAAACACCTAGGGGATGATTTTTGGCCTCTGGAAGAACATGTTGGCTGGAAAGATGAAAGAATATTATCCYGTCCCCTTACCCTAGCTCGCTGGGTTACGCGAACACGTGCACAGGTGGAGTCGCCTCTCTTTCCAAATGGAGACAGGTGAGAGTAGCAGGGATATAGCTGATCCCAATTATTTCTTTTCTTTTTCACCCAGAACAGACTATTTCTTTTGGGAAGCAGGAAGATGGAAGCAGCAGAAAGCTGCAGGGAACTCGAATATGTTACAGCTTTTATTTTCCTGGATCAAAGAGAATTTCTAAGGGCCTCCTATGACCTTAGACTTCATCTATGGAGGCCTTTACGTTCCAATTTAATACATAGATTTTATCCAAAGCCCACTGCAGCTAATGTAAAACTCTCTCTTTCACTTTGGAACTTAACTCTGGTGCTAAATACAGGCAAAAATTAGGTTAAGTGAAGCTGGCTGCATGCAAAGCTGGTAGCTGCAGAGGACAACAGACCTCTTGGGGATGGGAAGAAAAAAGTCATATTCCCATGGCCTGTTTCATTTGTGCCAGAGAGCTGGAGAGCCAACCTGGCAGCAGCTGCATGGGAGGAGGAGGAGGAGGAAATTGAAGTAAGCAGAAATGGAGCTGCTGTTGGTCTGGGCTGCACGGCCAGCTGTGACGTCTTGGGGACGGCTCTGAAACCCTGTGCGCTCAGACGAGGGTTGAGACTGATTTTTGCCTATGGCTCAGAGAAATTTTGAGCTAGTTTAACTTTGAAAGAGCGTAAAAAGAGTTGCGGAGGAGAGGGGGGGGAAAGTACCTAAAGATGCTGCTTACCATCACATAATAAATGATCAACAGAGAGAGCATGACGAAGAAATAGCCTTTAGGAAGATAATATTCTGGGAAGCTGGCAGAAGGATGAACTGCAAAGTCTTCACCTGGCTAAAAAGGTGATCTGCAAGCTGATACAATACTGCACTGATTTCACAGACTGCTACTTTGTTCTGCAGTTTCCCCTTTCAGGTTTTTTCTGTTCCTATGTAGAATGCTAAAGGGGAAAGATTGTAAAAAAAAAATAAAATAAAATAAAAAATAAAAAAATAAAAATCCTTGTCAGACATGCCTGGTTGCAGCCATGCAATGTCACAGCAGACCTCCCTTTCTGCTTGAAATAAGCCATTAGGCAGAGGAAAAAGAGGCAAGTTTAAACCGTGATTTAGGGAGGCTTTGCTTCAAAAAAGTTCTATTTGAATATACAATTTGAAACAGGGAAAGCCAGAAGTATTCATCTTTTTTTTCTATAAAATAATTGCAAATTTCCGCTGTTAGTGGAAAAAAATGTTACTTAATCCAAATGAGTATTTAGACATGAGCATTTTACTAATGTATTCCAAACAAACATTTGGTGTCAACTCTCTTTTAAAAGAATTGATTTATGTTTTTAATGCTTTTTTCATGCTGTTAGGGATATTTTCTGCTGCTGCKTCTCCTGCTTCTCTGTCATCCAGCCAATATGTTCCGGAGAGTCCGTTSTTGTTTCTTGTCTGCTTTGCTAGCTTCAGGAGCACGTGAAGCATTTGGGATGCACGCTAGAGAGCGCTTCAGGTGTTGCCCCAAATTATTTTGTGCTGACAGATCCCTCCACTGTGATTTCAGCTGCAATCTTTGCTCCCACGTGRTGTGGTTGTTCATGTTGCTGCGGCGTTTGAAACAGCCACGACGTACAGGAAGGAAGTGGTTTGTATTTACTGGAGGGAAGGTGAAGCTSAACCCTGGCATTTTTGTTGTTATTTCTGGAGACTGTAAAATGCATTGACAYCCCTCAAAATCCAGTGTTGTGTACATACATCATAGTATCATTTATTAGCCAATTGTGTGATGTGTTTTTTCATTCTGCATCTGAAGTATTTCTTCTTAAATATTTACTTTCTGGGAAAAACAATTTATGTAAATAACTGCCGAACYCTATACGTTTCCTGGCTTGCTTAATACAAATGAGCATGGAAGTGATTTGTTGATCTGAAAGGCTGAAATCGTTATGCTACATCCCCTCTAATAAAACTTGCTGCGTTTACATCCAATGTCTCCATATCTGCAGCCCAGCACTAATTCCAGCTCCTTCAGTGGTACTACCAGTTGGAAGGGTTCATGGCTGGGATTCATGGGACTGACTGGGAGCTCACTGAATTTATCTCCTTGGTGACCTAGGGCCCAAATGATCTTCTATTATAATGTATATGTTTCTGGAGCATGATTGCATATTGGAGCAGTGAGCAACAGAGAGAGCAGCTCTACCTCCAGCACTAAATTTCCCCAGATGATTTTGCTACGCTCCAGCACATTTTCACTATCACAGGTGAAAGGATGAAGTTGAGGGCTATTGAACACTTTTAATTTCCCCAGTGTATCCTAAGGGCTGAAGCATCTGTTCTAAATAACTTTGTCAATACCTGGGATGGAGTGTATCATATCAACCATTTGTACTAGTAATCCCTAGCGGGATGGTTTGCCACCATCTATGGGGAAAACGGAGTGATAAATGGGTATAGTAGATCAAGTGCTGTTTTTCTGTGAAATTAATTCCTGGTGACCAATTCACTGCACTTTTCAAAACCAGTTCATCAATGGCTCTTTTACATGAACACAGTGCAGGCTATGACCTGATGATATGAGTAAATCAGTGGTTTAGCATTAGACCAGTGTTTAGCAATGGTTGTGTTAATCATGTTTGTTCTTCTCTGATTAGATAACAGCTGGCATACTTTGATAGCTCTGGACAGCACACAGACATGTTAAGAGTAAAAAGTCATTAGCAAATATATTTGTGCTTGTGCTAGTGTTGGCATTTTTATTCTTTTCTTAGAGACTGTTCAGTAGGYTTTGTACGTAAAAGCATCAGCCAGCAGAGGGTTATCTGAAAGACCATTGAATGTTCTTTTTTGCCTTTTTACCTCTATTCTGAAATTTAGGTGTTTTGTTATTTTAACAGGGGATTTGCATCACAAACTATTAACATTTTAATGGCAGCTTGGGATCAAGTATGAAATTATAACCCTTAAATTTTCTAAAGATTATTCTAGACCTTATGAAACTAAATTGTTAGGAGAAGTTCAAATTTTGCTATATGCAGTTTTGATAAAGATCATTATAATTGCATGCACATAATCTAAAATATGCAGATCTATTCTAGTTATTGAAAGAATGGCTACAGAAGTCATTAAGGCATCTAGAACAGTCAGARATTGTCACAGCAATGAACTAAAAGGTTTCAGGAAGGGGATTGAAATATTGCAGTCAAAATCATTGAAATGTGTTGAACATTAGCAGGATAAAATCACAACTCCTGCTTGGATTTCTTGTGAGAATGAYTCATTAAAAATTGAAAGGGAAAAAGTATCAACTATGATGTTTGTTACTCCTGTGATGTCTCCTGCAATCCAGGAATCCACCATATAGCCACCATCTTATACTGATCCTGAGTGGTACAGTGTACTTAATGGACTATAGGAATCTCATGGTATTGCTTTTCCATTTATGTAATTCCATTGGTTCATTTTATTTCCTAAATTTGGTTTGTTTGGAAACACAATTTGACCTTTTCTATCTTCCTGTAGACCCACGGGCACAGAGACAGGTAGAAAAAAAAAAAACTCTTAGTATGAGGCTCAAAAAAAATTATCAACTCATGTGATATCTGATGAGTACTGGGATATAAGAGGGAAAAGGAAAGAAAGAAAGAAAGAAAGAAAGAAAGAAAGAAAGAAAGAAAGAAAGAAAGAAAGAAAGAAAGAAAGGAAGGAAGGAAGAAAGAAAGAAAGAAAGAAAGAAAGAAAGGATCTAGCTTGGCTCTGGTCCAGACACAGTGTATTTAGTCCCATATCTGATGCAAGGGACACTGTCACATGAGCTACTACAAAGACTACATCTTTAGTGATCTTATTCAATGCAAAAGAGGAACTACTTGTGTCTGAGAGGGCTTTTAATTGACCGATTTATTTATTTGTTTACTCAGACCGAGTATTGAGCAAGCAGTCAGCTTCCATCAGTAGTCAGCCCCGAAGGGTGTTATCTCTACCTATCTGTTAAACTGTGAAGGTCATGCCTTCCTTTGCCTYAAAGGTCAAAAGATGTCCTCTATGCTACCACTAATTCCTGAAAACCCCMAAAAGACCTCTATTGAAATCTCTTTTGAAGAATATATTGAAGAATATTCCTTTATCAAGGTATCCATATCCTTTGTAAGTATTTAAGCCTCAAAGGCAATAAGACTTCTGCCTGTTACACTTGCCAGTATTTCATTTCACTGTCTTCCATAAGCTCATATCCCTGTTGGTATCAATTTGTGSTCAATATTCTCACATCTGATTTACCTACCTTTTGAATTTTTCCTTGTTTTGTACAGTCAAGTACTCCCAGGAATTGTGATCATGATGAAATTGTGASCAAAAAAATCCAACCTTCTGTATTTTCTTAAATATAAACTTTCTTGATGGCTTTCAGAGTAAATATATGAGAGAAGTGCTTCTCATTCTACTTAGAGATAAGCATGTTTTTAAGTAACTGATGAATCCAGGTGCTGCTAAGGAAGAAGCTCATGAGATCAGAGGTTCAGCATGAGCTGGAAAGCTGCCTTCTGAATCTTTAAGAATGTGAGAGATCTGCATTTTCTGCAAAGGTGAGCGAAGTCAGACAAGGAAACTTGGAAAGTTACCTTTTTAAGTTACACATCCAGAAAATTGCCTAAATCTTGCCTAATATTTCTATTACATTGTTAAATGAWGAAAAATTGAAACCCTTCTGGCTTCCCTCCTTACTATATTCTCATGATGTWCATGCAAATATTTTGAGCTAAAGGCTTTTTCCTGGATATTTCATTTCTAATACAACAGGTTTACTTTGGTAGAAAAATAGTGGAAGCAAAGCAAAAAGAGTTGCTTTCAAGAAAGCTATACGGCCAAAAAAAAATCATAAATGCTTTTACAAGATGGAAAATAAATATTTAAAGAACAAAAAGCTAAAACTCCTACAGCAACATAAACACATGTTTTGTATCTCATGACACATATGCTTTAAGAGAAGAATACACTATTGTTATGCCCATTGCATCACTGATGGGAGACAACGACTCAGGAAAAATGAGGCTTAAGAAAGATCAAACTGTCTGCAACACAACTCAGAATTTATTTCTGCTTTCCTTACTGTTTTCTAATATCTTTAGCATAAGGTCACTTTCTTTGTTTTATTCTAAAAGATATTACACATAGAGAAACTACCTGCCAGTCCCTTATATGAAATCTGACTCAGAGTTGTGCACACTATCAACTGCTCTCTCAAAAAAAGATCTATTSCTAATAGTTTTTATCACATCAAAGAGGGCCTTCAACTCCTCAGATCATATGGACTGAAAGAATCTTCATAAACCRTTTACTCTGTATTATAAGTGCTACCTTTTTGCAGTGTTTGGCAAGCTATAGAGCCCTATATCAAACTGAACATTTATCTAAAATCAGCTCCTGAGAAGCAGAAAAGTCCAGTAAAACATTCCTTCATTATTAAAATGCAAGCACCAGCTGGTCTGGAAAACAAATGTTAGGAAAATGATGATTACATTCATCATACTCTGGCTTGCATTTATGTAAATGATTGTGAACCCAGATTTACTCTATATAACTCATCCAGAGCAGACACTAGTGGTCTCTGCAGCCACAGCAGGATGGTGTGTAAAATGTTTACCACTATGATAGCAGTCATTTCTTTTTGTGTGAAGCAGCCACCTGTCTATACTGTGCTTGGGAGCTTTTTCTCTCTCTTTAAGATAAAGATGCCCTTTATCTTGTCTAAAATGTGATGGCATGTAATTTGTTATTCTGTTAGTTACCCCAGGAGGCAGTGAATTTTTGACGTTTCAAATATATCTGAAACCAATCAAGCAGGAATGGGATTTTTGCAGTTAGCTGGTGGCACTTCTGCATCGCATGTTTGTACTGGGGTTTACTTCCAAACTGCTGGTCCTACCCAAATGATTTTACAGTAATTACCTACACCTCTTCATGTGCATTTCCTATATTCAGCTTGTTATGAAACTGTATTAATTGCAACTTAATTATCAATTTATCTGATTTATATACACTCTGTGTTTTACTTCCCCTTCCTCATCRGCTTCCAAATAAATCCAACATTATGGACTATGCTCTTTCGTCAGGGCATGTGTTCTGATGTTCAGCACAAAATAGTTATTTATGCAACATCATTATGGCACTGGATGTGTCATTTGGCTCTCTGCTGCAAAGTTATTAATGACATTTAAAAATGGAGAAATGTAAAAGAATTCACAACCGGAACAACAAAAACTGAAAGCAGTGGAAGCTGTTCATCTGGTGGAGAAGAGACATAAAGGAAAAGTCATAAAAAAGAAATAGTTGTGATGTGATAGGGAAGCCTGGGAAAGGAGAGGAGAGAATGTGATTGGGGATCGACCAAATAAGATTCTGTGAGAATCGTATCCAAGGAGGGATTAAACATGACGATCCTCGAGTGCATTTCCTTTTGGGRAAAATGAAGTGTTCTCCTGTAATTCCAGCTAGCTTCAGCTTCAAAAGTCTGCTCGGTGGGAAATTTCAACAGTTCTTTAACCTGCCTAACCAGAACCAGAAAATGCAGAAGTGCTACACATCCTCTGAAACATATCCAAATTTGACTAAAGCAGACTGAAATGAAGGGCTCAGAGATCAATCTGTGGCATAACCTGTGCTACTGAGTCAAACCAAAGCRCTTTCACTGCTTTACCAGAAAGCACCTTATCATCATAGAAACTGTATAGTACAGTCTCACCTGAACAAAATGCTTTAGGAATATTTTATTTCAGATTAAAATGATATTCTCACAAAACTSTTAGCCATTGTTGACTATTCAAGTAGAAAATTTCCTTCTCGAGGGACTTTATTCTATAATGATTGCTGGCAAGGTGCAGAGGTAACCTTTTGTCAAGGAAATTACAGCATACGTAACACCAGTGACAAAGAAATTACCTTCACAGTCACGCACACAACAGCTTCAGCAAGGCTGCATGCTTCAGGATGTCGATAATAAGTCCTGAAGCGTCACAAAATAAGCAGACTGAATGTAGTGTGGGTCACCAGTGATGAAAAGTTATTGCCACCAGATAGTTGTTTGATTGCCTGGGTGGCAATCAAAGTTGGTGGGATCGATGGGAGTTGTAGCGGGCAGTGCTGAAATATGCTGCCGTTGCTTGGCCCTGTTTCCCGAGACAAGAGATAAAGACTCTCGGGGGCAGATGGAGAGGGCTGGAGGGGGTGAGTGGTGTATGGCGGCGGGACCTTGAAGCAAAGCAGCTTATCAGAAAGAGGTGGAAAAACAACAGGCACTTTGAACAGCTCCCAAGTCATTGCAAGAACTGCTCAGGTTCTTGGGCGTGTGACTGCGGAAAGTGCTACAAGCAGAGGTATGTTGTTAAGACTGACGCGCTAGAGGAGACGAAGGCAACCCAGGTTGTGTCCTGATCTAGGAATGATCCCGCCTGAGTCCTTTTTTCTGCATGTAAAGSGCAGAGCCTGCTCTGTTACTTCTGCGTGAAACCAAAACCAAACAACGCAGGGTAACTCGTGATGTCGAGATACAGCGAGATAAGTCACAGCGGCATCTGCCACCAAATCTCTGAGAGGAAGAAGGGAACTAAKACGTATGTCTGGGCACGTGGCTGAGAAGTAGAATGCAATAAATAACTATAAATGTGACACATCTTTTCAGTTATGGGAGGACAGCCTTAAAAGCTGTTATTGATAGCATTTCCAAAGATTATTATATTACACCCAGGTGCTTTTCTATGTGAAGTGTTCTTTGCATACGTACAATTCAGTAAAACATCCTTAAATCAATAGTGGTTTCAAATCTCTCTGAAATATTTTCACTGCTCTCATTCCAAAGCTTTCCTTGGAATACAGATTTATTACATTATACCACGGACAATTAAACATAAGATGGTATACTTGTCCCCTCATCTATTCATATTATCTGACTGGAAATAATGTTTTCTTAGCTAATTGCATGCGGAAGGTAAGCATCAACTGTTAATCTTACAAGCTTTCTGTCTTTTGTTTTTACATGTGACTGTTCTGATCTTTTATTTAGGTGACTGATTTCTTTCGTTGTATTTCTAATTTGTAATAAGCTGTTTGCAAACATCAGATCTAGAGGCCTTCAATCTGTATTCACATCAATGCAAAGTAAATGCAAAATTCTGCCAGAGCAGAATGTAATACTAGGAGTAAATGATTACCCAAGATCCAGGATAATAAAGAATCAAGCTTTTGAATTGCAACCTTTAAAGCTTGCATAGTTGACTCAAATACCAGGAAATAAATAATAAAAAAAAAATAAAAATAATTCTCTAGAAGCAGTAAAATTCAGCTGACAATCACATTTAAAAGACCATTAGGCACTTTTATCACTGGCTGGCACTGGCTTTGGCTTTGTACGAGGATGTAAAGAAGACTGAGCAGAAGCAAGCCGTCAGTGCCTTTCCCATAGTCACCTGCAGTGGACAAATTCACTTGTAATTGTCACTGTAGCTCCCAAACATGTCCCTACATATACATACATGAATGGAAGGCAAATGAGGACCGAGTATCTGGAAGCTGGGTGATAGGGAGTGAAAAAGAGAGGCAGAGATTTATGCTCATACTAGGCTAATCTGGGAGCTAAGACCCAAATCCAAATACCACTCAGTAAGACTGATGACATTGCACACACTCTGAAAAGCTTGGAAGATTTAAAGTAGTCAGATGGAAGAAAGTTTTTTCAGGAAACAAGACTCCATTCTAATGCACTCCAACCTAGATTACTGACAGATTGCATCACGGATGGGATTTTGGTTTTCTAGAGAGAGCTGTGGGTAGATCATCCTGGAATTGGGTCATCCTGAGTTTGTGAGTCTTAGGTGGGCCTGCCGGGTGGACTATCCCTTGAATATCAGGACATCAGGGGCTGCCTGGATCAGTAATGACAAGGCACCAAATTGTAACAGGACTTTCCAGCTTCCTCCCACTGTACTGGAAGCCCCAGGTTCAGAGTCTGTAACCGGACAGCTAAACCCAGGGTTTTAAGGCAGCTACTCCTTGAATTTGTTATTTTCATAAATTTCAGTAATGAGAACAAGTAACTGAACTGAACCAATGACCTGAACAAGTAACAATAAAAAGAAAGACTATCTGGCCAGGTTTCTGTAATRGTAGTTGCTCAAAATTTCCATGTTTCAAAAACATTCATTCTCTGACTTCAGCTAAAATTACATTTAAAAAAATCCTAAAAAGGACTTGAAAACCTCATCATCCAACTCTAATTTAAGAAGTTATGAAAGGAGAGGGTACGTTAAGCCATAGCCTCTTTTGTTCAGTGTGGTGCTGCTTGCTTTCCGCCGTTTCCCTTATTAGCCCAACATGCTGCTCATCATGCTCCGAGTTGGACTCRTGGTGATTGCAGCTGCTCCCTCTTTCCCGAAAAACAGGCTGAACCTTGAAGGCGCCGAAGCAGGAACGTGACTGTCTCTGCCCGCTCGGTGTAGTAGAGCTTTGATCACTCTTCCTCCACCGTGCACCCACGCTGTGGCCACACGCTGAACAATCTTTGGGGAACTTTGTGGAGAYTCTCAGTTTGCAACTGCTGAATTTGAGATGAGGCTTTTTTGTGTTTCATGCCAAGCAGCATGTGCGACACCAGGAGTTGCAAATATTGGAGGAGGGGGTGTAGCTGTCAGCTTACCTGGCCAGTACGTCTGTGCCTGCGAGTGTCAAGGCAGAGTTTTGCATTCTGACAACGCAAGATTAACCTTGTTAAAGACTAATCAAAAAAAAAAATGAAGATTCTGGTACCTTCCCTACTTGCATTTTGATAAATTCAAATTTTTTAATGCTAGATCACTCTGCAATCTGTCAATAGGCCTTTTTGTAATTTCTCAAAATGCTTTTTACTGCAATTTTGGATGTACTTCTAGTTTCAGAATACTGTTTCCTTCATTCAGGTCTATTTTTTTGTTTCAACTTTAATAGTTGCAAATCTATGAAATGCTGCACTTTTTAGATTTTTTAGGAAAAAAAAATAGAAAAAAAAATCCTTGGAATTTCTGAAGTCATTTTCAGGTATGTTTAGCAAAACTGTCGACTGAGTTGTCCATCGCATGCCGTGAAGACCAGCAGGAACTCCTAAGCATTCTGTGTCTTGTCTCCTTGCACAGCAAGAATTTTTCTATATATAAAAAGTAGTAATTTTCATCAGACAAGAACACAAAAAGAGAACCCTGTCCTCTCCTCTTGACAGCAGGAATTTAGAAAAATAGAATGGAGCACAGAATGCACTGAATGTAACAGACAGTTAGTATTGACCTTTGTTTTATTAAAATAAAAAGTATTGCACTTTCAATAGGAGGCAACCTATGATTTTTATGCATGTGTAGAAGAAATGTGTAAGAAGAGATTCCAAATAGGAACGCTATCCAGAAAATTCCGAGACTGCAAATACTTTCACAGTTGAGAAATAAACGATTAAAAATTGACACGTTGTTGTTCAGAGATTAATACTGACTACATATTTGTTTTAAGGGAAAAGAATATAATCCTTAGTCTAATCTTTAAACAACAGTTCAGAAACATTGATAGATTATAATCCTCAAGAACAATGGGAAATTTAGAAGTCTAAACTATAGATGTGTCTAGTGATCAGCTATAGCTGTGCAATGTTTGCAGGGCTTAGGGTTTATCTTTTGTTGCTCTGTATAGTCTATTATTTAATGTCACATCCACTCCTTTTCCCAGCAGTAAGCTCCTATAAATAGAGATAAATCAATTTAAAAGTGTATTTGCAAGTATAATAGTGCTGCAAAAAAAGAGTACTTTGCAACATCRAGACTGCATGTGCCCCTATGAGAATGGATCCAAAAGTGTACATCTTCCCTACACACTGTCCAAAAAATACAAAGTCATATTTGCTATTCCAKCCACCTGTGCTCAGTACTCTGCCAGAGATGGAAAGGGAGAAAGAGCAAAGATAGCATCAGTATGGTTCTGCACTTCTCTAAGACRTTCACCTCTGCTGTCCTGATCCCAAGCAGTGTGAAGACTGCTCTCATCTCTGTTTTTAGAGGTTATTTGGGGCCGTTCTAGTAGTCACTCATCAAYGAGGTGTGGGTATGTTTAGGCTGAGAGATGAGTATTTTGAGAATAACCYTAACTAGCTAAGTCTGACTATTTATTTATTTATTTTAATTCATGAAGCAGATGCTATTTGGAGTCCCAGTCTCTTTCTGCTTCTAAATATGCCATGTATGTGGCACAATAAGCAGCACCTTATTTTCCCTCAGTTTTTCCATCCTGAATGTCTATAGTTTTTAGAAGTGATTCTCTCTCTTCGTTAAATAGCAAGAAAGCCTGGGTTCATTAAGCAGCTAATTTAGCAATCTCAGTTAAGGGCTTTACAGGCAAGTGGGATGAATTTGGGCTTCAGTTCTCACAGAAATGGGAACAAGTGGCTCAAATAGCCCTCCAGCCCACAGATAAGATGAGATACTGCACATTTTAGGACTACAGGGGACGATACTGGGAAAAGCTTTACTACTCCCAAACCATTTTACCTAAGAGTGACATAAAATCCTTCTCATGCCACCGGATTTGTACCAGCAGCCAAATGGTGAAAATCTCCCATATTAATGTATCATACTGCCCTCTACCTACACTTTTTATATTATCATGTTGCATTTATTGGTGCAGTGTAACCTAATACATAAGAGGTGAGTGTCTAAGGCAACACACAGTCATAAAACGTTATTCTGTGCTCACTGCTCTGAACTGTTCTTAAGCAAAGAATAAATTGCTCAAAGAGAAAATGTCCTTGTGGAGTTCAAAGGTCATTTATGTTTTTGCTTCTCCAGCATTAAACAGTTTTAAATGGCCTGAAAAGCTCAGCTGGAAGACAGCTCATGTACATGTACGTTTGCTGGTGATTTATGAAAGAAACATGAGGGAGAATAACTTTGTTTCATTATCGTATATCCTCCTTAAGAGAGAGCTCTCAATGACTTTATAGCAGTTATTAACTGTGATTAATTATAGCTATTGAGAAGATCAATCTACCAGTTAAAATAACATTTGTTTTCCATCCCTTAATATTTCCTTGTGAAGATGATATCAGAGCAATGCCCTGTAGGTGTATTCTCCAGTCCCTTTAAGCAAAAGACTGTGAAGACCCACTTCACAACTCTGATGAATTTTATTCCCTTAATCCTTAAAAAAAAAAAAAAAAAAAAAAGAAGAAGAAGAAGAAGAAGAAAAGAAAAAAAAAAGAAAGGATGAAAGGTAACCGTATCTTCCAATTTTCCTTGAAATTTGCATATTTATCCTAAATAGAATTAAATCTGACAATTTGTAACTGTTTTCTTCAAGCATTACTCATTCCTTTGAAAACAAACACAAACAAATWAAAACTAAAGACAAGCAAACAACARCCTAAGAAGGACAATTAGATTAATTTCACTGTGAGTTGTAAAGACAGAGCCTTCAGGGGAAACCTGTGTAAGCACCCACAGACCTGCAGATCAGTTATTGCTTGAAGTCCCTGGCAATAAGGTAATTCCAGCTACATCTGTAACGTCAGTATTAAAGTTTGTCACGAAGGATTTCTATCACTGCCCTGTGACAAAGCCAAGTAACTCTTTTAGCCAAGAGGAAACATGAAGAGAAAAAAACAATTCTGCAACAATTTCTTCTTGCATATAAAATGTTAACGTATTCTCTGGAGAACTGATCCTTGTTTAGGTCATTCACTTGGGCATCTCATCTTCTCATCCATCCTCTGCATTTTACTCCCAGCTTTCTTGGTTTAATTTTTAATTCTGCTTATTTCTGGAGATTCTTTCACAACACGTCCCATTTTTATGTGCTGCAGTTTGGGTAGGAAATCTGAGCGCACAACTCAGGACTGATACCCACAAGTCAACAAGGAGAAGATGATCCTGCCCTTCTCCTGAGACGGCGCAACTGGGCGTTGYTGTAACGATGGATAGCCCAGAATAAGCAAAAATGGGGACCACAAGGCCAGGTAAATGGATATGTGCTTCAATCACCTGTGTTGCAAAGTTTTTCCTCTGGCGTGAAAGTCTTCTTTGAAAGCGAAGAATTTGCTAGACTTTAATCCGCCTTATCCAAATCTCAGACCTGTTATCAGCTTGCAGGTTAAATACACCATAATTGCAGATCGTTTGGCATCAATCTAACCAGCAGGCAGACTGTGAACTGTTCAGGTGAGAGACAGCAGGCAGGGAATAGACTTGGAAAGGATTTCCACAGCCCTAAACATCGCAGGGTTCGTAATTTTGTCATCTGGCATTTGAAAGTTTGAAAAAGTCTGGCAGAGTCTTCACTTAGGGTTCAAGAGGAAAGGTTGAGTTCTATCAGGTAGGTAAAAGTAGAGATGTTTTTTCTCCCCTCCCAAGAGGAGCATACGTCATTTTTAATGAATAAATTGTTTCAACTTAGTTCTTCAAAATATAAACAAATGCAAACACACATAGSGTTACTTTTTGGTCTCAGAAGAAGAATATTTGTAAATCAGGGATGTTCTAGAAAATCTTGAGCCAAAGTGAAACTAGTTAACTTTTCCACATGAAAAAACCCATGCATCCTTGCTTCTACTAGATTTTTAAACTGCAGGACATGATCTAGGAAAGCACTGAGTGATGGACTAAGCTTTAATGAGACTTTAAATTCTTTTCTGGGTGGAGGTCAGAAGAACTCAGAGCTTGAATTCCGGTTCCAGGCACTTGTCTGCTTCTGCTGTTTCTTATTAGCTGATTCTTTGTGATAATCCTGTCAGTGATGTATTTTGGTTCGCCTCTGCTAAATCTTTTAATTCTCAAAGAACAAGGATTTAAAGGAAATTTATGTGGAATACAGCTAGAGCACTGCTAGAATACTGCTAGAGCAGTAATTTGAAGGATTAGGCCTCATTCATTTAGCCACATTTCTCTCTATTAAATATTTTCGTCACTACCRTTTCTTATCTTTCCTTTCCTTTGAAGAGTAATATTCTGGAAGGACAGTGCAGAAAACAGAATGCTTTTTAGCCAAATTTCTATTCTTACTGGTGTAGCTGAAAAATTTTCTCTTGTAATTCACAAAAAAAAAAAAATAAACAGTATGTGGGATCTTAATGCTTTTTATTCATCTGTGTTTCCCAAATGACTTATCTGTGTTTTGACATCAAACAATTCAGCTTTTTTTCCTCTTAAAAGCCACAACTTCAAATGCTTTAATCTCTATCAAACCATGACAGTTTGTGCTTTTGATGAACCATTCTTCCAAATGACAGTCCTAGAACCCTGAGACCACACTTTTCTCATAATTAAATTTGTCAGAAAATCCYCGCAAAACTTGAGTTAACAAGRGAACTCACTGAGGATTGAAAAAGAYTGTAAAAATAATCTGTGCTTTCCTGAACACTAATAATTGCACGAACAAAATGTCAGAGGAACACAACTATGAGTGACAAGAGCAGATATCTGGGTCCAAGATAGAAAGTAACTCTCAGTGTTCATGTCAGACATGGAGACAATGGAGAATCTCCAGATCTTCACCTTGCTGCAGTCACTTCCTTGAAAGTAGGTTGACAGCATTTGTATTAAGACAATTTGGTGGGAATTCTGGTGACTCTGGGCTTGCACAAGGGTATTGAAGATATCAACAAGGTCTGAATAAYAGATTAAGGCATTCAAAGAAGTATGCAGACACCCAGAATCTTCACAGACCTGGGTCCAGAGTACACACATCAGAAATAAATGACAGCTACCAGCTTCGTGAAAACTAACCTGAATTTCTTAAATTTGACATTCACTTTTAAAACCGTTGATACTGCCCTTTTTGTGGCTTCTCTATAGCTCAACAAGGAGAACGGTGATAGATACAAACCTCAGGTGAGTATCAAGAGGGGGAATGATTCTTTAAGGAAAATAAGCCACACGCCAAATGCACTTACCACTAAACAACAGGCGAAGAAGGCTGGCATTGATGGCATTAAAACATTAATCAAAACAATGTATGAATGTATGTTACAGAATGAAAACTTTTATGACAGAGGAGTATGAAAGTTGATTTAAGGGATTTTAATGAAACTTTCCTGGGAATAATTTGTTAATTTGTAGTGATATGATGAATAGATTTTCTTTTTTTTTTCTTTTTTTTTCTTTTTGCTATTAGACAAAAACAGCATTATGATTCTTTTTAATAGGTTTTTCAAAACATCTGTTACAATGCCAAAACAAGTACTTAATCTTAAATGACACAGTACTTTTCATTTGGAAAGTAGTCTGCAAAATGAATACTAATCTCTTGGTAAAGAATATACCACCTTTACTGTATTTATTACAGACATATTGACATTGATCTCATCAGTTATTTGGGAGCTTGGTTGTTGTGTGAAGTCATTAAAGCATATTCCTTTGGATTATTACAACATGGTGAAGTAAACAACCACTCATAAAGCAATCTTTATCTATTGGCAGATTAATGGATACAGAAAGCCATGAATAGTCTTTTATTTATTTGTATATTTTAATTGAGACATTTATTCTATGATTCAGAAATATTTTTTTTAAAAAAAAGCTTTAATTCAGTACATTACAGAAGACTTAAAAATTTTCTGAAAACACAATGCTATCAGTTATTTATTGGATGATTATGTGTGTTATGAAGAAACGTTGCAATAAATATAAAGACGCGTAAACTTGCTCCACAGGGAGCTTATGGAGGTCCAGCAGGACTCACTAGCTTATGCTCAGCCCACATTGTGGCTTATATTAAAAACAATCTGCAGATCATGATGGAAAAACACCTGATCTGAGTACAAGGGGATAGAGTTAATCTGCAAGTAAYGCTAATTTACGCCCAATTTTTTTCCCCCCATTATTCAAGAAATCGCCATTTAGTACCATCTCACTTATCCAGTTATTATCCTGAACTGCCCTTCAGTTGTCTTGAAACCCTTATTCCCTCCAATCCCTTCTCTGACCTCCTGGATCACAGCCCATGCTGCTTTCTAGTCTTCATCAAATATTAATACAATGTCTTAAGATATTGTGTGTCTCTCTTATCAGACTATCTTGTCCACCTTGATGGCTGGGAGATATTAAGTTGCATCTCCTACTTGGATGCCGTGGGAACAGGAGCATTTACTGCAAATGAGTGAGACTCGGAGGTAATCCTTACATTTGGCTTTTCTATCAGTGCATTTTCATTGAACTTTCTTTGAGCARTGCGGTTCTGCTAAGTTTAGTACTATTTTTTCTGCTGTATAGCAAAACTCAATAGCTTTAGGTGCACTCAAAGACAAACCTTCTCTCCCCTCTTCGTTTCATTTGCCTGAGCTCATATAGGCTGAGGACCGTTGTGTCAGATGACAGGTAAGCATGCCACGTCCCCCCCTCCTTCTSTTTGGTCTTTCTAAGAGCTTTACAGTAACCATATGTCCAAAKGAGAGCTTTTAGCTGTTTTTAAGTAGTTTGACTGTGAGATATTTTGAGTCAGTAAAGATTATCCTATATCTTCCGTATCTGAAATTTCCAGTTGTTGTGGTATCCAGTGACTGAAAAAGATCAAGACCCTTTAGTTTCCCAGATCTGGGAAGATCCAGCGCATTCAACCCWCAGCACCCACAGAAGCATCCAGCGGTGTGTAATTCCATTCTCTACATTTCTCTTTCCCCAGGCAATAGTGTATAAAGTTACAAACAAACCTGGAAACAATAATATAAAACATTCCTTTGATTTTTCCTTTATCAGACCTACATCAAACCATCTCTTTCAAATTTCAAGACCAATTCCTTTCCATCCCATTCCGTAGCATCAGGATCCACCAGAACTGTGATTTGCACTTTAAAGCGTCTAACCTTTCCTGACACACAGGCCTATGCACTATTCAGTCCTTAAAGCAGAATCTTTATATATTTAGCAGGATTGCATTTATTTATGTTTTCATTAACTTGTGGATGAGAAGTGTACTTTCAAGAAGTTTAGTTCAAACAGAGAATTTTAAATAGATTCTGATCAGTGATTGAGAGGGACTTTTCCATGTCATTCAGTTCATTGAGACAGAATCAAGAAAATGACTCTTCCTATTTGTCAGTAGATGTTATTAAGGGAAATAACAAGGACTACTAAAGACTACTTTCAGTGATGTACACTGTCACAATTTTTATACACTACATTATTATTACATTAAAGTTTATTTTTGAGAATCAGATCTTTTGTCAGATTAGGAAAAAGTGAGATCAATAACCTTCTACATCACTTCTACATCACAAAATACATCAGTGTATTTTCCTCAGAGAAAGGAATAGAAACATTATGGACAGTTGAAAACGGTAGACCTAGAAACACTCTTGTCATCTCATGTGCCAGAAAAGTAGAGGGAGAGTAGGAGAGAGAAGAGAAAAACAGCAGATATTTCAACACAACGGGGTTCCATGTGGAGTGGCATTTTAAGGAAAGATGTAGAAGCCAGAAGAGTATTAGTTTTTTGTTTTATGTTTTTTGTTTTGTTTTGTTTTGTTTTTTGTAACTGTGATTTTACTAAACAATCATCTTGTGTCACTAGGTCATTCTGCGGGAATTGGTTATCCTGCTAATTTTCTAATCTATAGATAATGTTTGAAGACTGTGTATTAATTTTCTACTGTTTTGAAAACAGAAATTTCTAGCAGACTGAGAGGYTGGCATAGTATGCTGTGTCTACTATTTTAAGGGTATCCATGACCAGCTGACCCGCGATAATGTAGAGCTCTGCCTGCAGAAGAGGGCTAGGCAACCTATGAAGAGAGGGGTTATGGATGGTATGTAACATCCACACTTGCAAACCATAGCAAACTTGATATACRATTCTCAAGAGCTCACTAAAAGAAGAATATTTATCCTGAAGTTGCCAGAATGTCTTGGACAGGCAGGAAGACTGTCTATGTACGTATACCCACCTCTGAGCAACCCCACTGACATGCAGTAGTAGTGGTGAGATGAGGCAGCTTCCGTGAGGAATGGASTTTAGAGCAGTAAGATTTTACATGTGACAGTGTCAAAGGAGAAGATATCTTTGCAAGATATCCATGCCTGAAATTCCACCTACTCTTTGTCACAGAGATTCAAATTTCTTATCTGGTGAAAAGAATTGAGCATTTTTAAGGGTAAGGACATGTGGCCACTTTGATCCTAGAACCTCTTTTCAGGGACTCATGGGCATAGACATACCTACAAAATAAATCCATAGTCTGGGAGTCAGTGTTTTGGAGATGATCATTTTACTATTGTCTTTTAGGACTTTTTTTTTTTTTTTTGGGGGGGGGGGAGGAGGGTGATACTGCATTCTCCCATTTAAAGTCCTGGCATAGAAATATGTATCAAATGTGTACATAAAATTTTTTCAATGCTGCCCTTCTTCTCCTTTTATTTTATATCACGGTGAAAGATCAAATGCRTAAATACTCCTGGAAACATCTCCCGCCCAAGAAAGACAGAAATTGATATTTGAAACTAATCTTAAAGGAAAGGGGAAAATAAGAAAGGGTACAAGGATTTTTTCATATATATGTCTGTAAATATATATATATATACATATATCTATATATGTACATATTGCACAGACTATTTTTGCTTTGTGCAAAACAACTTATGATTATAGAAATATATATATGCATGTATGAAATATATACATATATATATATATGCATGTATATAGAAAGACRTCCTGAACTGTGCTGCATGCATCTTAGTTATTACAAAGTGATTGGTACATTATATTTATTAAAAATCAATATGTCTTTTATAGAAACATCCCCTAGACAYTGTTGGCTTAATATTCTATGTTTAAAGAAGGAGACTCACCCATTCAGCCAAAATGCAATYTGTTAACTTGAACTGTTGGACTCAATAAGTCATACAGAACAGTAACAGATGTGGTGGCAGTTTCTTTAAAAGAAAGGAAAAAAAAAAGCCTATTTTGGAGATTTAAGATAAAGAGAAGGTTAGAAAATGGTGGGCTTAGCACACACAGGTTTGTTGTGGTTATTTCATTTCTAAGCATTTAGATTCACTGTAGTTTGAGATAAAATAACCAGAGAAATTACCCAAAACAGATTTATTCCTGAGCCTGGCACAAACTAGACTACTGGTGAAAAGAAAAGGAAAYAGGAAATGAAAACAGAATCCTGACAAAATTTGTGGGGTTTTCTTCCTTTTTGCTCACACCTGGTTTTAAAAGCCCGTTTAGAGAAGCACCTCTGCTCTTCTGCGCTTGCTTTGCTTGCTCAGGTGAGAATCGACTGAGCTCAGGCAGCGGCAAAGGGTGGTTAGGAGCCCCCAAGGGGAGCTTGTCCTGCGTGGGCTGTGCAGCCAGGTGTGCCGAGAGACCTGGTGCAGAGAGGCTGCGGCTTTSCCGGTGCGAGCAGAGCACCCCGGACAGCTCCTAGACCCCCCGTGCACCGACACCGGAGATATGGGGCTTATTTGAACAAATACGAGCACAGAAAGCGATGGTGTTTTCAGACCTTAGGTATTTGTACAACTGGTCCAGTTCCAAACTAGCTCTTGACTAAATAAAGACTAAATAACTAGAAGACTAAATAATACTAAATATTTAATAAGACTAAATAACTTTCTATTTTGTGTCAGTGTGTTTAACACACTATCATACACTGGCCAGCAGCRGACACGTGAAGACAAGTATAAGCAAGTACGCAGAGATGCATTCCCAAAACACTCCACCTTCCAGKAATTTGTGATTCAAAGACTACCTGAGACAGATTACTTGCCTCACCATCAACAACCTTTGATGGATTTTTCTTCGATGATTTTTTCCTGTACTTTTTTGAATTTATGTAAACATTCAGCCTCCACAACACGTTGTGCAAGGAATTTCTCAGCTTACTTGTATTTTAACAGGTTAGGCACAGCATTAAGCTAATACTGCTAGGCATACAGGCTATCAGCTTGAAGCACAGCCAGACAAGGTCCTAGGTTTCAATCATACTGCCAGCACCTTACAGTAAGAATTTCATGCTCTTAAAATGTCCTAGCCTGGTAGCTCAAGTATCCAGTGTTAATTCTGGGAACAGCTATTGGGCAAACAGCTCGGTTAGTAGTTCTCCTGCCCCGGTCTACCCTTGGCCTTCAGTTTATGTTATYTGTAAGGAAATATTATCTAGCACAACAGAAGTCTGACTTGCATGTGGGGCTCTTGCACACTGCCACAAATTGAGTAAACAAGCGGCGCTCCCAGGATGTCGTTTTCTTATTGGAAATTGTTTTGCATGAAATGATAGCCCAGATATTCCTAGGCGGATTTGGATTTAGAGGAGCAGTTGGAAGAAGATATATTTTATATATGATTTCCAGTTCTCAACAGCAGTGGGTTTCCCYAGTATTGTGTACTCACAGAGTACTCTAAACTCTAAATTTGCTGGTAGAGCCCTGGGCACCGTGTCACAGTGTAACCTAAGAAGTTTAGAAAAGCAGATAATTGTAGCAATCTTTCTAATCTTTGCTCAACTATTTTCCTCCTATGTGCCTTGTGTTTGAGTTCTTTTATATCACCAATCTCAAATAATATTCCACAGAATACATTTGCATTGTGTTTTAAGTATTTTGTGAACATAATGATTTYTATTTCTACCTCGTAACTAGAGAAAAAGGTTCTATTTGATTAGTCTCAAGCTGAGTGGCATTAATTTGGGGGAGTATAGAAATATGTGAAGGGTTAAGAAATTTCTGTGTTTTCCTCTGCATTAATGAAATTCAGATAAACTTCAGACAGGTGAACTACTCAAAATGGGAATTCCTTTGTAAAGAAATAAAAAGATAAGAGGATTACAAAATTAATTTAGCTTTTTACAAATAAAAGTTAARTAAAGGCTTGCTGCTTTCTTTTATAAAGATCCAGCCACAATCTGTCAATATCAAGAAGCATAAATTACAGTTGCAATCAGATTAAGATCTTTTGCACTACCAAGATATTGCGAATGGCTGTCATGATGATTACAGCTAAGAAATGAAGGAACAGCACTGTGGYGTTCATAAAAGAGAAGGATGCAATAGCAGAATACTCAGTATTATGCCCTCCTTAAAATTGTCCCAAAGCTCTTCAGGACCGGTGAGCTGAACCAGCGGCTGCTATATGTCAGGCACAATCTGCTGTGGTCAGAGAAATGACAGTCGATGAGGTCAGTTGAATATAGGTCCCCTTCATCTAAGTCTAGACAAGGTAGAGGAGGTAGAGAACTGAGCTTTATATTGGCTCTACAAAATTGATACCCCAAAATTTTGGACAGGTAGTTGGGACAGATATCCCACTGAAGGAGAAAGAAAAAAAAAGAGAGAGAGAAATATCACTTTCTTTGTGATAATAACTTTGCAGAGCCTTGAAGGATTTTTTTTCTGAGGCCCATTGAAAGCAGATGACCTGATGTAATGAAAATAAGTCTCATTTAGTTGTTGTAAGTGGCTAGGCATACATGCAAGCTTACCGCTATGTGTAGTTTGCATTTAATATATACAAAAAGTATGCACATATGCTGACAGGACTCATCAATTTRCACAGACTTTTGCAAGTGTGTTCACAACATCATTATGACTATTTCTATTTGTATTGATGTTGTAAACATGGGGGGAATACCATCTTAGAGGTTTCCAGTGCCAAAAATTGAGACTTGTTTAATTCTCTGCCCTGACTGGAAGTTTCTGCTGCTGTGAAATAAGAATATAAAGCCAGGAAAAAGTTATCTACTACATTTGCCCAATAAAAAAAATAAACATTTGAGTCCATGAGTAACTGACAAAGGAAAATATCAACAAAATCTCTCCTCCAAACTACTGACTGCTAATCAAATGGCCAGCAAACCCAACTTCTGTGCWGTGGGGCTCTTTCTGGTATGCTAAGCAACCTCACTAAATTCCCTACATATTGTTAAATTCAAACCATCTGAATTATTGAACATGACAGACATCTTAAAAAGAGCTGCACATTCCTAGGGGCTGTGCAATCCAGATGAGATTAGAGTAAGGGCCGGACTCTTCTGGTGCCTCTTCAGTGCTGCCAACAGGCTTCCATCAGCACAGCTGACCTTTTATGTAAAAAACGCTTTTACAGCAGTATTAAGGAGCCAGGCCATTGCACGCTGAAGTTAAAAATGTTCACTCTGTAAGACCTGACCACAGACATTTGTATTTGTACATATATACATATATATATATATATATATACCATATTTAAGCATTAAACTAGTTTCAGACATTAAAAAAAACATGTTACAATTAGTCACGATTGTCGTCTACCAAGACATTTCATTTTTAGTAACAAAGCAGAAAATTTCTTAAGGCTGCAGCATCCTTCAAAGTCTAAATCAAATAAAAAAGGTGTTTCTAGATGATGCTTTCAAATACATAGGAAACATACCACCTGTGTACAGATTTAAATGTGTTAGGGCACCCACATTTTACTAAGTGACCATGAGTCTATCATTAGGTGATAGATACTGTATTTAGATTCCTCAGCTGAGATTAGAGACCTAACACAAAATCCACCAAATAAATGTTTAGCAAGAGAAACCTTTTCACKCATCCCTAGCTTGGGAAATTTGCCACCAAGATAAACAAGGCAAACAGAACCACACAGGAGATCTCTCTCAGATCAGGTTTAGAGTCACAGCCTGGTGATGGTGATCCCAGATCCATAATAGGCTGGAAGCTAGTTGCGTCTCGAACAAAAAGAAGAAAGGCCTCCAATCCTCCTGTAGACCTGGAGTTACAGTTGAAGAACAGGTTTAGYRCACTCCAGGATGAGGAGAACCCGGAYCTGGCCTCAAGGAAGCAACTGGGCTGTCTGAGCCTGTGCCTTGCGTGACCACTYGGAAGAGGCGACGAGTGGTTGCAGTGGGYGATTCCATGCTGAGGGGGACAGAGGTGCCTATCTGCCRACCTGACCCCTCCTCTAGAGAGRTTTGCTGCCTGCCAGGGTCAAGGATACGAGCTGTGTCTGAAAGACTATCAAGGCTTGTCTGYTCATCAGACTACTCCTCTCTGCTGCTCTTTCACGTGGGTGCTAACGATACAGAGAGCAAACTASAGACAATCAAAGAAGACTCCAAGGCCTTGGGCATGGTGGTCAAGGCTCTG
The DNA here is from genome assembly GCF_003343005.1 of Rhea americana. Lineage (NCBI taxonomy): Eukaryota > Metazoa > Chordata > Aves > Rheiformes > Rheidae > Rhea > Rhea americana. Next base: position 3,536,401 of record NW_028186546.1, read on the forward strand.
GGAGYCCAGSTGGTCTTTTAATCGGTCCTGMCGATTAGGGGGAGGCATGGGAGGAGGAGTAGGAAGATTTTCCAAATCAGCTGGCTACACCACTTGTGTTGGCAATAGGATTTTGGATTCCATGACCATGGAACATTGTTTGAAGATCAACAGCTGATGGGGAGAGATGGGATTCACCTCACCAAGCGGGGCACATTTGCCTTTGCAAACAGGTTGGCCAGCCTAGTAGAGAGGGATTTAAACTTGGTGAGGGGGGTGTCATAAAGACAGGGTAGACAACAAAACACAAGTTGGGTTGGGGGACCTCCAACAGGTGTATGCAGCTGGGGATGGTGTTTGGGAAACCTGCAGGTATGACCACCTCTCTGAAATGCATGTATACCAACGCAYGCAGCACGGGGAACAAACAGGAGGAGCTGGAGATCTGTGTGCGGTCACAGGGCCATGATCTCGTTGCAATCAYGGAGACATGGTGGGATAGCTCTCATGACTGGAATGCTGCCATGGATGGCTATGTGCTTTTTAGGAGAGACAGGCCAGGGAGGTGAGGTGGTGGAGTTGGTCTTTATGTGAGAGAGCAACTGGAATGCATCGAGCTCTGCCAGGGGGTGGAGGAGGAGGAAGCAGTTGAGARCTTATGGGTGAAGATCAAAGGGCAGGCTAACATGGGGGACACTGTTGTGGGTGTCTACTGCAGGCCACCTGACCAGGAAGAGAAAGTTCATGAGGTCTTCTATARACAGCTGGAGGTAGCCTCACGATCACAGGCCCTGGTTCTCATGGGGGACTTCAGCCACSCTGACATCTGCTGGAGGGACAACACAGCAAGGCACAAAYAGTCCAGGAGGCTCCTGCAATGCATTGATGACAACTTCTTGTCACAAATGGTGGAGGAGCCTACGAGGAAGGGTGTCCTGCTGGACCTTGTCCTTACCAACAGAGAGGGACTGGTTAGATGTGAAGGTTGGGGGCAGCCTTGGCTGCAGTGACCATGAGATGGTGGAGTTCAGGATCCTGCAGGAAAGAASTAAGGCAACAAGCAGGATTGCAACCCTGGACTTCAGGAGAGCAGACTTTGGGCTCTTCAGAGACCTATTTGAAGAATCCCATGGGTTAAGGCCCTAGAAGGAAGAGGGGTCCAGGAGAGCTGGCTAGTATTCAAACATCAYTTCCTCCAMGCTCAAGAGCGGTGCATCYCTATGAGTAAGAAGTGCAGCAAAAGGGGCAGGAGACCTGCAYRGGTGAGCAAGGGGCTCTTGGCCAAATTCATACAGAAGAAGAAAGTACACAGACTGTGGAAGAGGGGGCAGGCTGCTTGGGAGGRTTATAGGAATGCAGTCAGAGTATGTAGAGATGYRGCGAGGAAGGCTAAGGCCCAGCTGGAAYTGAGTCTGGGATGGGGGCCCAGACTCTGCAAGGGATGTCAAGGACAGTAGGAAGGGCTTCTCCAAATACATCAGCAGCAAGAGGAGGACTAGGGTCTGCTACTGAATGGGGCGGGGGCCCTGGTGACAAGGGATACAGAGAAGGCAGAATTGCTGAATGCCGCCTTTGCTTCAGTCTTCACTGCTAAGGGCAGCCCCAGGAATCCTGCAGCCTGGACGTGAGGGAGAAAGTCCAGAGAAGGGAAGATTTTCCTTTGGTTGAGGAGGATAGGATTAGAGACCTTCTGGGCAGGCTAGACAGCCACAAATCCATGGGCCCAGGTGGGATGCACCCACGGGTACCAAGGGAGCTGACAGATGTTGTTGCCAAGCCACTCTCCATCACTCTTAAAAAGTCCTGGAGAACTGGAGAGGTGCCTGAGGACTGGAAGAAAGCCAATGTCACTCCAGTCTTCAAGAAGGGCAAGAAGGAGGACCCAGGCAACTCTAGGCTGGTCAGCCTCACCTCCATCCCTGGAGAGGTGATRGAACAGCTCATTCTGGATGTCATCTCCMGAYATATGGAGGAAAAGAAGGTGATCAGGAGTAGCCAGCATGGATTCACCAAGGGGAAATCCTGCTTAACCAATCTGATAGCCTTCTAGGATAGAATGACTGTCTGGGTAGATGGGGGGAGAGCAGTGGACGTTGTGTACCTYGACTTCAGCAAGGCTTTTGACACTGGCTCCCATAACATCCTCCTAGATAAGCTCAGGAAGAGTGGATTAGACAAGTGGACAGTGAGGTGGATTGAGAACTGGCTGAAAGGCAGAGCTCAGAGGGTCGTCATCAGTGGCGTGGAGTCTAGTTGGAGGCCTGTGGCTAGTGGCATCCCCCAGGGCTCAGTACTGGGTCCCATCCTGTTCAACTTCTTCATCAGTGACCTGGATGAGGGGACGGAGTGCCTCCTCAGCAGGTTTGCTGATGATCCCAAGCTGGGAGGAGTGGTTGACACACCTGAGGGCTGTGCTGCCATTCAGAGAGACCTGGACAGGCTGGAGATCTGGAGGCTGGTATCTACAGGCTCCAGTGCGTCCCAGTGGAACAGAGGATTATATTGAAGGATTAAAATGCTGAGGAACCAAAACACAAAGGCAAAGATCARCGTGAGGAGCAGGGCAAGAAGATACTCATAAGCCAGGAGCAGGGAGTCAACAGCAGCTGGAAGGAAAATGATCACTGATCAGTTAAGATCACTGCTGGAATTACTATGGTACAATTRCAGTGGTGGAGCACCAAAACAGGTTTCCAGTCAACAATTGCATGAGTGGTTAAAACTTGTTTCCAGCAATATATAAATTATGTAAAAGTGATTATTTTAAACAAAAATACATATTGCCTAGTGTTACCATTTTTCAGCGTTACTAAGTCTGAAATATATTGGCTATGCTAGTCTCATAGAGCTCTTTGAATGGCTGCTTTGTAACTTTAAAGGAATAAAATGTATTCAATCAACCAGACAGTTTTCACTAAAATAGTACGTGGGGAAACAAAATGCCCAGCAYTAATTCTTTTGATCCTGAAACTGATAAGAGCTGGAGAAGAAATGTATGCTGAGGTGGGTTAATTAAAGATGAGGAAACATATGACTTGTAGATATGCCAATGTTTCATATTTCTAGTCCTTAATACGAAGCAGTGAGTAGCATTGACATAATGTCCAACTTCATACCRTATGTGAATACATAGTTTCATGAGATCAAGGGCTATGTACATAAAGAGATAAAGCTGAATTATTTGTGTAAAAAGGTTACTGATCRGGATTCCTAAACCTGAATTAGTTTAGAGAAACTTAGCTTATCCACCTACAGAATTTTCAAAAGCTGAAAYTTCTTGAAAGCCCCTGGGATAGAGAGCAGAAAATCACTGCTCAGGTCAAGTAGTTGTTATTACTGGTATCTCCAGAGATGCAGGGAAGTGAAATGTTTTGATTCATAGACCSTGATGAAATGCAACACAATTTAGGTGATACAATCTTCAGTGAAAAAGCTGTAAATTGTCTCCTACTGACTGGCTTATACTTCCGTTTCACTAAGGAAGAAATCTAGAACAACTATGCTTCTGATATAGGCACTTAATTTAAATGTGTGTGTTTTGATGAGAAAAATTTGAGCTTTCTTTCCTAGAGTAACAAACGACAARGCTGAACAGGAAACTGGAATGGGATGGACTAATTCCCATGGTACAAATGTGGCTAAAACTCTTGTTTTATTTTTTGAACTTTTTTTTTTTTCAGAGCACAGTACTGTTGCAAGCATGAACTTCCAATGGGACATAAAATCAAGACACTTGTAGTTATCAAAAAATCTATGATAATCCCAAACAATAATAATTTCTGCTTTTTATCTATCATGATTAATTATACACTAAACATATTGTCAACWAAGTATAGTATTTCTACTTGATGCATGCTCCTAACTATTGTTCAGCATTGCTACGCATTTTTAAAGAGCAGCTGAATTCTGCACCAGGATGATCTTTGAAGAAAAACAGAATTAAAATTTTTGGTGAACTTTAGTAACATTGATATGCAACTTACCTAATCAATGAATATTTTCTGTAGTATAATGTTTGCAAACTTGCATTAGTTATGTGACTATAGAACAGTTTAGTATGAGTAATTAAGAGGAATACCATATTCACTAATATTGAAACAGCAATAGGTTAGACAGAAAAATATTTGCTCTATCCCAAACTATCAAGAACACTGGATCGCAGTGATTAGGGTCTTTGGTTAAAAWAAATAAATAAATAAAATAAAAAAATTGCAACAATTTCCATTTCCTTAGTTTTTTATTTTGTCCCACAGTTGYGTTCCACAAAAAGCTGAATGTTGTRTTGAAACACTGCTTAGGRTGCAGGTAGATGCATCTTCATGACTATCTCTAACTACGTTCTCTCCTTTCTATTATCAGAAGCAAAGCAAAACTGATGCCATTTCTCTCTTACATTTACCTRTTTTATATTTTTACAAGAAAGGAGCAGTATAAGGGCTCTGTCTGTGTAGCGTATGCTCTTTTCTTTTGTTGTTTATGGTAAAAATCCTCAGGCTAGTTGTTCAGAAGATAATTACGCTGTGCCAGGTAGAGGTAGTAGGGGTTAATTGTTGTGAAATGTCAACTGCATTTGAGATAGTTCTAGGAAGAATTTATCATTTTCCTCTGTCAAGGCCTGATTGTCTTTTTTTTTCCTTGGTATGGAATGCCAGAGCTGCTAAACCCAATGCAAAACGAAGAGGTGTGTGATTTTACAGTTAAAAAGTAACACATTTTCAGCAGCTGTAAATTAATATAGGGTCACAGACTGGTATAGTGATATATTAGTTAAAGTCTCAGAGAGATCCAAAACTCTTCTTGATGAAATGAAAAGATACAGAAATAAAAATAGTTAATATTCTTAAAGAAAAAGAAATATAAATAGAAGAAYGCAAAGATGCAAACTAGAGACAKGAAACAACACAAATTTTCCARATGTACACATTATTGTATACAAAATTTACAGCAAGAATGAAAAATCTGAAAAAATATAGTTTAAGGTGTTAATGAAATGGTGTAGTCTGGATTCTATTCCACGCTTCTAATTTTGCATGTATGCGTGTGTTACAAAGAATTAAAGAAACTTTCTGTTTTTACACTACACTACAAGTCATTATTATTAAGATAATAWTTATTTTTCATCACTGAAAGTTTACTGTTATTCTGTTGGGTCCAAATCTCTTTAGCAAATCAAAATATCGCCTGTTTCTTACAATAAAAGAATTTTGCATTTGTACCAAAGTTATCCTACCTCCTGCAATGACTCTTTCCAAGTTTGTCCYTTGTTTCGCTGGTTCCATCTGCTTTTTATTCTTAGATTAGCTTTACCAACAACACTTAAGAGCTTGGGACAGCTTCTGTGGGCAACCTGCCCTGCTGCGTGACTATCTACACGGTGACAGTTTTCTTTATGTTCAACCTGAATCTCTCCTGTTTCAGCTGATGCCCAGTGTCCCTTATCCTCCCACCACACATCTCTGTATGACAGCAGCACAATTTACACCACAATCTGTAAATTTACAAATATTACTCTTATATGGAAAAAAAAAAAAMMMACCAYGTTCTGCTGTTCACAATAATGACAGTAATTAGTCTCAGCTTAGCCTCAGTGGCATTAAATAACCCTCGCTTATATTTCATGATCCTGCTTTCCTCCAGACTGATTAATCCCTGCCAAATCAAGGATAGTTTTGAGTATATGTCTACACCCCAAAGGAAAACAACAWCGAGTCTAATTTTAACAGATCCTTATGTGCTTTACGTGCTATGGGTTGGCCCATAGCAAAGCCAACCACAATTRGGAACGTGATTTGGCAGTACAATGTACCTCCTTTACACAAACTGATTTTTTCAAAGGACTACATATTCCTAAAGAACTAAACACCATAGTGTGCTCCTTCATAAAGTCATCTGTCTTGACCAGGACTGTTTTATTTTTAGGGCTTCAGGTATGCATCTTCTAATCTCTTGTGTCAAAATATCCCTTATTCACAAACAAATAGCATTAGGACCAATGCTGCAAAATCCGTTGTGTCTCCATTATATCAAAGCCAGTATTAACCTCACTCAACTCCCCTCCTACTCYTGTACCCCATCCCACATCCCCTACTTTATACTACTTCTGTAATACATATTCTTTTCCTCCTTGTATATCTGAGAAGAAAGAAAAACAAGGTGATCCTAACTTCTACCAAAATTGCAGATAKCTGATGGGAACTCTTTAAGAAACGTTGGGGGTAGCTCTGATCGCTCATCCTCCCACTCTTATCTCTGTAAAATATTAGCAGCAAAGATTACCCTACATTTGCACCTTGAAAGTACAAGAATTACATGAGAAACTTGCCCACTGATCCAGCGATCTGAATCTTTCACGTTCAGAGGCAGTGTAATTGGGTCGGCTGCTGTGCTTGGCCGTTTCCAGTTATCGCCTCAGAATTTATTGGCTTGTCTCCTGTTAGGCACCGTGAGAGTTAGGTGGGGAATTCTGTCAGCAAATCACTTTAAGAAAACTCTCACAGTAGGTAGTGTTACTTATGTTTTAATAAGTAATATACAATTAATTAATTATAGCTAATAGAATACCTTGGCCTTTTGCCAGTCCAGAGCAGCAGCTGAAGCAGCAGGCAGATGGGATGCTCCACAGACCTTAAAATGGCAGTGGACCTATGCCCCTGATAAATAAAGTCCATGAAGTTATTCTTCACCTCCAAAGGTTTGATGGATTCTGCTTCCTGCTCCTAGTGGTGATAAAAAGTCTTGTGGTTTAAGAAGGAAAACGAAAAGAAGAAAAAAGTTGTGGCAAGGCAGTTTCAGGGAGTTTGTAGCAAGACACCCAATAGAGAACTGGATGTGACACAAGTAATGGACCTCTGGTTCTGGGTACATCCATGTGAACACAGCTGTGGGGCATGTCCCTCAGCTGACCTTCCAYGATAAATTTTGGCAATGATAGCTGTGGAACAGGAGCAACACAGAGCGCAGCACAAGTCAGAAACCTGAATATAATCCAAGGATGGAACGTGGGTTTTATAACCTGAGCTGCGCAGTGCTCTAKCTAAAATATTTTTGAGGATTTCAGCCAGCTAATTTAAAGCTAGCCTGGGGATCCTGCAAACCCCAGTCACACACACGAACACGGGATGCCCAGACTTTTTGYAGAAACCACCTGTTCTGTCTTACTTCTGCTACTGATGGTATGATTGGAGGAGAAATCCATTCTGCACATRCAGAGCATACTGTGACCTTCACCGAGAAGAAAAGTTGTGAGGGAAGCAGGGTGTGAAATTGGAGTTACCTGCTGTAATTTTGTAAAATTAAAATGAAATGAGCAGACAATGTTCCTAGCCAGCTCCTTGCAGATCAAAGATGGGCTGCTCTGTGCCAGCAGCTAACAGGCACGTTGGTAATGAAACAGCCTCACAAGCTGACATCGCTTCCCCTGTGAAACTCCATCCTGCTGCAAAGCTGTTGYCCATGATAAAAAAAGTATCAGAGGGTCATACTCTTCTACGTGAGGAAAGTTTGTTTCACAGGCAGATGCAAAACTTATTATGGGGGTAGCTTCCTCTAGTATCCATTTCCTGACGRACGTCCTTTTTGACATGCCACCTGAGTTGATGTGTTGAAAACAGTACTACTTTTCAGGGTTTTTTTTATATTTTTGAGATATACTGCACTCTTGACTACTCAGTGAGCTCTCTTTTAACTGCTCATTTTTAACCTCRCTGAGTCTGTTGACTCCTACTAGCCCACTTCTTGCTAGCATCCTGACACTCAGAGCTTGTGGGGCCTGCAGAGATGTGAAAGCACCTGGAAGGGTAATGCCCTGTGCTTGTCAAAATGCTACTGTGAAGCCTGCTTAAATAGTGTGCATAAAGTACTTTATTCTCACTTAAATCCTAAATAGACTAAAAATCCCCAGAGAAGTTACAGAACTGGCTACCCAAATTTCAATGATATTGCCTTGGTGAATTTAATTAAACTGTATCTTAATATGCAAGAAGGTGGCAAGCAGGACCAGGATGGTTTATTGAATTTGCTATCATTCTTTGTCCTCTTTGACCTTCTGTAATCTGATTTTGGCCCTATGTGCTGCTGTGAGGAATATTCATAAGTGTTGAACAGTATCAATTGGATATAAATTGTGCTATAATGTCTGAAGTTAAAYGCCTATGTGGTATTAAATTTTTGTGTAGCTAACAGGGTAAATTTATCTCTGTTGGCTGATTTTCCCATTATCCTGCAATCAGTGATTTCCAAGTTACTACACTAAGATGTTTTCCTAAATTAGATATCATATAGGCCTTAATTTTTTCCTCTGTTTTACCTAAACATATGCTCATGTTTTTCTTCTGTATAGCTGTAGTCACAAATGTTACTTCAAAATATCATATAGGCATAATATACAATTAACACGGAAATGGCAGCAAAACCCAYGCTAGGTAATATTTTTTTTCTTTTTCTGAGAATAAACAATAAGCTCTCATTCCCCAGATTTCTGTTGGTGCAAAACCAAAACAGATCAGATATGGCTGAGAATTGTTAGTGGTTTACAAACTGGTATCTGTATAGCTATGACTCAGTTGCTAGAAAAGTTTGCTGGGAGTCTGTCCTGCAGAAACACATATAGTCCTAGAGCTTATCTTTCTTAGCTCAATATATTTAGGAAGGCATCCACAGGACAAGGAAGACATTTAACTCCATTTAGTTCCAATGATAAGCACTGAAGTCATCAAAGTCATCAAACTTAGCTCTGTCRTGCCTCAGATTTAATAATAATGTTTCTTTGGAGTTTGGTGATTTGTTTCTGAATATGCCTGAAAAGTATTTCATTTTTGTGTTGTCTGCACTCCCAACTTGCCATTCCTCCATCTATCTCCCCTACAGAGCCTGATCCAGGAGATACCCTTGGAGTGTGCCTCACAGAAAGGACCAAAACCAGGCTTTGGACTGGTGCAGCTGCAGCAGCTACGTAAGTAAAGTATTGCTGATGGYTCAAGAGATACAGATCAGATTCCTTCGTCACCTGACATCCCAGATGAGGGCTGCAACCAGTTGGATATGAAAAAATATACAGTGAGAGCAATTGTAGTCGCTTGTCGCATGAGCACTGATGCTTTCTGTGCAATTACAACTCGCGTCTCTCCTCACTGGCACATCTCACATCTCTGCTCATCCAGGGATGTGTCCTAACCACTAGATAGAGTCATGATTCTTTTTTGCTTTCTCTGTGGCCTGATGAATCTTTAATTCTTTCATTAAAGCTGTAGTGACTTCAGCAAGGATACTTGTCACAGCTTCCCACTCCTATGTCTAAATTTATTGCCACTAATTTATTGCTAGTAGCTTTCTACTGCTTTTAGTCTGCTYCATTAAGAAGTTCTGCTGACACGATTGTGTTGCCTGTTCATGCATCAGTCTGTCCTCAGCTAATCACTTCTGACCGTGTTCACCAATTTCACCAAGTTGGAAAGGAGGATAGAAGTCTTGGAGATAACTGAGTACTGACAAGTATTATGAAGATGGACAGATGGATAGAGAGAACCGGATTAACTGCATTGGTCCAAGGAGGAGGAGGAGGAGGCAGAACTCAAGTGTTTGACATTTCTGCTTAGCAGGAGTGTGATGGCCTCACATTGCAACTAGGCTTGAGCTATCCATCTGCTGATGTTTGTGCAGTGATGCGAGACTCGGTGGTGAGGAGAAGATGGAGACAGAATTTCAGAATTTCATCACCAGAAAGAGGCTTCCTTTTCTCGATACTCGCAAATAAACTTTTCTTTTCCTTCAGGACTACATACCACAGGAAGTTAGATGAGGAGCTTTTGACTCTTGCTTGTCTGCTGCGTCTGTCCTCATCTTGTACTGTTTATAAAATCATGTCAATTTAATGTTTTAACACCATTAATCAGAACTGTGACTGAATAACTGTTATTATCACTGGGATAACTGTGTCTGAATAACTGTTATTGTCACTGAGACCTGTTAATAGGAAAGAAACAACTTAGCTTGATTCTCAATACTTTCTTACTCCTTGGAAAAGATGTAAAAAGTATTAGAAAGCATATGGAGGAACTGATATACATGCATATGCATGTATAGAAGAAAGTTCYCTAAGCAATATTTTAAAGAAAATAATAAAACACCTAAGGTTCACACATGATGCCATGTAGTTTTATTAAATTACACTTCTAAAACATTTGGCAATTTTGCAAAGCATCARTGTTTGAAACAGTATCACCATTTTTGTGAGCATGGCCTCTCATTTTTGGGATGGACAGTTCCTCTACTGAAGAACAAATAAAATCATTTAAATTAAAGAATGATTAAAAATTAGATATCAGTGTAATCATGAATCTTTTAGCTTATCATCACTTTGAACATGACTATGAAATAGATATTTAAGGACAAAAGGATATTTTTACRCAAAAGCTTATTTGGATAATGAACTAATGCTATTTATGAATAAAGTTTACTAAGGCCAATGTAGAAAGTTCATCTATTAGGATAAAATGTTAAAAACTGTTAATTTGGGGATTTCATGTGGAATCATGAAGAAGATATGCATAAAAATATAAAAGTTCACAGAGCTAGCTTTACATTCCTGTATTGCAAATGAACGACATTTAAAAACAAGCAAGAAAGAATATAACGACTGACTTAGGGAGATATTTGAATCCTTTAGTGTATGCCACTGTATATAAGCATGTGTTTGACTTGGTGCTTTGATTGTAATTCTTATTGGGAAGCTTGGCCCTTATCCTAAGCTTTAATATTTGAAGAGAGAGGGAGGATGAGAGGACAGGTAGGTGGGCAGGAAGGAAGGATGGAATAAGGAAAGGAGGAAAGGAAGTTGAAAGGGAAGGAAAAAATAAATAACAAGCATTACTCTGAAAAGGTCTCAGTTCTGCATCAGTTTTCTTGATGAAAGYGGAAATTCATAAGCCATCAGAGAGAAATTGCAGTGCAGTTAGCAAGACTTTCTGAAACAAAACTTTATTGCTTGGCCAGCTTTCTGGTAGGAATAAAAATTCTTGATAAGCATGTCTGTACAACTAATAGACATTATGGCCTAGGAGAAAATGTTTCTTCACATTACTTTAGGCTCTGAGACACTATTTTGTGCTTCAGCTTATTTTCCTTCTCTTTATCTGAATTGGTTGCTTAGCCTAGTCTTCAAAACTCTTCGTACAACACCCAAGCCAGAGAGGTTCCCATCTTATTGCAAGCTTCCCTAGCATTTCTGTGACAGGAAATGTTTCAGCTAGTAGGAGTTAACCTGTAGAAGTAATTAGTTTTCTTAGGATCATTTTGCCTTTTCTTTCCAAATCTTCCATYGGAAACTGAAATAAAAATTTTATATTGGGTAAAATATTAAACTTCCTTCACTTAACCTGTGTTGAGGAATCTCACTTGGATTTTTTTTTCCCCTTGGCAGCTTTCTCATTTGTGGCCAGTACTTACCATCCTAGGATAACTTTTCAGGATGGAAGAAGTGCTCAGACACTTTACCTGGGGACGGAGGTTTGATTACCACTATGTAAATTTTGGTAACCCTTTCTCAAATTTCTTGAAATATACAGCAGTTTAATATTCTCCTCTTTTTGTCTGTATCTCACCTAAGAAGCTGGAATTTACTATCTCATTTTCTCCCTTGYCAGTGGTCACCCCACTAGGTTCTTCATTTCAGTTTAATATCCGTTACTCCTCTGGCTATGCTCTTTGGTGAATTTTGCTCAGTTTCGTTTATCAATTTCCATARTTATCTTGCCTTTCTGATGTTTGAATTGTTCTAAATATGTCTGCACTCTGCTCCAAAAATAGTTTAATTTAATCATTAATCAAATTTGGCGTGAGAGGGCAAATCAGTTATTTAAAACGTGAGTTTATTTATAACTCTTTGGTTCAGTCACCTGAGAAGACAGAAAAATCTCACTCTGACCCTTCCTTAGTATTTATATCACGTGAYGTGGTGCTGCATGTTAATGCTGTTACTCCAATAGGTAGGTAGTATAATTGATCTGGTATTAAAATGTGATAACTTAGACTCTGAAAGCAAGCTACTCCATTGCCCCAGTTCATAAATCACTTTCAGTGAATATAAAAAGCTGTTTGAAGTACTCTTTGATTGAAAAAAGATCAAATATAGCTGAGGAAGATCAGAATTCTTGAAGAACAAGTTGCTCAATTTCTTATATTTATTGACTTTCATCAATTATAGGATCCACACTTACTACAATCCAATGGCATTATGTGGAAAATAAATAATACCCCATTATGAAAATATTTCATCTCAGCTGAAGTCTTCATTTTGAATCTAAAAGAAAGTGATAGTTCTTGACATTTGTTACAACCTTTGTCTTTTCCATTTCCATAATAATGATGTCCAGAGTGAGCTCTAATCGCCGCAGATGATTTCRTCTATATTATCTAAACTCAGAGAATTAAACAGAAAATGAAACAGAAGTCCCTGAAGGCATCAGAAAGTAATCTTATGGTGAAGTTGTTCCTAAGACAAGGCAGGTTTAACACAATATATTCCAAAATTTCCAGCTGTTGAAGGATAATTTACTTCCTAAACAGACCAGATGCTTTACTGTTATGTATAATACAGGAWGGACTGTGATACTTCCTTATGCTGGCCTGACTAGTTGGTCAATATATAGATCCACATTCTCTCTTAATGGAATAACATATTATTCAGTATGAGGATATTGTTTTAATATTCCAATATCTATTGATAGACACCAAACGAGAGGGGCCAATACACTTCAATGAATGAATGAGCTCTTAACTCCATTTTGAAAAGAAAAAAAAATCAGTCTATGCARTCAAATCAGATATATCAATACCAAAATAGTGCTTCTTAGACTGACTCTTCTGTGAAAAGAAAGAGGAGAAAAGAAGTAAAGAGAGCAGTTCTGTTAGCCTACTGGTAGAGAAATATATATTTTTTTTTCTATTCTGGAAATCAGGATTCAAATCTTATTATCATCCCAAATAATTCCAATATATTTCCTTCTCCTTTTTTTTAACTGAATTTTCTAGGATTTTCTTCCAGCAGTTGGGGATGACATTCAACCAGGAGGGGATTTAATCTCTTTGCTTGCCTTCTCAAAGAGACATGTAGGCAGGTATGTAAAGGAAAAAGCAAGGAAAGGGTATTTTTCTCTCCCTGTGGAAAGGGAATTCTATTCACCAACATCAGAAGAAAACATAGCATAATAAAAAAGTTTGTTGGTAAAGAAATAGACCAGTGAAGATCTAGGCTCTCAATAGGTTTTGAAAGAAAATATTTCAAAGATTTTGGACTCCTGAAGTGGAAAATGGTGGTAAGTTGGGAGAAGAACTGTCTATATAATGAGAAATAAGAGTGGAAACTGAAAACAGCAAAATCAAAGCTACACCACTTCTATTTTTTTTTATGCAGTTGAAAAAAGTCTAATGCATTGAACATATAAAATTAATAACTGAAAGCATACTGCATTCAACTGGTTTTATTTTATAGAAAAGAGATCTTAGAGCCTTCTGTTGAAGTAATGAGGGCAGCTGCTGAACAGCCGTGGGCGGCTGCCGTTGAAGCAGCACCTCCTGCTTGGCCTCCTGGCTCTCTTCACAGATGTAATACCAGTGTGTGAACCAGCTGTGGTCTATACCYGGCATTAAGGAAAAATAAAGAATCCCTCTACTTAAGACTATTAAAAAAGCAAAGATGTCAGGAATAAGAGAGAAATAGTAATAACTGATCAAAAACAGAGAAAAATGAATTGTTGCCAAAGAGATCTGTGCAAGACTTGTGTTGTACGAGATATTCATAAGCAATCCACGAAAGGGAACATGTAATGAAGTCACAGAATTTGCAGATGACAAGGAAAGATTCAGGACATTCCAGACTGAAGTGAATTATGAAAAGTTGAGGAGGATTTTTATGACGCTGAATGACAAGGAGATACAATAGCAGATGGGATGCAATGCTTATTAAATGCAAAGTAGTGCACAAGGGAAAAAAATTCTAACTGTACGTAAATAGAAACAACCTCTAAGTTAGCTTTTGCTGCTCAGGAGAGTGATCTAAGCKTCACTGTTCATGTTTTTTTTCAGAATTTCAGCTCAACCCTCAACAGCTGTTATAAAGGCAAGTAGAACATTAAGAATTATTAAAAAGCAGTAGAGAATAAAACACATAGAACATTAAGCCAATGTAAAAAAAAAAAATCTTTAGAGTGTCTGAATCTTAGTGACTGCGTAAGCTCCTTTTCTCCATCTGGAAAAGGAGATGGTAGAATAAAAAAAAAAAGGAGAGAGAGAGAGAGAGTTAAGAGCAGTGACACGGAGAAGCTTCTGTATCAAGAGACACAAAATAGTTTAGGACTTTGAAGATGAGGAAAGGGGAGGAGAGAGTRTGACAGAGGCATGCAGAATCATGAGCTGCAAGGAGAAGTAGAATAAGGCATGCTTGGGAGAAAGCTCGCTCATTCTTCATTCTGAAAGGCAAAAATAAGCAGGCCCAAAACTAACAAAATGAAGCACTTTTTCGTTCAGTTTATGATTAAACTGTGGAATTCAGTGCTAAAGGATTTTTAGAAGGTTAGCTGCATAAATGGGCCCGAGAGCAGACACATTTGTGGAAGAAAGCTCCCTCAGCAGCTATTAAACACCCCGCCATAAACGCGTAACCCGCAGCACAGATTTCCGCAGACGAGGAGAAGGYGGGAAGGTGTGGGGGAAGCGCCGCTCCGAACGCAAATCTGTTTTTTTAGCAGGCGTATCGTGCATTAACCCAGGATTATGAGCATAATGGCACAGCCATTTATAAACCATTTTGCTCTTTCACCACTCATAAACCTGACTAATGTGGTGATATCCTCAAATCTACAAAATATTGCCTTTAAAGTAACTGCCCCCTGGACCTTCTGTTTGTTTGTTTGTTCCTTTACATATTTAAGGTGTGTGAATACAGCTTTTAATCAGCGTAAGGACACAACAGATGCTTTTCAAACCCATTAAACTCTATGCACCAAATTCTGCTTCTCAACATGGTGCCAATGGCCTGGAACTAAAAGTAAACCATTTTGCAGAAAGTTATTTCTTTTCTATTTCAACTGACTGATTTGATGTGCTAAGCAATGAAAAGCTCTCCTGGCAAAAGGTATGCTCTGATTTCATTATCTGCACCCCCCTAATTTAGCAATCCAAATATATACCTATAATTCATATTTTATGTACATCCAAAAAACCATAAAAATGATGGTACTAAGTGTTTCTGCTTTCCATGGCCCAGSTTTCTTGACTGTTTGCACAGACGTTAAGCCTGTATCTCAGAAGTTCCCCATGTATTCTGCAACATAAAAATGCAGTGAGTACCTGTAAATTGTGATTTAATACCCTCTTACTCGCCTTCTCACCAGTTTAAACATGTCCAGCTCTTGAATCCCTTCCTCRTAAGAGTTCTTCTGTTCATGGGAAAAATTTTGATAAGCAGCCAGATGCTCGCAATGTTGTCTCAGCAAACTTTCTATTAGTCTTTGGAAAGTTGCCAAATGCCAATTTAAACTAAAGGGCACCAGACTGAACGGAAGCGGGGCAGGGGAGAGAAGAGAATTAAAAAGACTAATTCAGCTGTAAGCAGAAATATAGGTCTGACCCAAGATTTAGCTTTGACATGGACCACCAAGTAGAGTTTCCTTAAACAGACTAAAGAAAATGGTTTACTTTAACACATCCCAGTGATAAAATATCTAAACATTGGAGTTAATTATTATCTTTACTAAACACAGAGGAACATTGATTTAGTAGATTTGGCAGGTAATGGCTTTTCCTTGTATGTGATACACTATAGTCAGWCACTTTAGTACTTTCTATATTGCAGTCAATTTTACATACAGCAAATGTTCCCCATCAGCTCTCATTTCTGTTCTTCCCCCTCATTCCCACCCTCCTGCCGTGCCAGGAATAAATGTTCTGTTACTTCTTTAGCAAGCTAAAGCAGATTTCTCTTTCTCTTATGTGGGTTTTTGATTTTGGCTGGTGTAAGCAGAATTACTTCAAAATATTATATTCATTCTAAATCTGCTTTCTTAGTATTTAAATTTGCAGCAAATCAACCCTTGGCTTCAGACTATCTCATAAAGTCTTAAAGACATGCGCAGCTGGCTATATACAACCATAAACTCTGTATTTTCTAACAGCAAAGGTCTTGGCTAACCTCTTTTTCAACTTCATTCCATATTGCCTATTAATTTAGATGATTCGGATCTGTAACTTTCTATTCTCCTTGGAAATAGTATAAGTGTTTTCTAAATTGTAGCCAGACTGCTTTTGTCGTTACCTATGGTTCTTGTCACCAACACTAGGAATTGGCGTTCCAAGAAAAAATCCTAAGTAGCAATGAAACAAGTGGGTCTGATCCTGTTCTCACTGAGGAGAAGGAGAATTTGGAAAGTGGTTCCAGTGGAGCAAATTATAGGTGCCCAGAAGATCAGAGTTTTGGCCTCTGAATCAGGATGACCTTGTCTCACTTCTTTCAGCTGTTCCACAAATTGAATCTCAGCTGGTAATTACTGAATGGCTCCATCCTTTTATTTTCATTTCTCTCTCTCTTCTGTTTCGCAAATGGAMGTGATCATTGCCAAATGCTGCAGAAGTGTTCGGATTAAGAGTCCTGGCATTAAGAATCCTGGCAATCGTGTTGCATTTGTTGTTTCTCTTCTAATCTCAATACCAAATCCCAGTTCCACAAATTGCCAATCCAGAGGGCTTCAAAAGAAAAAGAAAATGAAAGTAAAAAAAAATGAAATGGTTTGGTTTCTTTAATTAAATTTTTTAAAATAACCTATTATTCTGATCCATTGACTTGGATTTTTTTTCTTAACTGTTAAACTACCTGTTTTTCCTACGCTCCACTTGCTCCATGCATCTTTCATCTTTTGAAAGCRTTGAACCTTTAGAAACCTGAGTTTCCCTGTTTCCCTGTTGAGGTGATTCCTAGGTGTTCCCCACCGAGGACGTCTGAGCAGAGAGGACGGTGAGAGTCAGAGCGGCTGCAGGGACCATCTGACACGGTCACTCTCTTAGCCTTGCCTCCGAGGCTTTCCAAGAGGAAATTCCATGTGACACAAATCGTTCCAGGTGACATTTTAGCTACTGTGACACCTTCCTTGAAAAAGCCCTAACACTGAGATTGCAGCGCTGGCAGCTACCTACATGTGTAATGTTCCCCAGTGGAACTGCTGCAAGGGAAAATATTTTAGGATAAAAGACCTGGCTGGACAAATCATAATACCTGCAGTCTTCATCACACAATTGGGATAACATCTGAAATTTCTCCTTCTTACAGAGGTGTTGTATATTTTCATTGGGTCAAAAGCACAGTTCTATTTCCTATTCTTCCTTTATGAAAGGGTATATTTTGGATAGCCTTGTATGCTACAGTTTGGTTTCATTACGCAAATGTGCATAATTTCTCTCCAGGAGCAAAAGCAAACATTATTTCCAGAGTAGTGTTTTTAGACTAAAACTTTAGAAAACTTGGGGATAATTCTGAGAGATTGTTAAACGGCAGTTTCATTTTATCTGGATGGCTCTTCAACATTGTGAAAAATCTTTGCAAGATCTCGGCAGATCTAGGACTTAGCAAGGTTAAAGTCTTTTCAAACCAACATTATTTGAGACTGTCAGCTCCTTTTTATCTCCCAGAGTTATTGCTGCCTGTTACTGGAAGGTTTTTCAAACAGAAAATAATGGCTTATTTAAATCCTGATTTGGGAAAACTTAGTTTTAAACATTCTTTCAAGTTTCATAGTGACCTAACACATTCTTAAAAGCTATTTTGAATAGAAATTCTGAGCTGTGGCCTTAGTAAACATTTTATAAAATAAATGTAATCTCCCCAATCTGTTTAATAACATACCAATAGAAATAGCAGCAATGAAATCTTAAATCATGCCATTTTGTAGTTAAACATTAAAACAAGGCAAATAAGTATCATGGATAGAGTTTATTTCAATTATATCCCATTTTCTAGACATCAATTCATGATTGCTTTATATTTTAATAATGTRTATTCCTAAGACTTGGAGTAACATTTTGAGTCAATTTCTGGACTAAAGATTATTCAATTCTTTCTGGTTCTCTTGCTGATAAACTCTTTTGATTTGACTGTTTTYCATTTAGCTTACCCACCTAGGGTCGGACATGAGTGTCAAAGGAGGCTGATGTGCCCCCGTGAGAGGGAATATTCATGATTCAGGACACATGACAGTAACTACTGGAAAGCAACATAAGTTCTTCAAAGAACACAAAACTAACTTTACTCAAAGGATCCAAAGCAGCAAAGCATGATCTTCCCTTACTTAACCTTCACTTGACATCTGCTGAACCTTCCTCATCCACCCAGATCAGCTGCTGTGGCCTTGCAGCTTTTTGGGGTTTTTTTGCTTTCCTTTTTGAAGGAAAATGGGACAATATGATAAATATCTGCAGGATAAGGAGACTGTCTGAGCTGAGAATGGGCAAGGTCAGGAAGAGTGTTAGGGGAAGTGTCATGCATGTGTATCCTGTTTTTACTTCTTYCTGTGACCACAGTCAGGGACAAGAGCTGGGATAGGCAGACTGTTGGTATGAAGCCATACAACCATTTTCATGTTCTTATGATCAATAAATTGGGACTTGCTTGATGGTCCAATCAGGACAACCTTTATTAAGGTAATAACTACACGATCAGAAAATGCATGGATTAAACTTCTCTCCAAGAGTCAAGTGAAGACAAAGCAAGTGTGATGTTAGATTTGACACCACATTTAGGAGTCTGATGTTAAGTTAGATTAMTTAAATTTTAATTAATTATTTCATCCAGTAGCACATGCAGCATTGCTTATGGTTAAATCACAAAGAAGCTGAGTGCTTAGTGCACACAGTACTTGTGGGAATCTTCCCTACACAGGACTCTTTTATAAGAATTTTATGGACATTGTTCTTACAGAAGAATGCTGAGCTGAGCCCTCATGTTGAAGGGAAGTTTTATTTTGATTTAAGTGGTCTTTCACATTCCTCCACTGTGCACGTTTAACTCAGTCTTCTGGAAATTTCATGCGTTTATAACATCTCCTACTGCAGTAATCTTCCAAATCCTATCCTGTCATCTGACTGAATACTGATGGACCCTGGTTTGAAATACAAAGAAGACAATTACACAAAGACATTTATAGTTTATTAGTTTACTACACAGTTAACCTCAAAAGCCTCTAAACATTTACAGTACTACTCTTCAGCAACTATAATTAAGTAATGCTCAGTGTAGATTGACTTTTTTCATTACTTGAACAGTCTAGCACAGGAATATGATGCTTCAGTTAAACAACACTGAACCTCAGATTTTGCTAGTGATTGCAGATATCACGATCCTTTTCTTTTTTTTTTTTTTTAAAAAGTATTATTTTATCATTAAGTCTACTTTTGCTTTTCAAATCTCAACTGTTACACTAAGTGGAAACTTGGCCATCTCATTTACTTAGTCAGTGACATGAACAAGAGTATATAAAATATATGAAGGCACATAAGTGCTTCCTTGAGTGCAGTGCAATGTACTTGCTTTACCTCTGTTTCCTGAGACATTAAAGTAAATATATGTGGGATAAAAACAATAGTGGAGCTACTTATAGCCCGTGACAGAAGTAAAGGGAAAGGGGATATGTGATTAAAGAAACATTTAGAGAAAGAGATTGGCTTTGYTGGGTGATGTCTAAAGGCAGAGAAATTTTTGCATTGAAATAAATATTTTTAATGATTCACACAAAATTCAGTTCTACATCAGAAGACTCTAGACCTAGTTCTGYTCCCACTTCTCCTTACTTTAAACCTTGACTTTCTGTGCTGACACCAGGAGAGTGGTACTGTGCCAAACTTGGTACAAGTATTTGGTGAAACGTGCCCTCAGTTCTTCAACAATTCTTATACTTTGATTCATATAACCAGCCRAGGAAGCTAATAAATATGTAAAGGGGATTTGATTAAAAATGGCATTGAGAAGCAGTAAAAGCTAGAGTTATATGAATAATTTCACACCCAATACAAGACTGTCAAATTTTATCAGCTAGCCTGGTGTAAAATGGCAATAGCATCCTAGCACAGGCTAAGAGAGCGATTTGTCCCATGCTGTTGTAAAAATACAATTGGAAAGCAAAGTCATGAGAAAAAATATTGTATGGAGCTTCAAATAAAACTTAAACCTATGGTAGGATTCATTTACTGGGCATCTCAGAGTAACTACAACAGTCTTTGCACTTGTGTGCACTGGCTCTGTAAGAGCTAATTGAGAGTCCCTCAAAAAACCTTTGTGTCTACTTTGTACAACATAGAATCTCTAATAATCCTAAATTTACTTATTACCCAGGGATTTACTAGAGTCCTCTCTGCAGTCCCCTGTTAATAATGACCATCCCACATACAGTATGGCAGCGGTATACACGTTTGATCTGTTATTAAAATTGGTATTTCATTAATTTTTAAGTTTTATATTGAAATACATAGAGGGGTTAAAACATTAATGTATACTACTTAAGCACTATACGTTACTATTGTGTACACTAAATATATGTAAGTATATGTGGGGAGGCTTGACTATACATATTTCAGTCATAGGTGAAAAGAAAGAGTGTCACAGAGACTGAGAAAGATAAAAACAAGGAGAATTATTTTCTCTTGAACGTACATTAAGCAAGAATAAAATAGAGGCCTTGCTTTAATTTCTGTGAAGTAGTAAGTGTATCTTAAAGCATTTTTTTCTTTAAAAATAAATAACCTCTTAACAAGGAGAAAAGGAGAAAGACTGAAACATCATGTTGAAAAAGGAAGACTTGTTTGAGTATGAAAGGGCAATTTGCCAAAAGAATTATGCTTCTGAAAGAAGCAGTGCATGCCAATTTTCAGTCCAGGGCAAAATGTCTGTAGCTGAGGTTTTAACTTCTGGAACAAGGGGTTTGTATGCTATATAATGCTTGTAAAACAAGCAAGTAATCCCTGCACACACCTGTGTCAGGAATAAACGGAACATCCCCATTTTATAAATGAGTAATGGTGAGTCCTTGAACATTTTTAATTATTCTGCTCATTTCTGCTACAAGGAGACTGAAAAAAGGAACAAGGGTGCCATTGAAACAAGACTCTGTAAACCAAAAACATGTTGTCTACACAGTGGCAAAGGAATACTGAGAGTACTTTAATCCTGTGYGGGTAACCAGCTTTCACACGCACACTCAGAGGCAGCCAGCTTGCCTCTTTCCAAAAGTGTGGGCACCAAAGGCCCAGTCTCACCTGCCAGCACCGCATCCTGCCAGACACTGCACTGGAGTTCTAGGAGTCCAGGAGAATCTAGGAGTTCCCGGACACTGGGAAGCTGATCACCCCAGACTCCTACTCATTGCTGACCCATTAGATAAATGAGTCTGCTGTCAYTGAGACCACTGTGGATGCTAATCGTACCATCGTGAATGTGTCTATTTTCTTCCTCTCTGGCCCATCMTGCTGCCTAAAAATAAATCATTTAAGTCCCTAACTCCCAGTGAGCATGTGTGTAAAACTGCTTAGCATCAAGTCCTACGTTAAAAAAAAGGCTTCACATTTCTTTCAACTATCTATTTCTACCAAAATGTGTACTTCACAGGTGTCCTCCCTGGGGCATGCAATGCTCCCAGCCAGTTTAGACAGCAGCTCTTGGCATCTGATAATCTGCTGTTGAAGTGTGTCCCTAAATATAAAAGAGATGTCTGTATGGCATCACTTTGCAGATGGGTTTAAGAGATGGGCATGATACGGTGTGATGTCAGCACTGGGATGTGGTCTGATGCTCTAAGAAGGGGCACTTGGTTTTCTAGAGCATCTTTTGGAGACCTTGAGATTATCTGAGATTATCCGGAATTATCCACATTATGTTGAGGAGGACGTGCCAAACTGAAAGGGACATACACTTGATTATTTTAAATCTCAAGCCCAAGAACTCACTCGAAGGACAGGCAATATGACTTTAAGACTGCCGTGGGATCTGTTGAATATACAGTRTGGGTGCAAACCTTGCGGCCGGTGTGAAACGATCGTGCCAGCTACTGCCTAAAACACTTCTGACAATTTGGAGAGAATCAAATTGTTTTATTTGTTCTCTTTCRTGGAAAACTTCAGGTCTACTTTTGTACTTCTGAGGAAAGCAGCTTGGAGTCAACTGCCAACTCAAGTCCTTCAGGATATAGTTTTTTGCCTGCAGCRGTTTAATAAAAAGTATTGGCTTATCTTCTCTTCACCTCCACAATGTACAGTGTTATTGCCTGTCTACAGATAAACTTAGGCTTGTCTCAGAAGGCTACAAAATGCACAGATGTGAGCAAAAAGAAGAGAAAACTCTGTTTKCTGTAYGTGATTAATCACTGGTTGATATTCYCTCTATTTCTTTTTAGGCCTATTGCATAACATCCTGACTAATCCTTCTGAAGGGCTATAATTTGTAACAAAGTCGAAGTGAACAATTTTATTTTAAAGCAAAACAATGTAGCACAAAGGAGCACAAGTAAATACACATAGGGCAGGTCCTGTGGAAGTAAATAGAAAAAAAAATGGTTCAGTTAATTGTACTCAGAAGGGCTTTTCCTGCCTTAAAGAAAATCTATTTCAGTTTCCCACAGGTGTGGATAATGTTCAAGGCATACCCATGGGTAATGGACTATAGGTTTTTCATAGTTATATGTGTTTCTTAAGGGCCTAATCATGTATGTGGAAAATTTAGTCCCTATAGTAGAACAAAAACTTAGAATTCACTGTTTCCAAGGCATATATACTTTACAGCGCCCATCTTTCACTTTTGTGTAAAAGAAGAAAATGCCAACACGTCAGTGCTGTGGTATGCTTTCATGGCATGCACAGCTGGTTCWCTGAAAGGCAACCACATAACTCATGAAGGTTCACACAAAAATTTTCCACCATTTGAGAAATGTATTTGTTACTTAAACACTTCTTGTCAAGAAAAAAGAAAATAATCACCTGTTTGTGAGAAATCCATATATATGTTAAGCCCCTTGACTTGCCAAGGTTTTGACTCTGTAGAAGTATTTCTTTTCTATGGATCGTGTGCCTAGGRTGAAGTGTGCCTTGTGAAAACTAACTTTCAGCTCAGCATCAGCTAAACGATACYAAACATTCACAGTTCCTTATGCAAGACTTAGATGTGTGCAAGGAATATAGTTYATGAAAACAGTTCAGCCACTTTTATGACCTAACATGGTCTAGAAAGTTACCATAGACTATTGCCAAACTTCTGCAGAGATTTGTAATAAGCTTCAGAAAAACAAGTTGTGATCTCTATCCTTACAAATAGATTGATTTTCTTCAAGGGCAACGGACTGTAAATCAAACTGTTAAAGAAAAGTGCACCAGTAYGAGGCTTTTGCTACTCATTGCAGCACATCTTCATAGTCATCTCCTGCTGAACAAGAAAGGAAACGTACAGACTTGCAGCTCTCTGTGTTATTAMTGTAGCTTGCAGAAGTCTGAATAAGCCAGAATCTCTCTTATTCTCTGTTCTTTATCTGTGTAATGTCTGCTTTCAGATAAAGCATCATGCCAGTGTATAGACACTTCAGAAAGGTGAAACTGGATTCACTAGCGTGGTTATTTCCTTCTCGGCTGTTAAGGTTCCTGGTCACATCCTTTCCATAACTGATAGTGGGAAGAAAAATATTGTTCTAGAGAAGATTTTAGCAGCTTCTCATAGGACATGAGTACATATGTACACTCAGGCACAGACGTGTGGTCAGTGCCAAGCCACTTTCAAAAGTACTACTTTTACTAGACACTGAAACAATAACRCAGCATAAGACTCAACCTGGACTTGTTTTTTGTCCTTTGTCAYAGGCATTTGAAATTTCTTGAAGAACAATTTTTCCAAACCCTGCATACAAAGGAAAGAATCAGTAGTTTAAGCTTCTTGTTGGTACAGACATCAGAGGTCCATAGACTTAAAATTATAGRTTTGGGGGGAGAARTTTGGGTTTTGTTTTGACTTGGCTTGGCTTGGTTTGGCTTGGCTTGGCTTGACTCAGTTCARCTTGGCTTGATTTTCCCCTAGCCCTCAAAATCCTGTCTTGAGGGATGTTTGTGGACCTCACTTCTCTATTGATTGCAAACCTTCTAATCTKTATCTTAAATGTATTTATGGACAATTCCCCCCTTGGTCTTGTGTCTATGCTACTGTTCTGCTTAAGAAGTTCTCCTCACCTCAGACTTAACTGGCAACAATTATATTCCTTATCAGCTTTTATTTTGAAAGGGTTGACCAACAACAAAAATCTTTAGTGTCCTATAATTACCCAAGTTATTAATTTCCCTGCATCTGTGCCTATTTAAATACAGTCTTGTTGAATATTGCTAGCTAGAACTGAGTACAGCCTTTCTAAAAAAATCTTTGCAATGTCTAGTACAAATAGCATTAATGCTTTCCTACCACTRGTGAAAGTATCTCACATATTAGGTCCTCAAATTTAATGACATTGAAGACTTACAGACATTCCACAATCAACTCATATCTAGGCTGTCCTCCTTCTCTACTTCCTTCTCCTCCTTCTGCCAGCTAACCTTGCATCTTATAGTAGTCTTTACAAGAATTTTTACTGCGTGCCATCAAATTTCAACCCATTTCTTCTCTAACTAAACCAATAATTTCCCATGAGGCACTGCCTTCAGTCAGCCCCTCATCTTTTAAAGACTGATGTTATTCTTCAGTTGCGCTTTCTTCCACAAGTCAGCAGATACCAATATCTCTCTGTGTAGAGTTCTGGAGCCTGTTAACRAGATCAGTAAATAGGTGTTTTATCTCCTTGTTAGTTGAACTGGATGCTAAATCTGGCCATGCAGGATATGTTAGAAGAAATGGTCCAAAAGACTGATCCTCATAAGAAGGATGAGATGTGTTTGTTTATAAAATATATATTCTTTAGGGACACTGGGAAGTACGGGAACTGAGACAAGGAGTTTGAAAACCTTTCTGTCTGCTTCAACTCCCTTTAAATCCACTTTTTGTAACATGGATGGGCAGACTTTGCTCTAATTCCTGTACTTCCTACACATTACAATACCATTGGCTTGGCTTGACTCAGTTCAGCTTGGTTTGGTTTTGCCCTAGCTCATTGGTTTAGAAACCAATGCAACGTACCTCAAACTCAAAAATTCTTTGCATTCATACAGCATTAAAGAGTGAATAAAGAAAATCAAGAAGATAGATAGGGACAGAGTATTTGCGAACAAAATGAATCAAACAGTTCTGATATTTTTGAAGAAACATTTTGATTTTTGTAATAAATTATTTGTTCTAATACATAAGAAAGTAAAAATCACTATGATTATGTCACAATACATTTATTAGCCTTTAATATTTTGTTTTGTTTGTATCTGGCTTTATTCAGAATTTTTAAACCAAAGGTATTTGTTGAACTCAAAACTCCTGAACCTTTAAATTTTCACTATCCTGTTGTGAAGTCATTAGAAAAGTGTCTAATGTGAAGAAAAAAATTGTCTAGGCTCCCTCTGTGGTCAGTGGAGAGAGACAATGTTTCTAGAGGTCACCAAGCCTGTTTCTCTTGACTGCCTAATGAATCTGGAGGTCTCTTTATTCAATGACTTTTGATGGGCAATAAATGGGTGATATTAGCTAGACTTTAAAGKAGTTAATCCTATGTGAAAGGAATCCCCTTAGGAAACTGAGAAATGCTGCCATTGATTTCAAACAGGTTTTGGATCAGAGTAGTCCTTCTTTAARGAAAATGATTGTAAGCAGAATTTGGGTGGTGAACTCAGTGCCAGTGTCTAAGGAGGAAGAAACAAAAAAATAATTCTGACCTTGAACAATGGGAAGTAAATGGTTTTGAAACTTATTCCAGCTTATACTATTCTCACCAGCTGCCAGTAAAACAGGGGAGGGTGCTGAATGTTTATTTTTAACTGTTGCCAATATTTCTTCTCTCTATTCATATTTGGGATCCAATATCCCTTCTAATATTCTTCTGCAGAAGAAGGTAGCGTTAGCTTTAAGACACAGTTTATAGGCCTAAATGTTTGCAAGACAATTTCTTGCTAAATTAAATTAAAAAGAAAAATATATTGCAGATAWAATATTTAAGTTTTTCTCAGACTTTGAGACCTGGCTGAATACTTTCCGTATGACCTGAAGGAGTTTGCACATACGTGTGACACAGACAGCTCAAAATGATCCTTCCTCATAGACTGCGCATCTGTTGCCATCACTAGTTTTTTTCTGCATCTTCCATATCTCCTTCTTCTCCATTTMTCCATATCCATATTCAGTTTTCATATTCTTTTCCTTTCTTTCCCAACTGATACTTTTTGCAGTGCCTGTACTTTATGTACATACACAAGTGTTTGAGTGAATTTACCAATCTGACACTTTTAACACTTGGTTTAAAGTACATTATCCTTAAAATTACTGAATACTGAAAACAAATATAAATTCAACTTGCAGGATGATCATTTTACTAGACTTCCTGTTTTGTTTTTTGGTGGGAGGTTGAATGTGTTGTTATAAATTCATTCCTGATAGAAATCTGCTCACACTATCAAACTTTTGTCAGGAGAAGACTAGATTCTTTTGTGGGGGTGCAGGGGGCGGGGGGGAAACCTTCTTCAATAAGCCTAAACAAGCCTATGTAAACTAGATCTTTCTTTCATTCATTATTTTACCACAATCATATACATAATACATTGGAAAATAGGATTTTTTTCAGCTGTATATAAGGAAAGATTCATTGAAAATTGGATGCACCTTACTCATCGTAGTCCTCTAAAGGCAAAGAGCCTTAATCTACCTGGTCGTCTATCCTCCACTAATAACTGATGAAGAAAGTGAGGCAACTAAAACAAGTGTTTCATCCCATTTTAAACTAAATGTCAAAGTCTGGCTGGGGTAAATCATCCACAGAAATGACCAAGAATTTTCCTTGACCCATACATCTTAATCCTAAACACCAAGTGTTAGCTGGAACTGAGGTGACACGTCTTTGCTGAGCAGGGTTCGCTTAGCACAGGGATTGAGGGAGGTGGCCAGGGCGGCGCGTGCCTAAAGACATCTCTGCACTTTGAAGACAGAAACATGTTGAAACAGATCTGGGTRTCAGGTAACCCAGGGTCCCCCAGGACTCTCCTGACACCACGGGCATCACTAACACCCTGCACGCGAGCAGGAAGGGAATAAGCTGTAACTTTTTTTAACGCCTCGTGCTTGTCTCTGGAAGAGGTTGGGTTCTAGTGAGTTTTTCCTCTTCCTTCCCTTATGTAGTTTCTATTTATACTTAGMACATTTTGATCACTTTTTTTTTTCCTTTTATCTCATACTGATCATTCATTAAGGAAATGTATATAGCATGCTACCAGTTAAAATCACTGTTTGAAAGTACTGTTATGTACTTGAATTCTCACAAGTCTATATGAATTACATTTACAGTTGCTAGGRAATGGTTCCTCATAAATCATCTGCAGCTTTGGATATTCTTAGTGCTTCWTGTCAATACCTGACCATAAATCCTACACCATGGTGATTAGCAATCCAGTTCCACTCTTYAAGGCATTTCTTTCACTGCAAGAAGACAAGCTAAGCACAGTGATGAATGGTTAGAAGAGACT